>NC_059196.1:18244558-18578441 GCF_020615455.1 Coregonus clupeaformis | reverse complement strand
CACTTCAGAGAACTAAAACATTGTTTCAGATCCAATAGTCAAATACTCTGACAGAGAAAATTTCCCACTTCTCTGCTGGCCAATCAGAGTAAAGGACTGAGTGTGGTTTAAACTTTACTCAGCCAATCCGTTGATGCACCCCTGTTGCCAGCCTCTTCTGTTACCAGGCATACGTTCATCATAACAACCTGTCATAGTGAGAAGAGCCAGCTCCCTTAGACATCATTCCTACGTCCAAGGAAGGTTCACAGATCACAAAGAACCAGTATAGTCTAGCATTTGGAGACACAATCCTTATCTCATTTTACCCCCTAAAACAGCTCTTCACATCAATCACAGCCTGCCAGGTGTCACAACCTACATTAGCCCAGTCAAGAATGCATTCTTTCTAAATTAGTCATCCCATCAATTTAGGAGAATAATAAATCCCCAATAATCCCCCTTTTCACACCTAATAAGGTGTGATTCAAAAATAAGAAAACACAGGGTGTCATTCATTATAATACAATACCAACAAAAATAATCACACTTTTATTAATAGGCCATAATGATACTAAAAATAAAACCCTCAGTCCATCTGCACCCAACTTGCAAATTATTACCAGTCATCAAAGAACATCAAACCATATAACACAGGATTAATAGAACACAAAACATAAAACTATTAACACATAAAACACAAACAAAGAAGTACATTTTGACTCCCTTTTGACACCCTCTAGGGTGTGATTCCAAAAATGTGAAAGGGAAAATTTAAGATTCCCTCTGTTGACACCATTTATGGTGTCACTCCAAATAACAGTTTGAACAGAATATAAACAACCCTGAGTATAACAGGATATGGAAATTAAATCACATCAAAAAATTAATAAACAAAAAATAATAATTCTAACCCTCTATTTCTCCCCTACACCTAACATGTACTGAGTTGGCTACCAGCCACCCAGGAATCATTTACCTTCACCTCAGGAGGAATAAACAATCACAGTGGTTAGTAAAAACACAAGGTAATAAATGAGCAAAAACTGAAATTAAATGCGTCTATATATTTTACTAGGCAAACCATGGATCATCCAACTTGGTCTCAGAGTCAGTGGCAGAGTCACCCGCAACTTCCTGGGCTGGCAACAACGGCATCACTCCTGACACCCGCACCACTCCTACCACTGACTTCCTGAGACAGGGAATGATACAAGCAGCACAACACATCAACAATAAAAACACAATTACTAGGGTCAGAAATCCAGTAACCACCATAGAAGAATACTTACCGAACCAGTCACTTAACCAGGAGAACAGCCCACCACTCCCCACTCCAGCCATGCTCTTCATTTCTGCTGACAACCTATCCAGGCCAACTAGGGCCTTTTGTGATGCTCCCGTCCGGGCTAGTATTGTTAGGAATAAACGTACAGCATTGTTCCCCAAACATCTTACACACACCCCTTGGTTAGCAAGCAACATGTCAAGTGCTAGTCTATTTTGCCTAGTCACCCTAGAGGTGGCCTCTAGTTGTTCCGACATTCCAGTCAGGGCAGTGCGTGTATAGTTAACAAATCGCTGTTGGTTATAATAGATGTAATTTATCCAAGATCGCTGTTTAGCAGCATCTATGGCAGGTCCTATGATTGGCAACAAATGCCACAACCCATCATTCCTGTTGAGTGTCTGGAACTGTAATGGTACTCCCACAGGCACCCCCAACAGGTTAGAGTGGATCTCCTCTCCTGCTGACCATGGGGCACTACGTTTCCCCCTCCTCATTCTCTCTCTGTCTGGGGCTAGCTGGGCGATCCCCAAAAGTTGGTCTGAGGAAACATCAATAATGGTCAGAGGTACAATCAAACTGGCTAATGCACACGTGCCCTGCCAGTCCCCCTTTAGAATCGGGGTTAGTTTTCTATTTGGTCCACAGATCCACCACACATCAGCCACCCCCTTTGTCTGGGTTTTACCCTCTATTGGCCAAGTGCTGTTCATAGTTACACTCACAGCACAGTCCCCTGGTGGTAGCCTACCATAGTTAACACCCTTACCTGTTCCAGTAATGCAACTGTAATTACCTCCATAAGCCTGAACTCCCGCAGGTGCCTTTTGTGGGAGCACCTCAGGGAAAATCAAACTTAGAGCTTTGCACAGGGTGGTGTTTGGCAGTGAATGGTAGAACTCTTCCAATATGCACTGCCATCCTTCCCCTTCTCCTAAAGCGAATGGGTGGGTTGCCAACCCAGGTCTTGCATGCCCACAGATAACACAATTCTTCCTGACCAGTGTCCTAGCCGTATACCTCATGTATGCCAACCACATATTTTCTTTCCCTTCATAACCAGTTTCTGTCCCCAATTGGTCGCTGTCCGTTATATCCCTAACATTAATCACCCGAACGGGGTTTGGTACCTTAGTGGATTGAAGCTGAGCTGGTCCTGGAGTGGTGATGTGGTTCAACTGGGTCTGTCTCTCCCCCAGCTGCAGGTTTGGGTGTGACCGCGATGGTGAACACACCCATGGTGTCTGGTCCGGATCGTACTGCTGCTAAGGTGTCACACACCTGCGTCTGTAAGTTTAATGTCTTGGATGGTTAGTAGGATTTCATCACCTTTACATGCACCCCCTTTTGACCCCTGCACACCCCTTATCATTGAAAACCTAGCTGCTTTAGAAGCATCTCCTATTACATATGGATAGCCTCTACGCCATTCCCAGAAGGTGCCAACATTTGTAATCATAAAATCCCAATATGGACACCACTTTCCCCCACACAGATATGTACCTCTCTTTAACACATGGGGATACATTTTGTTACAGTTTTCCTTCTGGTTCCAATTGCAACCAGTGTCCCCAATTCCACTAGCCCTATTCCTCCATGACCAGATCTTACATGGTTCTAGGGACATCACTTGAGATTCCCCTTCCTGTAAGGTAATGACTATATTATGATACTGACTGGATGTCACTGTTCCCCATAGGGCCAGCCCCGCTAGTAACCATAACATCCTCCCCGTCTGCAGCCAAGTCCTGTTGTACTTGATCTAGAGTTATTCCTGGAACTATATCTTTGGCACAATGTGTTCTGTGGTACCACACGTCCTTCTTACTCGTGTTTACCCTCAGCGAGTGACTTGATACCTCTTTCACCTGAAAAGGCCCTTCCCACCTTGGCTCCGTCCACTTCCTGGAATGCACCCTCACTCTCACCCAATCTCCCACCAGGATGTCTCTGTTCTCGTCCGTGGTTTCAACAGCAGGAGTGCGCACTTCCACCACCTGTTTAGACAATCTTTCAACAAGAGAAATTAGTGCCTGCATGTAGTCTGTATATCTGATTTTTGCAATATCTAGCCTAGGCATACTAAGATTGTCTGCTGGTGGCCCTGGCATTCTGCGTCCTGTCATAAGCTCATGTGGAGTCAAGTGGGTATCAGACCCAGGTGAATTTCTCATTGACATTAGAGCAAGGGGTAGGGCATCTACCCATTTCAGTTTAGTTCCGGCCATGATTTTGGCCATTTTTCGTTTCAGCGATTGGTTAGCTCTTTCTACGAGTCCCTGCGATTGGGGGTGGTATACTGACCCAAACTTGTGGGTGATTCCTAGGGCCTGCTCTACCTCCCTTAGGTGTTTATTCTTGAAATGGGTACCGTTGTCAGAACGGACCATACGCGGGACCCCGAACCTTGGAATAAGGTCTCGCCTCAGCCACTTAATCACGGCCTTTGCGTCTTCTCTTGCTGTGGGGATGGCTTCCACCCATCTGGTGAATCTGTCCACCATTACTAACAGGTACCTTTTTCCTTCCACTTTGTTGTCCTGTCCCATGTCCGTGAAATCTATGCAAATGTCTTGAAATGGTGCATCAGGTATTGGGAAGCTGCCTATCACTGCTCCAAGTGACACTTTGTTGTTGTATTGTTTGCACACTTCACAGCTCTCTGATGTCTCTCTTGCCATGTCCAACATGTGTGGATGCCACCATGCTTTCTCAACTGATTTTGCGACACTTTTCCATCCTCCATGAGCCTTCTCATGCTCTTCCCTTAAGATTGATCTGAGGAGTTTTGCAGGTCCCACTGTTTTTCCTGTGTGAGATCTCCAAATCCCATGATGGTCTTGCCTTGCTCCCTGTCTGCTCCATACGTTCTGTTCGGAGGCGCCTGCTGCTTCTTGCAACTGTCTTACTGTGTCTGTCGTCAACTCCTCCTGTCCTTGAGTGGCTCGTTGCACCATCTGCTGGGCATTGTATCCTCCTGCATCTTTTGCTGCTTGATCAGCCCGATCATTTCCTTCACGCACTCTGGTGCTTTCTCTGCTGTGACCTTTGCACTTCATTATTGCCACTGTTTGGGAAGCTGGATTGCATCAATTAACTTCTGTACTTCAATCTTGTGTTTGATGGGCTCATTTGAGCTGGTCACAAATCCTCTCCTCATCCACTGTGGTCCATCAATGTGTGCAATCCCATGTGCATAGGCAGAGTCTGTGTAGATGTCCACATTCTTTCCTTCACTTAGTTGTAGAGCTCTCCTCAACGCCCTAAGTTCAGCTAGCTGTGCTGAAGCTTCATTGGGACCAAGTTTCTCTGCTTCCATTACTTCATGTCCTCCTTCTGTGTCTTGTTTCACCACTGCATAGGCAGCAGTGTTTCCTTCCTTTGGGTCCTTTGACCTGTAGCAGCATCCATCAGTGAACAGGGTGATTTTGTTCCCCTCCAAGGGTGAGTTTTGCAGGTCCATTCGGACTTTGATCTGTTTGGCTGCTCTATCCTCACAGACATGTGGTTCTCCAAGACCCATACCATCGGTCATATTGGTTGCTGTTGTCACATATGTAATGTGCTTTGCAGTGATGGCCTTTGTTATGCTGGATTTTCTTTTACTGGACAGTGTGAAAAGTTTGGAGCCTATAAAAGCGGTCACCCCATGATCTGTATTGATTTCAAGTGGATGTCTCATCACAATGTGGGCTGTTTTACCTATAGCTTTTGCAATGGCTGCCATGTGTCTGGCACAGTCAGTCTGTCCTGTTTCAATGTTGTCCAGTTTCGCGCTATAGTAGTGTAACACTCTTCTTTCCCCCTTTTGTTTCTGATACAGGATGGAATGTACATAACCATCCTGCTCAGAAACATCCAAACAGAATGGCGTGGTGTAATCGGGTAAGGACAGTGCTTCAGCCTGTGCCAGCGTCTGTTTGAGTTGGATTAAAGCTGCCTCTGCTTCCGGAGTCCACTTAAGGACTGCTGTGAGGTTTCTGTTTCCTGCTTCTCTCAAAATTGCCCGCAGTGGTTCCACTTTAAGGCAGTATTCTGGCACGTGCGTTCTGCTATATCCAGTAAGGCCAAGAAATGACAAAAGGTGTTGTACAGTAGTAGGTTTGGGATGTTCCAAGATGGAGGTCCTCTGAGCCACAGACACAGCTTGTCCCTTCCCTGACAGCACTCTTCCCAGGAACTGGACACTTCTCCGACAACACTGCACTTTCTCTTTCTTTACCTTGTATCCCTTTTTGGCCACCAACAGGAGAAGGGACTTGGTGGCCTGCAAACAAGACTCAGCTGTGGGTGCTGCCAACAGAAGATCATCAACGTATTGGAGTAGTGTCACCCCCTCAGGTAATGTTAGTTCTTCCAAGTGGCTCTTCAGGATAGCATTGAAGATTCCCGGGGAATCACGGTAGCCTTGTGGAAGTCGGGAATACGTAAATTGCTGCCCTCTATAGGTAAATGCAAAAAGTGGCTGGGACTCTGGATGTAATGGGATGCAGAAAAATGCATTGGCAAGATCCACTACTGTAAACCAATCTTGGGTGGGTGAAATGTTCTGTAAGGCCAGATATGGGTCTGGTACAGGTCGAACATCTGGTACAGTTACTTCGTTGATTGGTCTGAAGTCCTGCACCATCCTCCATTTCCCAGTGTCACCTTTCTTTACTGGAAGGATGGGTGTATTCCACACAGAACATGTTGGATATATCACCTGTCCTTTTTGGAGTCCTGATATCGTAGGCTCAATTCCCCTTGTCTTCTCTTCACTGAGAGGGTATTGAGATTTGTGAACTGGGATAGTGAGTTCACTTTCTTCTCGAATGGAGACAACCACTGGTTCTACATCAACCAGCCCCACATCTTCAGCACTTGTTGTCCACAGTTCCTCTGGTAGTTGATTGAAAATGTTAGGAGTATCCGGATGATCAGTCATCTCCCTGCCATGGTAACGTGACCTCCTCACAACCTCTGGTTTTGACACATCATCCACATTGAGTTTAATTCTCCATACTTGATTTCCCTCAAGGAATGCGCTTTCACGTTGTAACAAGAGGTTTTGTTCCACCGTAGGCAACTTGCTGCCTTTACCGCTGGTCCCAGAGATCTTGCCTCATATCCAAATCCCACGAGAAGGGTAACATGCGGCACAGAATCACTAGGAAGAGCAAACCATTTGTCTGTGAGTACCACGTCTCCATCCATGACCATGCAGCTGGTAGCCACTCCTTCTTTGAGTATGTACATATAATTGCTGGTCACAATCGGGCGCCTATCGTCCATTTCCTCCTCCCAGGCTTCATCATATGCTTCATCCAAGTCCCTGGTATAGTTCATTGTCATGTGCGGAGGGTCCTCAGGTGGATAGTATGCATTTAAGGTCTGTATCCAGGCCTTCCATAGTTGGAACTCTCTGCATACTCGGGGAGCATCAGGGTCAGTATCCATGAGTTTCAGCCAGTAAACATATGCTTCCTCCTCATCTTCCTCGTTTAGGTGTGTTCCCACATATAGCATGTGAGGGGGGTCGGAGAGTTTTTTCATGATTACTGGCATGAGATCATCTATGGGCGTGATGGATGCATGTAGACCCTCCTGGTTACAATAGATACTACATCCCAGTTTGGAAAGCAGGTCCCTCCCCATGAGCCCCATTGAGCATTCCGGGTTGTATAGAAACTGATGGGTAACCTGTTGGTCATCCCATACAACCTCCAATGGAACTGTGTATGGCTTTCTCATAATAGCCCCAGAAACCCCAGAGAAAGCTTGTGTTTTGGTAGTGAGTTGATATGTTGCTTGTACAGAAGACCATGTACATCCTGTATCAATCAGCATATTATGTTGTCTTCCTCCAATCGAACATGTCACTATCGGCTCTGAACCTGGTGGGAAAGTGTAAATGTTGGTGGTGGGATCCTTATGGGTTTCTGGGCAGCTTCATTGGTAATTGTGTTCATCACCCAGCCATGACATGCTGGGCAGGAAGGCAGCGTTAGGCACTGCTGGGTCTTGTTTTCGGTTCTGCTGTTGTGGTGGTTGGTGCTGCTGGACTGTCATTCCTCCTCCTTGCCAGTTTCCCCATCCTTGTTGGTATCTCGGTGCTTGTCTTCTGGACTGTCCCATGTAACCCCTCCCTCTTTGTTGTCCCTGTCTTGGGTGATAACAGTGTCTTGCCAGGTGGCCATGCATCCCACAGTTAAAACACCCTTGGTCAGCGTATCTAGGGGTGTATCCCTGTTGTCGTGGTGGTATATAGGATTGCTGGTATGCGGGTGCACCATATCCAGGAGGACCAGAAGGTGCCATCATTCCCGTCATTGCCTGTATTACAGCAGTAACTGCAGCAGTAGTATCATTTCCGGGTGCAGGAGTGGTAGGATTAGATGTTGGGGTACTGGTTACCACCATTTGTTTTCCCGGCTTGTCCTCTGTCAGTTGCTTCTTCAGAACCTTTTTCTGAAGTTGTTTGAGTTCATCCTCTTCCTTTCGCTTACCCTCTCTCCATCGTTCCACATGGTGTTGTGCTATCTCGGTAAATTCCGAATTGATTTTGCGGTGATTGCCACAACTTTTTCACATTCAGCTCGAGCCTGATCCGGGAGTCCCCCAAGCAGTTTGTCAGGAAGAGGTGCTTCATGGTGTCTTTTCCTGGTTCTTCATTCCATGCTTGCCTCCAGAGGCACTTAGCCATCTTCATGTATGCTGGTATGGTTTCATCGTCATTCAATATCAGAGTTCTCATCAGTTCGGGTCTGGCCTGGGTAGGATACTTCCTCCTTATGACATCCCATACGTCACTGCGGTGGGGGTCAAATCTTGTAGCCGACCCCACTTGCCCTCTCAGTCCCCCAGAGGTCATTATCTCTCTGCATTCCTGGTCTCCCATACACCTGTTCATTACAGTAACCATATCACCTATGGTGAGTTCATCCGCTGCTGTGAGACTCTCAAAAGACTTCACCCATCTGTGTCCAGATTCTTCAGGTTGGGGGAGATTGTCCACCAGTGTCTGTATGTCTCTGTGGGACCATGGCTTGTAAACTGAGACCCCCCCTTGGGTCTCCCTCAACGGGTACTGCCCCCCTTTGTGTCCTTCTCTGGACTGGGCCCTGGCTCGGGTATGGTATGCGGGTCCATCATTGTTGTCCCATATGTCTCCATCAAAAGCTCCACATATGAGTTTTTGTTGTTTCCCTCTTTCCTCCTCACTCTCTTCCCCGTCTCTGAGGTCAATACAGTGTCCCCTTACTGGTGAGCGTTCACTTTCACTTCCGTTCTTGTTCGCTTTGAGCTCCATTTTTAACTTTTGCAATTGTGCTTCCTGGTGTCGTACTTCCTCTTTTATCATCTTCAACTCTTCCAGCCGTTCTTCATCTCTGTCTCTCAAGTCTCTCCCTCCTTTCCCCTTCTTCAGCATCCTTGTTTCATTGCCACTCCCCCTGGGCTAGACCACCCTTACGTTTCCTCCAGTTAGGCTCATTCTCTCTCTTCCTTCTCACTCTCACCGTCACCGTCAATACTCCCTCCTCCTTCTGTTCCGCATCTGTTCCCCGTCTCTCCCTCAATTCTACTCAGTTCAAACACTCCTTTTTCTAGCGCTCTTGCAGCTTTTAGAAGTACATCCACTTCTCCCCTTCTGTCAGTCATATCGCTCTTTCTGACCCACATTCCTTCTTCCCCCTCATCTGTCCTTTGTTGATAGTGGACTTTTCCCGCTATATCCAGAACCGGAGCCATTGTTTTTGGGTGGTCTTCATATGGTGGTGGCGCTGTTGGTAAGGGTGGGTATAAACGGGTCCTTTCCTTTTGTCCTGTTTTCTCCGCACACAGTTTCTTCAATTTTCCAAGCATTGCTAGGCCAATCCTCTCCTTTAGCTTTGCTTTCTCCATTGCGTCTTTAATTTTGCCACTGCGGGGCTCTCCTTCACTTTTCCATTCGCCTTCTGCTTTCTGGGTTTTCCGTTTCAACGTCTCCAGTATTCTCCCTGGTTCGCCTTCTACAGGCACTCCATCGGGGGACAGTATACAACCATCGTCTATCCATTCTCTATAAAGTTTTTCTCCTCGCCTGCTCCATTCTTTTCCATCTTTTCAAGTGTGGATTTTAGAGCCTTCAATATTCTTTCCGCTTCTCCGCTGGTAGTCATGTTTTTTTCCGTTTTAATTTGTAATATTCGTCCGCTATTTAGTTATTTAAAGTACATCTACCTATTATTCCCCCCTAATTAGTTAAACTCGGCGCCAGGTTATTTCAACCTTAATTGTTTTAAAGCAGTATTCTTACAGTGCCACACATCAAATGGTAAATTGAAGGAATAAACCCAAGTGTTTCAATTATTTAACCAATGTGGCGATACATCAAATTAAACGCCACACATCAACTGGTAAATTGAACGAATAAACCCAAGTTTTTCAATTATTTAACCAATGGTTGATACATCAAATTAAACGCCACACATCAATTGGTAAATTGAACAAATAAACCCAAGTTTTTCAATTATTTAACCAATGTGGCGATACATCAAATTAAACGCCACACATCAATTGGTAAATTGAACGAATAAACCCAAGTTTTTCAATTATTTAACCAATGTGGCGATACATCAAATTAAACGCCACACATCAATTGGTAAATTTAACGAATAAACCCAAGTTTTTCAATTATTTAAACAATGTGGCGATACATCAAATTAAACGCCACACCATATCACTTCAATTTACTTATTTAAAACCAGTATTACGCTATGTCAAACATCAAATGTTATATTTCAAATATATCAGTTCAAACGTTTTAGTTCAGTCACACTCATTCATCACTTTTCATTTCATGTTTTCGATTGTTACTGACGGGTTATATGGTTTGAGTAACCACAAATCCAATATTTAGTCCCAAATTATACCGTTTGGACAGCCACAAACGTCTTTTGATTCCCAATTTGTTTTCTATCAAGGTATACAGGTTTATCATTCACACTTTCATGCATACGACAACACTCGCACTGTCTAACTTTTATAGTACCTCCTATGGGTGTCTTTTGTTAACGTTTGCACACTTTAAACTTTATTTCCTAATTGTAATTCTCATTATTTACTGTTTTAAAATATTCTTTGTATTCACAGTCAAAAATGGTACACAGTTAAACGTAGTATACAGTTATCACACAGCAAAAATAGTACACAGTTATCGCACTCACTCACAATACACAGTCATAATCCTATCATACAGTCAAATATGTCACACAGTCATAAATGACACACTTATATTCCACACACAATCTATTTGGGCACACAGCCGCGTCTATTTTATTCAAAACACTGTGCTGAACCTAGCCGCAACCCTTAGTTACGGACCTTGCCAGTCACCAGTATTATCTAAAATATGCCGAACCCAGCCATATCCTTAAAGTTATGGACCTTGCCGGTGTAATTATTCGAACCTTAGTCGTACTGTCGTAGTTACGAACCTTGCCGATAGCAATTACTTAAATCAATTATTCCCTATATCTAAAATTTCCAGAACCTTAGCCGTATCCTCGTAGTTACGGACCTTGCCGGTGTAATTCTTCGAACCTTAGTCGTACTGTCGTAGTTACGAACCTTGCCGATAGCAATTACTTAAACCAATTATTCCCTATATCTCCCGAACCTTAGCCGTATTGTCGCAATTACGGACCTTGCCGGTAGATGTCAATATTGTCTCCTGAACCTAGCCGTCTCCCACGGACCTTGCCGGTAGATCAATACTCTCTGGTACCATGGTTTAAACATCACATTTTACCAAAGGTTTGCATGTCACAATATTGTGCTTATCTACTCATAATAGTTTCATAATTTAGTTCACTCACATCAGACAGGTGTTTCACAAAATTAATTTGGATAAAGCCAATGTGCAGATCTTTAGTTATTTAACAATAGGTATCTGCTTACCTTTTTAGAAGCCCGGGCAGTTTGTGAAACACACGGTTCGATGAAAGAGGTGACCAAATGGGCCGGACAGTATCCAGCGAAGTCCCTTCTACCAGATCACGTCGGGGTCACCAATTGTCAAAGTCGCGTCAATTCAAATCTGGTATTAGGAACAAAAGAGGTCAACACGACTTCTAAGATATACTAGTTATTTTAATTAATGCAAAAACCTTCAATGGTAAATATGATGTTTCGTATATACGGGCTCTTTGAAATACCTCGCAGGGCACTTCAGAGAACTAAAACATTGTTTCAGATCCAATACTCAAATACTCTGACAGAGAAAGTTTCCCACTTCTCTGCTGGCCAATCAGAGTAAAGGACTGAGTGTGGTTTAAACTTTACTCAGCCAATCCGTTGATGCACCCCTGTTGCCAGCCTCTTCTGTTACCAGGCATACGTTCATCATAACAACCTGTCATAGTGAGAAGAGCCAGCTCCCTTAGACATCATTCCTACGTCCAAGGAAGGTTCACAGATCACAAAGAACCAGTATAGTCTAGCATTTGGAGACACAATCCTTATCTCATTTTACCCCCTAAAACAGCTCTTCACATCAATCACAGCCTGCCAGGTGTCACAACCTACATTAGCCCAGTCAAGAATGCATTCTTTCTAAGTTAGTCATCCCATCAATTTAGGAGAATAATAAATCCCCAATAATATACAGTTTGTGAGAGTGTGATATGGGTGTTGGAGACATGTTTATTTCGACATTACAAACAAAGAAACACTTTTATAAACAATTAAATCAAATCAAATGTTATTGGTCACATACACATATTTAACAGATGTTATTGTGGGTGTAGCGAAATGCTTGTGTTTCTAGCGCCAACAGTGCAGTAGTATCTAACAATTCACAACAATACACACAAATCTAAAAGTAGAAGAATGGAATTAAGAAATATTAGGATGAGCAATGTCGGAGTGGCATAGACTAAAATACAGTAGAATAGAATACAGTATATACATATGAGATGAGTAAAGCAAAAATGTGTAAACATTATTAAAGTGGCTAGTGTTCCATTATTAAAGTGGCCAGTGATTCCAAGTCTATGTATATAGGGCAACAGCCTCTAAGGTGCAGGGTTGCGTAACCGGGTGGAAGCCGCCTAGTGATGGCTATTTAACAGTCTGATGGCCTTGAGATAGAAGCTGTTTTTCAGTCTCTCGGTCCCAGCTTTGATGCACCTGTACTGACCTCGCCTTCTGGATGATAACGGGGTGAACAGGCCGTGGCTCGGGTGGTTGTTGTTCTTGATGATCTTTTTGGCCTTTCTGTGACATCGAGTGCCATCGGCAACACTGTCATATTGCTAGGAGCATTGCTGTAGGGAAAAGGCTATAGGACACTCCTGACCTGCAAACCGATATTTAATTTCAGAATTGGTAAAAATTAGATTAGGGTTAGGGTCTAAGTCCCAACCTGGCCCTAATTTTAAAACTTTTGGAAGGGGGATCGAAACATAGAACGGTGGCAGCTAGTACTCCGGAGACGACGACCGCCGAAGCCTGCCCGAACAAGGAGGAGAAGCAGCCTCGGCCGAAACCGTGACACTAATTGACATAATTTGAGTCAATTGGAGGTGTACCTGTGGATGTATTTCAAGGCCTACCTTCAAACTCATTGCTTCTTTGCTTGACATCATGGGAAAATGAAAGGAAATCAGCCAAGACCTCAGAAAAAAAATTGTAGACCTCCACAAGTCTGGTTCATCCTTGGGAGCAATTTCCAAACGCCTGAAGGTACCACGTTCATCTGTACAAGCAATAGTACGCAAGCATTAACACAATGGGACCACGCAGCCATCATACCGCTCAGGAAGGAGATGCGTTCTGTCTCCTAGAGATGAACGTACTTTGGTGCGAAAAGTGCATATCAATCCCAGAACAACAGCAAAGGACCTTGTGAAGATGCTAGCGGAAACAGGTACAAAAGTATCTATATCCACAGTAAAACTAGTCCTATATCAACATAACCTGAAAGGCCGCTCAGCAAGGAAGAAGCCACTGCTCCAAAACCGCCATAAAAAAGCCAGGCTACGGTTTGCAACTGCACATGGGGACAAAGATCGTACATTTTGGAGAAATGTCCTCTGGTCTGATGAAACAAAAATATAACTCTTTGGCCATAATGACCATCGTTATGTTTGGAGGAAAAAGGGGGGCAGCTTGCAAGCCGAAGAACACCATCCCAACCGTGAAGCACGGGGGTGGCAGCATCATGCTGTGGGGGTGCTTTGCTGCAGGAGGGACTGGTGCACTTCACAAAATAGATGGCATCATGAGGAAGGAAAATTATGTGGATATATTGAAGCAACATCTCAAGACATCAGTCAGGAAGTTAGAGCTTGGTCGCAAATGGGTCTTCCAAATGGACAATGACCCCAAGCATACTTCCAAAGTTGTGGCAAAATGGCTTAACGACAACAAAGTCAAGGTATTGGAGTGGCCATCACAAAGCCCTGACCCCAATCCTATAGAAAATGTGTGGGCAGAACTGAAAAAGCGTGTACGAGCAAGGAGGCCTACAAACCTGACTCAGTTACACCAGCTCTGTCAGGAGGAATGGGCCAAAATTCACCCAACTTATTGTGGGAAGCTTGTGGAACGCTACCCGAAACGTTTGACCCAAGTTAAACAATTTAAAGGCAATGCTACCAAATACGAATTGAGTGTATGTAAACTTCTGACCCACTGGGAATGTGATGAAAGAAATAAAAACTGAAAGAAATAATTCTCTCTACTATTATTCTGACATTTCACATTCTGAAAATAAAGTGGTGATCCTAACTGACCTAAGACAGGGAATTTTTACTAGGATTAAATGTCAGGAATTGTGAAAAACAGAGTTTAAATGTATTTGGCTAAGGTGTATGTAAACCTCCGACTTCAACTGTATCATCAATGATGCTATTTAGGCCTATATAGCATTTGGGAAGTCATCAACAGCTATTGTTTAAATTCAGCCCAGGATTCAACAAAAAAAAGACAATACATATAGGCCTAGGGTTTCAAGCTTTGGTTGATTGCAAATGGAATCTACAAATTATGGTGGATTCACATCTCCATTGATGGGGAATATATTATCTATTATGCTGTGAGAGAAAGATCACGTATTTACCTGATTTGTTTAATATTAATAGTTAACAATTAATATGCTTGACGATAGTAGAGACATTTCTTAACTACCAATGCTGTGCTTTTCGTAAGGATGGTTCCCTCTAGCTCCCTGCAGCTGGTCTGGGCGTGTAGTCAAGGACATGGGATAGAGATAAACTTGAGGAACAGATAGACCTGTGTTGTTTCAATTTCTCGTTGCTTACACATAGTCACAAGAAGAAAACAAGGTGGCTCCTGATCTGCCAGGGAGGGGCGTGCTTGTATGAAAAGCAGAGATTGTTTTGGATACTTTGCAGAATTTATGAAGAGCTACATTTAGCTGTTGACTCTGTATTAACTTCTGCCTGCAATTGCATAACTAAAGATACATACACTCAGAAGCCGTTGTCTGTGTCATTTTCTAAAGTTTAGAGTTAGTTTAAGAATAAGACAATATCAGCACTGTGCAAAGAACCCTCTACATTTTGGCGAGCTTGCCAGGAGTGAGTGACCACCCACCGTTGGAGTGAACGTCGACCCACTGTGCTGCGCGACTAATTACTTAAAGGTAAGCAGACGCCTGTTATATCTAAAGTCTGTAATTTGAACAAAGCACTTTGTGGTTGATGACTCATTCTGACACGTAAGTGGCGCCTCACTCACAGTATGCTGTTCATTTAAGAGACGAAGCCTACATTGTGGTATATATTGATTTATTACTAAACTCTTAATAGATAAACCTGTTGGAAACTGACACAGACCACCTAGGTGTGAATATGTATATGTTGACTTGGTGATAGGATTTAGGGCAAATTCCAAGTATAAAGCCGACCACCTAGGTGATGGTTAGAAATTCCTAGGTGTGAATATTATTAAAGGCCTGCAATTGTGTACCCCGGAGTGCTAGGACGGTAAACGAGATGTTTGTCCTAGTTGTGTGAGGGACGGTAAACCAGAGGTTTGTCCCGGTTATTTATAGGACGGTAAACAAGATGTTTGTCCTAGTTGTGTGAGGGACGGTAAAGGAGAGGTTTGTCCCGGTTATTTATAGGACGGTAAACAAGATGTTTGTCCTAGTTGTGTAAGGGACGGTAAACGAGAGGTTTGTTCCGGTTATTTATAGGACGGTAAACAAGATTTTTTCCTAGTTGTGTTGTATGTTGTATAAATTGTATATATGATTATGAGTGACTGACTATCGGTGATGGTTAGGCATGTCTTTGTTTGTTGATTAATCATTAATGGCTAGATGGTGGAGCTATATTTCTGGTGTATCTCAATATGTGTTTGAACGAAGGGCATTTGCCTTGGTTGAATGGACATCAGGCAAGATGTGCCGCATTAGATCTTGATTTATATGCTAAAACTGTTATAGAAACTTACGACTTTAGATATAGGTTGTCCTTGTCTGTATTGAGTGGAACCTCTTTTGAAACTGTTTTAGGGCCATTTCCAAATGAGAATTTGCCTGAAGAAGTTAGAATAATAATAATTCAGACTAAACCTATTACTTCCCTAGGCCTAGTTCCTGTGTTTGTTGAACCCTTTACCCTAGCCTGGCTGGCGAACGGTTGTAATACCGTTAAGTTATCAGTTTGCCTGGACTGTATTACATTTAAAGTAATTTATCATCCTGTCTGTGTGGGGTTGATGAGACATAAAGCATTATACTGGTGTATACACTGTATTTCCACCTCACTGTTTTCCCAAACTATGAATAGAGGTAGTAGTAGGTAGATAGCGTTAGGCACCCACTGATATAGGAAATACATTTGCATTTTAGCCCACATTACATGTAGGACGACCCCAATAAAAACTAGCAACCATGGCAGACAACTCAACGGGTCCATCTCACACATCCACTGGACCAATAGCTATGAAATGTGTTACTCCTGTTGAATACCTGGGACAACAGTACCCAGCCTTGATTAAATACATTATATGGATATTCAAGAAATGGCATGATTGGACTATTGCCTCTGGGGAGTTCAGATTTCCAAAGGATGGGTCTTTTGACAAGAATCAATGTAATATCTTCCATGACATCATGGAGAAGAGAAAGGCAGAGAAGAAAAGCCACACTGGTATCTGTAACTGTTTTACAACTACTCCGGTCAGAGGGAACCGTGTTTTGGGTACAATCCAGGATAAACCATCTACAGACTGTAGTCAAAATGGAAGAAGAAAAAATAAAATAAAAACAGAATAAAAATCTGAAAAGAAAAGAATATCCCGCCCTCCCAACAGCACCACCACCACCTCCCCCATATGTTGATTGTTCCGGCTACAAGGGAGGTGAATTCCCTCTGAGACAAGTTGGCTTCGAACCAGAACCAAAAGTAAAAACAGTCATCATTAGGGGCACCCTGGAAGAAACCGAAGAGGGAGAAGAGAGTTCCACAAACCCTGGGTCAGGGCCCTCTGTGGCAACCAGACTATCAGCTGAACTGAATAAACTAAGCCTGGATGCAAGAACCAAGCCACTCACTGCATCCAAGCCTAAATACCCCTATACCAGGACAGGACAATCAGTGATGGAAGAACAACAAAATGAAAGAAAAAGAGAGAAGAGAGAAGAGATGAATCAGGAAAGTGAAGAACGATGGAGAGTGGACCGAGAGAGAGAGGAACAGTGGAGAGCGGACAGAGAACGTGAAGCAAAGTGGCAGAGAGACAAAGAAATGTTTGAGAGAGAGGATGCAAGACAAAGGGATAGAGAGAGAGAGAGGATGAAGAGGAAAGACGGAGAAAAGAAAGCGAATACAAGATATGATGGGAAGGAGACACAGAAGGTGCTTTCTCCCCAGGAGCTAAACAAGACATGGAAGAAAGAATAGCAGCTGAAGAGATGGCGCTCCGACAGAAATACTACGATGATGTGGAGAGAATGAAGAAACAAGAAGAAATGAGACTGGTGAAAGGTATGATAACACCCTAACCACTGAAGAACTATTCTATGACAGAGCCTGCAGGATCCTGCCAGAGTCAGTACAAAAGAAACTGAAAGAAGTAGTTGGCTGGGACCGAAAGGATGGGCCAGAAAAAGAGGACTATATGAGACATCACTGTCAATTCTGGAAGAAGACAAAGGCTGAAGAAAAATCTAAGAAAACAGGCCTGCAGACACAACTCCAGAAGGCCCAACTGGCTGCACTAGAGAAAAGTAGCAAGCCAGACACAAAGTAGCACCCCAGCACCTGCTCCAGCCCTGACACCTGTTCCACAGCCATGGCCTCCTGCAACCCCTCCAGCCCAGCAGGTACAGTTTCCACCACAGCCTTATGGTAATCCACAGCCATTCCAGCCCTATCAAACCTACCAGAGGAGGCACATAGGTGAGCCTTTAGTGTGCTGGGGATGTGGTATAGCTGGACATATGAGACACCAGTTCCCTACTGCCATGGACCAGGGAGGTTGGGCACCACAGCCAGGCTTCAGAAGAGGCCGGGGTGGAACTGGCTAAGGAACCCTACACGTGTGTACTGAACTAATCAAACTTGATGCAAAAGCAAGACCTGACCTATTTGATGAGCCTCTTGAATTGGCTGACATGACACTTTTCGTAGATGGGTCGGCCTATATTGATCAGACACCAGGTAGAAAACATGCAGGTTTTGCTGTTACAACCATAGATAACTACCTACACATAGAGCAGTCCCTCCCTGATCATTTCTCTGCACAACAAGCAGAGTTACAAGCTCTCACCACAGCTTGTGAGGCTGCTAAGGGAAAAACAGCTAACATTTACTCAGACTCTGCCTACGCAATTGGTGTATGTTTATCATGGGCAGGCGTTTGGAAGGCCAGAGGTTTCACCAATGCATCAGGGACTCCTATTAAGAACAAATCATACGTTTTGGCTCTTATTTCGACTATGAAACTTCCTGCTAAATTGGCCATTCTTAATGTCCAGGCCCATATGGGTAACCAAGATGAGGCCAGTAAAGGAAATGACCTTCTTGACATGGCTGCTAAAGCTGCTGCTACAAGGTGTCACACCCATGCTGTGTATCTGGCTTCTGCTGTGGCCTCGCCTGTTGTTGATTTGCAACAACAACAGGCGACTGACCACATGTCTCACTCCCTTTGGAAGGCCAGAAGTTGCTCCCGGGGCCCTGATGGCCTCTGGAGACAACACCTTTCAGGTAAACCTGTGTTGCTAACACAGCTTATCCCGTTGGTTTGCCGAATGGCACATGGGATGTGTCATTCGTCAAGAGGGGATATGGCAACCAAGATTTCACAAGATTGGTTTTGCCCAAATTTAACACATGTGAAACAACACTTTGTTTTATTTTACATTTACGTTTTATGCGTCACGTACATACAATACAACATTGCCAAGGGGACACCACTTAAACATGGTAATTTCCCCTCACCTAGTGGCCCATTTACACACATTGCAATGGATTTTATTGATATGACTGAAAGAGAGGAGAGAAAGCGCTATTATTTAGTAATAATTGACCGATTCACAAGATGGGTAGAGGCATTTTCCTACTACCCGCTGTGATGCTAAAACAGTAACTAAAATTCTGGTAAGGGAAATATTCCCTAGATTCGGAATCCCAGAACCTCTGTCTGCAGACAATGACATCCATTTCACTGGAGATGTCATAGCCCAAATTGCCCTTATGCTGGGGATAGATCAGATGAAAATGCGAAGCAGCCCCAATAGAGGTACTGGCTATAGCCCTCATGAGATGTTAACAGGCTGTCCCATGAAAGTCCCATCTCATAGGCCCATGACTGACAAACAGACTGACCTGACTGGACTAGAAGATGACCTGTTAGGATATATGAAGATACTAACCTCTACTGTTAGGTCTCTGTATTCTCACTCTAGGAAAGCCCAGGAGGTTCCAGACAGAGAGGACAGAGACGAATGAGAAAATACCGTGAGCCACATCCACTGGCCCATGAATGTGCTGTGTTATGTATAATAATCTGTGCTCTGTGCTCTGCTTGCTTCCTCAGTCTCGGGGGTGGAAATACAGAACAACTAATTGAAGTCAACCAATTCCTGGGTTAATATGCTGCAGGGCCTGGGTAGGAGGGCAACACCAAATGGGTCCAGAATAATGATGTTCCAAAAACTTTATCTTCCAGGAGAATGGGGTTTCATTATCTCTCTTTGGAATGTTTCCAGAGTCTGTGGGCTGGTGAGAGCAGTTAGTGAAATTCGGCAGTTTTATAAGTATACGAGTATTCGGATTAGTCCGTAGAAGGGGCGCCCAATTAATTAAGGCCTGGCCATTTTAGTTTGTTTTTACCATATGGTTTGCAAATAACCACACACAACACACTTGTTATGAATATTTGTTAGTGATGTTAATACGTGTTTGACTTACTTAGTGGACTATTTCATTTGGTTTAGTGGGTTTTCACGGGTTAGTGCCAAGGTATCTTAAAGGGGCACACACAGAATTTCTGAAGTTTTTATTTTCTGAGTGAGTTTTAATTAAACACGTAATTTATTTTGATAAGAACTGTACTGAAGACTTACTGTACACCTCGGATACGAAATGTATGAAATGTTTGACTGTTTTTAATGATTAGTCTACTATAGAATAAAACACTTATTTGAAGGGTTTGAATGACCTCTGACCTCTGTCCTGACTTTCTAGTGAGGTTTGATCACCCTCACTGGAAAGCCGAGAGACATTGGATGATGAATTTAAGGTAATTTGTAATACTGATTTAAAGGTCATTTGTAATACTGATAATTATGAAGAAGATTATAGTTCATAGCCATATTTGTAATTCGGACCATGAAAAGGACAGAGAGAGAGCGCTAGCCCTGAATGAGGGAAATTTGTCGCTAGTCAATTTTACTATTCCTTGAATTACCTTATGGGATACAATTAAGTTAAGATGTTATCAAGGGTTGTCATTCTAATTTGATTTGTTATTTTTTTATTTAACAGGCAGTGTTGTTTTGCTTTTTGGGCGCATGAATCACGATGTGAGTTGTGTGTCCAAAGGGGGAATTACCGGTCCCCTGGGGCCTTTTGGTAAATATGCAAATTGTATTAAGAATATGAGCAGTAGTTATGGGTTAGATGGAATGTTTTATGTGCAAATGTATTTGTGGCCGGAGACAAAGTACAAAGGGGGCCTGTCTCTGAAACTAGTGGACTGCAGCAGGCTGCAAGAATGTGCACTTCCTAATTTCAAGGCTTCTCCTGACAGATAAGAAAACATGGTACAGTAGCATACTGTGTCTCACTTAACACTGTTCTTAAGACTCTCTTCATGGGTGAAGGCTTCTCTGCCCAACCTAGCAGGAGAATCTGAGCATTGTCTGCGCCCTGGAGACATTGTGGCGGTAAAAGACTACAGAAGAAAGAGATGGAAAGACCCTAGGTGGAGGGGCACGTACCAGGTGTTGCTGACTACCTCGATGGCGGTGAAAGTAGCAGAGAGAGATACCTGGATCCATGTGTCCCACTGTAGGAGAGTTCCAACCCCAGAAGAGGAAGATGGTCACACCACTGCGTAGCATTGTTTTCTTTTCCTGGCCTAATGGTCCTCCACATAGATCAACAGGTTGAATTACTATGTTGAGACCTCTGGGCCTGTTTTGGTCCCTTCTGCCCACCTCTATGGGGACTAAGATTAATGGTTGTAAATCAACTGATATTTATATGAAATGTTTTCACTGGTTGGTTTTAAAATTCCTAGATTTTGTTGAGACTAGAAGTCTCAAAGAGGGGAATGATGGGGAATATATTATGCTGTGAGAGAAAGATCATGTATTTACCTGATTTGTTTAATATTAATAATTAACAATTAATATGCTTAACAATAGTAGAGACATTTCTTAACTACCAATGCTGTGCTTTTAATAAGGATGGTTCCGTCTAGCTCCCTGCAGCTGGTCTGGGCGTGTAGTCACGGACATGGGATAGAGATAAACTTGAGGAACAGACCTGTGTTGTTTCAATTTCTCGTTGCTTACACATAGCCACAAGAAGAAAACAAGATGGCTCCTGATCGGCCAGGGAGGGCGTGCTTGTATGAAAAGCAGAGATTGTTTAGGATACTTTGCAGAACTTATGAAGAGCTACATTTTGCTGTTGACTCTGTATTAACTTCTGCCTGCAATTGCATAACTAAAGATCTTGTACATATACTCAGAAGCCGTTGTCTGTGTCATTTTCTAAAGTTTAAAGTTTTTTATGAATAAGAGAATATCAGCACTGTGCAAAGAACCCTCTACACCATCTCAACCAAAAATAAAAGTTAAAGAATAGGATTAAATCAATTCAAACGTTATTTAAGTGCATTTAAAGTTTGATTTGATTTAGTCCTATTCCTCAACTTAGATTTTTGGTTGAAATGGAGACTTGAATCCAACATATCAATTATTAATTTGTAGACAAACTGGAATTAAAGCCAGACTCAGTGGCACAGATGGAGCTATCCAAGCAGAAGATACATCTTCTTCAAATGTTTATATTTGATTGAGTGGACAACCAAACACAATTCAATAACTTTTGAGATAGGGTAAATAGCCTATTAACTTGTCGATAAGTAAAAAAATAATATATTGGATTCACATCTCCATCTCAACCAAAAATAAAAGTTAAAGAATAGGATTAAGCCAGTGGCTCAGATGGAACTATCTCCTTTAAATGTTGATATTTTGTTGCGTTCTCAACCAAACACAATTCAATATTACTTGTGTAAGACAGTAAATAGCCTAATGTTAGGGCTAACTTACAAACTAATATAAAAGTATTTATTCAACCTTAAAATTAGGAATTCATCCATGGACACATTTTGAGGTTGCTGTAACAATAAATGCCTTCTTACAGTGGGGGAAAAAAGTATTTAGTCAGCCACCAATTGTGCAAGTTCTCCCACTTAAAAAGATGAGAGAGGCCTGTAATTTTCATCATAGGTACACGTCAACTATGACAGACAAAATGAGATTTTTTTTCTCCAGAAAATCACATTGTAGGATTTTTTATGAATTTATTTGCAAATTATGGTGGAAAATAAGTATTTGGTCAATATCAAAAGTTTCTCAATCCTTTGTTATATACCCTTTGTTGGCAATGACACAGGTCAAACGTTTTCTGTAAGTCTTCACAAGGTTTTCACACACTGTTGCTGGTATTTTGGCCCATTCCTCCATGCAGATCTCCTCTAGAGCAGTGATGTTTTGGGGCTGTCGCTGGGCAACACGGAATTTCAACTCCCTCCAAAGATTTTCTATGGGGTTGAGATCTGGAGACTGGCTAGGCCACTCCAGGACCTTGAAATGCTTCTTACGAAGCCACTCCTTCGTTGCCCGGGCGGTGTGTTTGGGATCATTGTCATGCTGAAAGACCCAGCCACGTTTCATCTTCAATGCCCTTGCTGATGGAAGGAGGTTTTCACTCAAAATCTCACGATACATGGCCCCATTCATTCTTTCCTTTACACGGATCAGTCGTCCTGGTCCCTTTGCAGAAAAACAGCCCCAAAGCATGATGTTTACACCCCCATGCTTCACAGTAGGTATGGTGTTCTTTGGATGCAACTCAGCATTCTTTGTCCTCCAAACACGACAAGTTGAGTTTTTACCAAAAAGTTCTATTTTGGTTTCATCTGACCATATGACATTCTCCCAATCCTCTTCTGGATCATCCAAATGCACTCTAGCAAACTTCAGACGGGCCTGGACATGTACTGGCTTAAGCAGGGGGACACGTCTGGCACTGCAGGATTTGAGTCCCTGGCGGCGTAGTGTGTTACTGATGGTAGGCTTTGTTACTTTGGTCCCAGCTCTCTGCAGGTCATTCACTAGGTCCCCCGTGTGGTTCTGGGATTTTTGCTCATTTCCACCATAATTTGCAAATAAATTCATTAAAAATCCTACAATGTGATTTTCTGGAGAGAAAAAAATCTCAATTTGTCTGTCATAGTTGACGTGTACCTATGATGAAAATTACAGGCCTCTCTCATCTTTTTAAGTGGGAGAACTTGCACAATTGGTGGCTGACTAAATACTTTTTTCCCCCACTGTATGTAATCATAGAACACATTCATGTTCAGGGTCGCAGGTCTGTAGAAATCTTCACAATTGCTATAATAATCTGCACAAAATCTCAAACGGCATTGATCACTAGCAACATGTACTTTAATGTAATCTCAACTAATTGCAATCCAGGTCATTTGGTTGTGCTATTAGATCAAGACCAGTGATAACACATTCAGTTGTACTTAAATAAACATTTCAGACATTAATTTTCCATTGGAATTTGGTTGTGCTTTTAGATGGTTGAAAGCATAGTGATGACACATTGGGAATTCAACAAACTTTTGAGTGAGTGAAAATAGGTTGGAATCTCATTGATCAACGTTTCTACCAAATATTACCCAATTCTCCACGTTGAAATGACGTGTGCCCAGTGCGTATGTATTAATCTTATTTAGGCTACTTCAAAAGTCTCCTGTAGGCTACCTGCGCACGTCCGTCCACTCCACTCTAATATAATTCCAGCATTCAAACTGATGAATATAGAGATATCCGCTACAAAACACCAAAAAGTTTAATAACATTCGGAGATTGTCAAGCCAATCCTTCAATACTTAGTACAAGGCTTGTATTTTCTTTTTGTCGAGATTGACATACAGTAGTCTATTTGATTGTGGTGTTGTAAACGCAAACCATAATTTTGAAGCGCCCAAAGACGGTAATCGGTATGCAGGACTATACTTTGCTTATTGATTGTTTGGTGCATTGGCACAGAAACCAGTTGGTGAAAAATGTGTTGCACATATTTGATATAGCATCAACATTTTGAAAATCAGATTTCCCCCTAGCTGATCATTTGTCTGCAGCCGGATCTGATCGTAGTGTAATGAGCAAGAGATGGTTTTCATGCTATTCAATGTCATTTCTCTGGACTCAATCGTTACAGCCCAGTGAAATAAAAACTCTCAGTGCAGTCTACACTTACAAGCAAACTCAAACGCAAGCATATCGGTCTACATATTGCTCTTTAAATTATAGTTTTTTTCCTACGGGATACCATTCTCTGGTATGTTTTTAATTCAACATTTGTCATGAAAACCAGTCTCTCATGACAGATTTAACAAATACATTGAGTAGCTGGCCAGCACACGTGGAATATTCTGGGTGCCCAAGATGATGAAAATCACAACAGGGTTTCAATGTTAAAGAAACATTTGCATTCTGTCATAAATCTTCACATTTATCAAAGTCATGGAAAAAAAAACTTTTAAAAACTTGGGTACAAAATAATAAATCTTGGATGACAAGATAAACCTATATTTTGTGATTATTAAAGTGCAAGAGCCTGGACAGTTTCTAACTACAAAAAAACAAAAACGGAATTAGATTCAGATATTCCTATTGCAAATCAATGAGAAGGATATAGCCTGAGAATAACAGGTAGCATTTGGGTTTAGAATTTTATTAACAGATCTCCATATACAAACTTGATACTGTGATATCATTTGCCACTAACCTCACCACCTCAGGCATAACTGTAAGTGTGTGTATAATGCACACTGAATTAAAACAACATTACATGCTATGGCTTGCTGTAAATGGTTGAAAATAAAAACAGTCAATGGAATGGATTTTCTTCCCTTGGCATAAAATGGTTAGTTCCCATTCTCTTGCAGTATTGAACAAGGCATTCGATCAGAGGGTAGTCTTCAGTTTACATTAAATTATTTGAGTATTGATGGTTTTAGTGTCACCTTTTGCTATTTCACATAACTGTTTTTAGGACATACACACTAATAAGATGGTAGCCCCTTGAACCTGCCAGAGTAAATGGTTCCGTTATCAACAGTGTTCTTATCTTAACTGGCCAGATCCTAATCACACAACAAAGTCACTTCTCCACAAATTATTTTTGTTGGTCCACCACCATTTCTAGTCTGGTGTTATTACACCGGTAGCTTTGACTCATTTGTCAGTCGAATGCCTTTCAGCATACCGAACCTCAAACCCCACACAAAATAATTTCTAGGTAAAACAATGGTTTGATGCAAGACCCACTGATCATTGTCATTTAACCAGGTTGGTAGAATATCATGGATATCACGTACAGAGAATAATCCACAATTAATACAGCCGAGTTAGAATCAGTAGCTTGAAATGTGTAACCAGAGGAAAAAAAACTCTAGACCACCTTTACTCTACACACAGAGACGCATACAAAGCTGTCCCTCGCCTTCCATTTGGCAAATCTGACCATAACTCTATCCTCCTGCTTATAAGCAAAAACTAAAGCAGGAAGCACCAGTGACTCGGTTAATAAAAAAAGTGGTCAGATGACGCAGATGCTAAGCTACAGGACTGTTTTGCTAGCACAGACTGGAACATGTTCCGGGATTCTTCAGATAGCATTGAGGAGTACACCACATCAGTCACTGGCTTCATCAATAAGTGCATCGATGACGTCGTCCCCACAGTGACCGTACGTACATACCCTAACCAGAAGCCATGGATTACAGGCAACATCTGCACTGAGCTAAAGGGTAGAGCTGCCGCTTTCAAGGAGCGGGACTCTAACCCGGACGCTTATAAGAAATCCCGCTATGCCCTCCGACAAACCATCAAACAGGCAAAGAGTCAATACAGGACTAAGATTGAATTGTACTACACCGGTTCTGATGCTCGTCGGATGTGGCAGGGCTTGAAAACTATTACACACTACAAAGGGAAGCACCGCCGCGAGCTGCCCAGTGACACAAGACTTCCAGACGAGCTAATCCACTTCTATGCTCGTTTCGAGTCAAGCAACACTGAAGCATGCATGAGAGCACCAGCTGTTCCGGATGACTATGTGATCACGCTCTCCGTAGCCAATGTGAGTAAGACTTTTAAGCTGGTCAACATTCACAAGGCCGCAGGGCCAGATGGATTACCAGGACGTGTACTCCGAGCATGTGCTGACCAACTGGCAAGTGTCTTTACTGACATTTTCAACATGTCCCTGACTGAGTCTGTAATACCAACATGTTTCAAGCAGACCACCATAGTCCCCGTGCCCAAGGACACTAAGATAACCTGCCTAAATGACTACCGACCCGTAGCACTGATGTCTGTAGCCATGAAGTGCTTTGAAAGGCTGGTCATGGCTCACATCAACACCATTATCCCAGAAACCCTAGACCCACTCAAATTTGCATACCGCCCCAACAGATCCACAGATGATGCAATCTCTATTGCACTCCACACTGCCCTTTCCCACCTGGACAAGAGAAACACCTACGTGAGAATGCTATTCATTGACTACAGCTCAGCATTCAACACCATAGTGCCCTCAAAGCTCATCACTAAGCTAAGGATCCTGGGACTAAACACCTCCCTCTGCAACTGGATCCTGGACTTCCTGACAGGCCACCCCCAGGTGGTAAGGGTAGGTCACCAACACATCTGCCACACTGATCCTCAACACGGGGCCCCTCAGGGGTGCGTGCTCAGTCCCCTCCTGTACTCCCTGTTCACCCATGACTGCCGACGGCACAACAGTGGTAGGCCTGATCACCGACAACGATGAGACAGCCTATAGGGAGGAGGTCAGAGACCTGGCCGTGTGGTGCCAGGATAACAACCTCTCCCTCAACGTGACCAAGACAAATGAGATGATTGTGGACTACAGGAAAAAAAAAGAGGACTGAGCACGCCCCCATTCTCATCGACGGGGCTGTAGTGGAACAGGTTGAGAGCTTCAAGTTCCTTGGTGTCCACATCACCAACGAACTATCATGGTCCAAATACACCAAGACAGTCGTGAAGAGGGCACAACAAAGCCTATTCCCCCTCAGGAGACTGAAAAGATTTGGCATGGGTCCTCAGATCCTCAAAAGGTTCTACAGCTGCACCATCGAGAGCATCCTGACTGGTTGCATCACTGCCTGGTATGGCAACTGCTCAGCCTCCGACCGCAAGGCACTACAGAGGGTAGTGCGTACGGCCCATTACATCACTGGGGCCAAGCTTCCTGTCATCCAGGATCTCTATACCAGGCGGTGTCAGAGGAAGGCCCTAAAAATTGTCAAAGACTCCAGCCACCCTAGTCATAGACTGTTCTCTCTGCTACCGCATGGCAAGCGGTACCAGAGTGCCAAGTCTAGGTCCAAAAGACTTCTCAACACCTTCTACCCCCAAGCCATAAGACTCCTGAACAGCTAATCATGGCTACCCGGACTATTTGCACTGCCCCCCCACCCCCACCCCATCTTTTTACGCTGCTGCTACTCTGTTAATTATTTATGCATAGTCACTTTAACTCTACCCACATGTACATATTACCTCAACTAGCCGGTGCCCCCACACATTGACTCTGCACCGGTACCCCCCTGTATATATAGCCTCCCTACTGTTATTTTATTTTACTTCTGATCTTTTTTTCTCAACACTTGTTTTTTTATTTATTTTTTACTTTTTTATAAAAAAATAAATGCATTGTTGGTAAGCATTTCACTGTAATGTCTACACCTATTGTATTCGCCGCATGTGGCCAATACAATTTGATTTGATTTGATTTGAAATAAATTAACAAAACAAAATAAAATCACAACAAGACAAACTGCCTCTAGTTTCCTTCTGTGGGCTAAAATGATGACTGTCGAATGTGCAAAATCTTGCAAGAGGCATTGCAGGTGTGAGTGGAATGGAGCTTATTGGATGCTACACTGCTTGAAAGCATACTTGGGTACAGTGTGTCACTCTGTGCAGTAATGTTAGGAACAAGTATACTTGGGAGCGGACAGTCTCAGTTGAAGAGTACAGTAGCAGCCATAGGATGATTGCTCTCCGTACTAATGCTGAAGACCCTAAATGCGTCCGTCTTCATCGACAACCCAAACCAGTTTGCTTCAAGGGACATGACAAATCAAGGACCTCTATCACACAAAAACACTACATCTTCAGGTCCCTAACTGCAGACATTCAATGTTAACTGTGTCGCTATGTACAATATAGGATCTTCATATAATTTAGTAATATTCTTTTTTTACACTCGCTTGAGTCATTCTTTCGATACTCTTTGTCCTCTGTATTTATAGAGTATTCGTATTATTTACAATATAAATTACTTAAGTCTTGTGATAAGGTAAATAAATAAATAAAATGGCCGTGGCTTTCGTAGTGTTTACAGGGTGGATATGAGTCTGTCTTCTCTATGCTTCTGGGAAAAGAGGGACGGTCCCCGTTTTGTTTTGTAGTCTTTCTAAAGAGAAGCGGTGAGAGGCATGGGGATACATCAGGGGTGCAATACTGTGATGATAGGGTGCAGATGCTGGCCCCTCTCCAGCCATGATGGGGGTTTGGTGGGGTGGGGGGGGAGGGGCGAGTGCAAAGTTCCACTTCCAGCTATACCACCGTGCCACTGGGAGAGTTCCCATTCTGTGCTGTCAAGTTCTGGAGGAGGGGGCAGGCAGCATCAGGGAGGGGAAAGAGGGAGAGAGAAAGGAAGAAAGGTTAGAGTAATGGCAAGTAATCCAGAAATACTCTCAAGGGCAGAAGTCCTATAAAACTACTAAAAGCTGATAGGACAGCCTACAGAGCATTATTCATTGATAGATGTTTTGCTGCTGTAACGTTACGGACGCTGGGGGCAGGACTCACCGCTTTACCCGGCCGTGCCCAGGTGCAGATGAGGCCCTCCTGGCACGCGGTGATGATGCAGTCGTCCATGAACACCAGCACGGTCAGCCTCTCGTGGGCGATCTTCTTACACACCAGGGGCTCCAGCAGGGGCACTTCGTGCATCCGCGGGCACAGGGTGGTGCCCAGCACCTTGGCGGCGTCCAGGCGACTGCTGCGTGGCGCTACGTTGATCTTGTCGTTTGTCTTGCTGATGTTGCCCAGGCTATGGTAGCGCTTGTGCTCCTTCTCCCCGCCCACCCCAGACTTGTCCGACTTGCGCTCCTGCAGGGAAAGTGTGGCGAAGCGGCCGATACTGAAGGGGGTGGAGTTGCCCCCTCCGCTCCCTCCCCCGCCCTCCGTCGTGCTCTGGCCCTTAGAGACGTTGGCCACGGCGGGGTGGGGGAGGGAGTTGGAGCGCGACAGGGAGCGGGGGAGTGGCAGGGGCATGGTGGGGGGCTGGTGTGGGTTAGTGGTGGGGTGGTGGTGGCCCTCTACCCCTCCTCCTCCTACGACCCCTCCACTCCCTCCGCCTGTAGTGTTGTTGATGGTGCTGCTGACAGAGGGGGGGATGGTGGGGCCGAAGGTGTTGGTGAGGGCACGGGACAGGGGCAGCCGTGGGTACAGCACGTCATCCGTCAGGTCCCACAGGCAGAACTGGGTGTCCTGGCCCACCGAGCCGAAGCGGTAGGTGACAGAGGGCGAGCCGCCCTTGGAGCTGTGGCGGGAGAGGCGTGACAGCGTGCTGCTGGTGCGCACACGGCCAAAGTGCAGCGGCCCCTGCTGTAGGTCCTCCTCGCTGCCACTCAGCTCCATGGGCTCCTCGTCCTCCAGGCTGGTGGTGAAGGGGTCAAAGGCCACCACGTTCACCCATGACTTGTGACCGTGTCCCCGGGCCACCACGCGGCTCTCCGCGAACGACCACACCGTCACCAGGTCGTCCTCGCCGCCCGTGGCCAGGTATTTGCCGTCGGGGCTCCAGGAGACGCACAGCAGGCCGCCGAAGTAGCTCTTCATCACACCCTGCAGCTCCATGGAGTCAAAGTGGAAGACGCGCAAGCAGCCGTCCTGGCCCACACACGCCATGTGCACGCCGTCCGGCGAGAAGGCAAACTCGTTGAGGCCTCCGTCGCCCACGGCCCAGCGCAGCAGTGGGTTTCGGGGCGTCTTCGTCTTGCAGGCGTAGACGGCAAAGCCCTCGCCTTGGCGGAGCAGGGAGTACTGCGGGGCGGCAGTGCCACACGGGTGCTCCACGTTGTAGAGGTAGAGGTGGCCACTGGCGTAAGAAGCCAGGAACAGATTCTCTGACTTGGGCAGCCATTTCAGACAGGTTACCTTGGACTTGTCTATCATCCTCTGAAAGGCGACATGGGGGTGTGAGGAGAATAAGATTTTGATATTAGCAACACTGGAATATTTGGCACGCTTATATGCTATGTTCAGCGACAATGGTAAGAGATGCATCTGAAAGAGGATGCCAGGTGTCACAACAACTGTAACTAATATCAGAACTGTTAGAGGTTCTAAGACTAAACTACAGTGTTACAAAAGGACAGCCTACATGAAATTATATCTGGAGTGAAAGACTATGGGTCGGCTTCCGAGACATAGATTAAGCCTAGTCCTGGACAAAGAAGCATGTTCAAGGGAGATTCTCCATTCAAAGTGCTTTTAGTCCAGGACTAGGCTTAATCTTTGTCCGGAAAACCAGACCTACAGTGCCCTCTGTAAGTATTGGGACAGTGAAGCATTTTTCCTCTTTTAGCTCTATACTCCAAAGGTTTGGATTTGAAATCAAAATAAACTGAAACACACGCTTGATGTAGTCATTGCATGCTATGAATATGGCACCAAATACGTACGTTTTTACTACTTTAATACACATAAGTGAATTTGTCCCAATACTTTAGCTCGCCTAAAATGGAGGGACTATGTACAAAAAGTGCTGTAATTTCTAAACAGTTCACCTGATATGGATGAAAATACCCTCAAATTAAAGCGGACAGTCTGCACTTTAACCTCAGTCATTGTTTCCAAACATTTTGAGTATAGAGCCAAAAGAAAAAATGCTTCACTGTCCCAATAATTAGAGGGCACAAACCTGTTTCTATGTTATCCTATGATAAAAGTGAGGCATGTTGGTATAAAGCTGAGCTAAGTGACAGAGATAAAACAGCAGTGAGAGGGGATTTAGATCTACTGCTCCGGAGGAGGTTAATTGACTTAGAGAAACCAAGCAAAGGCAAAGAGAAGTACTCTTCATCATCATTCATTCACACTCCATCTTCTGAATTTAATTAAAGGCCCAGTGCAGTCAAAATTCAGCTTTTCCTGTGTTTAATATCATATTGTACAACAGCTGATGAAAAATGTTATCAGTGTTATATCCTGATAGTTGCTGGTTGAAAATATAATCTACACAGGACCTTCTAATCAGCAGGTTTGCATGTGCGGTAGTTTCGGCTTTCCATGGTGACATCAGCATTCGGTAAATTGTTTAATAGGCCAATAACAAATAGAGTGCCAAACCTCTCTGTCAATAACTGCTAGTTTTCAGTTTTCCCCTCCCCACTCAGTCCACTCCCCAGACAGTCCTAGCAACATTCTTGCTTGAGACATTTTTTGTTGCTAAAAAGCTATTTTTTTCCCCATTTTAAGGGGTTCTTAAAAGGTACTTAATTGTTACCCAGAAATTATTTGATATTTATATAAAAACAGCTACATTGGGCCTTTAAGAACATCATTCTCCAAAAAGGCAGGCAGCTCTTTAAAAAAGTATTTGCAGTGTTCCAAATATTCATATGAAATAAAGCAAATGGCAACACAGACATAGGCTATAGCTCAACCCCCCTCCCAACACAGACAAGAAGACAGAGACAGGCGGAAAAACAGACAGACCGACAACACACACCTCCTCATTGAAGAGCTTGCTTGTCTCCTTCTTAATGGGGTCTAGGTATTGAACCTGGCCTGCTGAAAAGCCCACAATGAGGGCCACACTGTCTGCTGTGGCAGAGTACTGGTTGAAGTCATGGCAGGTGGGCTGGGTGCCCTTGTAGATACGCTTGTCTATGGGTTTACTGAGGTCCACAGCCTACACAGACAACACAGAGGGGGAGAGAGTTAGGAGCAAGCAGCTTTTATAAAGAGGGTCATAAGGTAATTCAATAGAGCCTTTTCTGTGTTCTATTTCAGTGTTTGTCCCCTTTGTGGAAGTTCAATTTGGTGCATGTTTAAAATACATTTTATGAGTATATCAGATTAGAGGAAATAAGTGTTTTATATTTAAGCAATAAGGCACGAGGGGGTGTGGTATATGGCCAATATACCACAGCTAAGGGCTGTTCTTAGGCACGACACATGTGGAGGTGTCTTATTGCTATTATAAACTGGTTACCAACGTAATTAGAGCAGTAAAAATACATGTTTTGTCATACCCGTGATATACCATGGCTGTCAGCCAATCAGCATTCAGGGCTCGAACCACCCAGTTTATAATGAGATTTCCTCCACCCCATTGAGGCATTTCTTTCATTAAAAACTACAAAATTGAGGGTTGTGTAAAACCGGATGAAAACATTTGCGGTCACAAAAATGACGCGCTACTTGTAACATCAATGCAGCTACATTCTTGCAACTGTATTTCTGAAATGTTGCAACATTGTTGCATTCCAGCCACACAGTCTACACGCCTTTACGTGCATGCAACATTTTCTATGGTCTACTGATGCTTAGCAAAACAATAATAAATGCCTCAAACGAACGTGGCTAACGTTAGCTTATAATCAATCTCAGTCGTCTATTAATTAATTGCAAACTCCGTTATTCAAATTACCTTCTTGATATTTGTGTAGGTGTAGAAATAAAGCTCTCTTCCGATGTTAAAACACACTCTCTCGGATTCTTCGCTCGGGTCCTCCGGCTGAAGCTTCACCATGGAGACCCTGACAGGAGGTAGGAAGCCCGCCGGAGAAGAGCTGGCTGCGGCATTGGAGGAAGAGGCAGCTCCGGGCCCCTGCACCAGACCTACACCACCCCCGGGACCCACCGTGGTACCTGCGGACAGACCCCGTGGTAGTCCACCTCGTTGTTGTGAATCCGAGAGAGTCAGTAGTTTGTAAAAACCCTCTCTAGTCCTGAACTGGGATTTAATCTCATTGATATCCTTCAGAGCGCCTCCATCACCGGCCATTTTTAGTAGCCTACAAACAAGCCACACAGGAAACTGACATTTTGACCTGGAAATAATACGCGAAACTACAATGGAAATGGAAGCGATGGGCATAGTTAGTGAGCCTGTAGATCCAAGAAACTAATGGGTCTTGAAGCGCATTTTTAAAAGACTGCTATTCAGTGAACAAGCTGAGAGACCATTTTCAAGCGTCATAAATCATTGGTCTGGGTAGCCTTGTTATTACAACCATCTGCAGCACCGGTTGCGCGCACCACTTCTAATAGTGCGAGTGGTGCTGCAAGTTCGTGAGTGTTGGCAAGCTGCGCTGCGCAGTCGCCATACATCTGTAATGAGGAGCTGCAGCTAGGCTACTGATGTTTGGAATTAGTTGATTTCAAGTTTTGGTATTCATCCCTCTGGCTGGCCATCATGAACTAGCAAATAATATTCGACTTGTGTTAAAACTAGGTCAAAACCACATCAGTTTGCAGCAACCTCCTGATATGATTGAAACAACCGTCATTTCCTGTTATCAGGACAACTCACTTACTGAAGGAAGGCTTCACTGCAGTCTTTGCAGACCTCAGAGAAATGGGAGCCTCATTTAGAATAGTGTCTATGGGAAATTAAACTTGATCACTCCAAAAACACTTTCATGCACTGTGAAAACAGTTGGCCATTCCAGTGCTATGAAAAATAAGTCAGACTTGTAAGATCTTTATTGGGTAATGTTCCCCATTTATTGGAATAGATTGTGATGGGAAGTGTAGGCCCCTATGTGTCTGTGAGCCTGTGGATGAAAAAAAGACAGCCTGGTCTCATAGACTAGACGTAACATAGTAAATGTATTCCCGAGACACTTAAATTACATTTACATTTACGTCATTTAGCAGACGCTCGCTCTTATCCAGAGCGACTTACAGTTAGTATGATATGTTACGTTTGGTATGGTTACATAAGACAGATTGTTACTTAAGAAGAAAGGAAAGTGGGGTGGGTGTGTGTGTGTATAACGCTGACGTCTAGCAACCCAAAGGTTGCGAGTTCAAATATCATCACGGACAACTTTAGCATTTTAGCTAATTAGCAACTTTTCAATGACTACTACTTTTGAGCTACTTTACAACTATTTAGCATGTTAGCTAGCCCCTCCCATAACCCTAACCTTAACCATTTTAGCTAACCCTTCCCCTTTAACTTAACTCTTAAACTTAACCCTAACCCATAGCCTAGCTAACATTAGTAAGCTAGCGAATGTTAGCCACATAGCTAGAATCCGTAACATCATACTTTTGTAAATTCGTTACATATTGTACATTTTGCTAATTCGTAATATATAATACGAATTGTAATTCGTAACATATCATACAAATTGGGTGATGGACATCCACAAATTAATACATACCATACCATACGAAAACATATCATACTAATTGGAGTGTCTCTGATTACATACAGAATAATACGAAATGCTCTGAGACCAGGTTGCAGCAGAGGGCAAGTACTGTAGGACTGTTACAGGATAAATAGGTATTTGTGGAGGAATGAATGCACATGTGTGTCTGAGCACACTGCTTGTGTGGGCTGGCAGTGGAAGCTGGTCCCAGATTGTGAGGGATGAATTCAGGCTGTGCTCCTTTAAACCAGCAGCACAGCAGTATTGTTGGGCATGAACACAGTGCCATGGCTGCTGCTTGGAGTGTTCACAGTGGTGCTAATTTGAGCTTGGTCCCATGTGCTAGAGTTCTCAAGGTACTGGGACATAGTTCTCGGCAATCTCCAGGATGTACAGGTTACAGAGCCCCGAATGGTCTTCACTCTGCCGCGTCTCCATGACAACTATCCTGCGGGGGGGTATTAATGGGTCAATCAAAACTATAATTACTTCATTTTGTGTGAGTGTGTATCCCATGAAAGTATACAGGCACACATACCGGTCTGATCCCACTAGGCGGAAGGTCTTCTTGGAGTCTGTGATCTCCTGCAGTATATCTGGGCCCTCTCCTCTCCTCTGCCAGCCATGACGCCACACGGCCAGCAGAGTGTTCTCAAAATACACTGAACCAGACAGACAGACAGACAGAGGGAGAGAATGTGCATTAGGTCCTCCATATCCCAATATTCCCCCCACCCCTCAAACCTCACAATGATTTTATCATGATGACCATGCTCCTCTACTCCTCCCCTTCTTACCTACAGATTCCACATCAAAAGTGAAAGTGATCTCAGTTTGAAGCATCCTATGGCTCCTCTGCGCCCCCTCCAGGCCCACTATGTGTACTGAATCTATTCAGAGGGGAGAGAGGCACACACAAACATTAGCACTTCCTACACATTTCCTTTTCCTTTTATAGACTGATAGAGACACCATCATTCAGGGGTTAAAACAGACTTGGTCTGTAACCAGCCTACTATATGTGGTCCTCTGTAGCTCAATTGGTAGAGCATGGCGCTTGTAACGCCAGGGTAGTGGGTTCGATCCCCGGGACCACCCATACATAAAAATGTATGCGCACATGACTGTAAGTCGCTTTGGATAAAAGCGTCTGCTAAATGGCATATTATTATTATTATTGTTATTCCTGAGGATGCTGATGATAATAACATGACTTACTCTCAATGAGCACCAGCAGAGTGTTACAGTCCAGCTGGTTCACCTGCACTGTGTCAGGACACCGGCTCTCTGGAACACAAACACACAGTTACAACACAACTGTCAGATTGGTCCAAACTAAGATGAAAGCTCACAACTCCATTGAACTGTATGTTCATAGAAACAAGCATGCTATGTGATGTGTTCACTTGAGTGTTCAGTTCATAGTACCTAAGCCAGTGTTGGTGAACCAAGAGGTGTTGGAGTTGAGGTTCATGTTGTTCAGTTGAATGGGCTGCTCAGGACTGGGGCCCCTGTGTACCCCGATACACACTAGAGGGTACTCCTGCTGTGGTGCCACCACCATCTCAAACACACGCAGGGGACTGGGCAGGGGGAAGTCAAAGTGCTGCAGGGGACAAATACACCGTCAGGGACTGTCAGCTGTGACAGTAGATGTGAATACAGGGTTGTGTCTAGTAGGGAGAAAACTATTTGAAACGGCGTGAAACAGGGAAGAACTATCTGAACTTATCCGATAAGATCTTTTGCTAACTGTTTTGCTACGATGTGCCCTACTGAATAGCACCCAGGAAGACAGTGGGCAGCAGGATGATGAGAAGGGATGCTGTGGGATCCTGTGTGTACTCACCTTGATGAGCATGAACTTATGCATGGGCTCGTACCACTGCAGGAGTACCACACTGGCCTCCAGGGCACAGCACAGGAACACACAGCCCCGCTGCACGTTACTGGCTGCAGGGAGCAAGGGGGGGAAAGGAGAGGACCTCAGCATTCTAGTATTTTAACAGTCATTTAGCAGACACTTTTATCTAAATCAACTTTGACTTCAAACCCACTCGTGTTACAAGCACCATACTACAACTGAAGTTCAGTGACTGAACCGCATGAACCATTAAAAAAAATATTTTCTCACCCACTGAGCAGGTCTTGCAGCCTTTGGTGTCCGGTATCTTACATGAGACAGCAAACTTCCTGCAAATAAGAAATAAAATGTATGTTGATACATCATACTAACTACAGGGGGAGAAAATGTTATAATCAACAACAAACACCAGGGTCGTATTCACTAGGAACGAAGCGGAAGGAAACGGGCCGAAACGGGGAGGGACTACCACTGAACTTAAGATAAGAAATGCTTGTTTTGCTTCTCTGTTGGGAAAGGCTTTGCTACGGTGTTCACTAATGAATAAGGCCCAGCACTAGCGTATTTCAATGGATTATAGGGTTACCTAGGCAATAGTCTGTGGGTTGGCAAGGCCACCATCCGCTGCTCCTTTCTGGCCTGCTCATACAACTCCTTCAGTAAGTGAGAATGGAGCTGGGATGACTTACCTGTGGAGGAAAACACAGGCACAGATTATTTCAGTTTATTTTATCAATTTATTTTACAGATGTTAGTATTGTAGAATGTCTATGGCTTGCTGAATCTCACCTGATATTGACATGAGGACATTACTAATGGTGTAAACCCAGCTGCACTTTCCTGGATAGAGCTGCAGGAGAGGGGGAAGAGGACATTTCAAGGGTTTTAGAAGCAAATGATTGAGGCACATGTAGAGTTAAATAGAGATTACAAGCAATATGAAAGCAAAATGCAATACTGTACCTATAACATCAATTTTACTGAATTGTACAGTCATACTGTAGCATGAGCTTCATCTCTAAGACCATACATTTAGCCTCACTGTAGCTCTGGTCCAGAGCGTTAGGACGCATTCAACTCGTTATTGTCATCACGCAATGCGACCAGATCTAGCCTCACTGCAGACACAGAAAGACATTAGAGCAGATTCTCACCAGCTCCATGGTGGCCTCTGAGCTGTTCAGGTTGAGGGTGTAGATCCCCTCCTCTGCTCCCAGGATCAGGTGGTGGTCTTTGGTTGTCGGATGGTCCCATGTCGTTGAACAATTAACTTTCAATGGACAGCCATGGAATACTTTCTTAAAGTACACCTAGACACGAAGTGGAGAACAGGACCCTTATTCATAAAACGTCTCAGTGTAGGAGTGCTGATCTAGGATCATTTCCCTCATGTCTATATAATCGGATTAATTATGATCTAAAAAACTAAAGTGATCCTAGATCAGCACTACTACTTTGAGACGCTTTATGAATACGGACCCAGGAGTCACTCTCATTGTTCATAGTGTGTGTACAGTGTTCCAGATAAAGGTGTGAGCAATACAGAGTTACAGGAACTGTCGTAAGCTGTAGAGCGGCGTACTCGTGAGATTGGTGGACAAACTTACTGGTGGTTTCTTCAGCACAGGGCTGGCACATTCAACTGGATCCTGAAATAGAAAACAGACACATACTCTAAACATGCATATTGGAATCAGTTTATCCACATTTCTGTGAGCCAACAAGTGATGCGTTTTCCTGGTCCTCCTCTCAGAAGGAAAAATGAAATGCTGTTTTAATTCCTGGTCCCATCCATACCTGGGGAGGCTGTCTCCTTCTCCTGTCTTTCTTGGGGGGCAGCTCAGGCGGTTGGAGGCCCGCTGGTCTGTCTGTTATGTGTAATGGGAAGGAGACAGGGTCTACAGTGGACACAATCATGTTGTTACTGTACATTAGAGAGCATGGAGAAGATGTGCTTCAGGGTAAATGTCACAGGTCAAAGGTAATTAATTCACTGTACATGGTATGCAATTCAGAAGGGACAACAGGGTGATCAAATGAAGATCCTATATCTCTAAGTAACAAGTAAGGATAAGAGTGGAGTTGACACTCACCGGAGTTGACGTTTCGCTGGGAGCGCGGACGGGGGACGGGGCGTGTGTGGGTGCCACTAGAGGTCCGGAGGAGGGGCGAGGGGGCGTAGAGGGTGCGCATTGTCCGGCCACGTTCGTCCTCCCCTGTCACAATCTCCTCTGAACTGGTACAAACTTTGGGCTGCATGGGCATACATGAGGTCAGGCACTGGAAATGTGGCCTTTATCAACACCATATTCATAGACACATAACAAATTGACATAGTTTGTGAAAATGTAGTTTGTTTACCTTAGGAGGGAGTGGGGGTGGGGTGTCATCTAGTGGGATTGTTTCGCTGTTCAGGGAGAAACAGAAATAGTTCAGTGTTTCAGATTGTTGTTTTCAGCCAAATCTTTGGATCTATTTTCCCATAAAGCTCTGTTATATAGATGGGTTGGCTGACAACGTCACGAAAATGATGTGCGCATCGATGTGGCCGGAAGGTGGCCGTTGTTATCATTCTGAACGGTCAGATAGTTAGCAACAATGACAAGAAGCTGCCATGTGGGGAATCGTAGGTGACTCGTTTCAGCTCATTGTATCTTGTTATTGATACCATGTCATGTTTTGAGGTGTTTTGACTGATGACATGTCTATACTAATATGGCAAAACATTTGCTAGTTAGCTAACCAACAACTGTAACGATGTATTTGAGAGACATCAAGTGCTCATTGTGCAAAACATTTGGAGCCTAAATATAGTTTACATGTTGTCAACAGTCTAAGCCAACCCTGTCTGTTTTGTCCCATTTGGATTTGTATTTATTAAGGATCCCCATTAGACGGGGTTGGCTTAGACTGTAGACAACATGTCAACAATATTTAGTCTCCAAATGTTTATTGAAAACATAAATACATTTGCACAATGAGCACTTGATGTCTCTCAAATACGTCGTTACTCTTCCTGGGGTCCAGCAACATTAAGGCAGCTATATACAATTAGTAAAATATTACATTTCATAACACTTTACCCAATACACTTAGCCACTACTCCACTATCACATATTTACAATACAACATCCATGTGTATGTGTGTGTAGAGTGCGTGTCTTGTCATGTGTATGTGTGTCTGTGCCTGTGTGTGTCTCTTCACAGCTCCCACTGTTCCATAAGGTGTATTTTTATCTGTTTTTTAATCTGATTCTACTGCTTTCATCAGTTACCTGATGTGGAATAGAGTTCCATGTAGACATGGCTCTATGTAATACTGTGCGCCTCCCATAGTCTGATCTTGACTTGGGGATTGTAAAGAGACCTTTGGTGGCATGTCTTGTGGGGTATGCATGGGTGTCTGAGCTGTGTGCTAGTAGTTTAAACAGACACCTCGGTGCATTCAACATGTCCCATAGTTGCACACGCTTCAGTTTTGTTGCTAAACAACCAACCTGTCTATGCTACAAGCATGGTAAAGACAATGATGTTGAGAGCAGTCCATTGACTCCATCCCGTCCGAAAAATACAATACTCTTAGAAAAAAAGGCTTCTTCGTCATAGGAAAACCCTTTTTGGTTCCACGTAGAAGCCTTTACAAAAAGGGTTATCCTATGGGAACAGCCGAAGAACCCTTTTGGAACACTTCTTTCTAAGAGTGTACACCCGGACCTGTATTCACAAAGTGTATCAGAGTAGGAGTGCTAATCTAGGATCAGTTTTATCATAATGGATAAGAGAGGGGGTGCTGATCCATCAGCACTCCTATTCTGGGACGCTTTATGATTATGGGCCCAGAAAGATAGATCAGAGTGAATCGGTGAAGTACGTCTATGTCTCAGTAGGATTGCTTACCTTCTGGTGTAGATGGTGGGACTGTGGAGAGAGTATAGAGAGAAGGAAGAGAGGGTTGTCAAACAAATCAGACAAATGTACAACTGAAGAAATGTCAATAAACTGATGAATGAATAATCAAGTGTGCATTATGATTACATGTCCACGTCATCATAGTCATCATCTGAGTCCATGCATTGGTCTCTATGGGAAAGAGAGAAAGGGAAAGAGATCAACACAGTGCCAGATAAAATCGGTAGTCAACAGTAGTCTTCTCATTACTCATTGGATCATTTGTCCTGTAAGTGGAAGACTTGGAGATGATGGAGCCATCAGTCAGTGTGTGATTGTTTTGCAGTAATCCGCTTACCTGATTAGGCTGTTGTTGCTGCCAGTGGATCCCAGTGTGCGCCACTGTACTGTAGGTCGTTCCTGAAGTACAGAAAGACAATGACAGAAGACTCTGATCAATAAAGTACGCAGGCCAACATTTGTATCCACACTAGGAAGCACAGTGGTACACAGGCATGGATATCACCACAGGTACACACATGGACACACACACACACGCTTACACACACACTTACTGTTGCTTCTGGTGAGGCTGTCTTTACTGGCCTCCTGGTGTAGAGCTGCTCCACTGATAACACACACATACCAATCCAATGATTAGTTGCACATGTATACAACATATACAGTGGGGGAAAAAAGTATTTAGTCAGGCACCAATTGTGCAAGTTCTCCCACTTAAAAAGATGAGAGAGGCCTGTCATTTTTATCATAGGTACACGTCAACTATGACAGACAAATTGAGAAAAAAAATCCAGAAAATCACATTGTAGGATTTTTAATGAATTTATTTGCAAATTATGGTGGAAAATAAGTATTTGGTCACCTACAAACAAGCAAGATTTCTGGCTCTCACAGACCTGTAACTTCTTCTTTAAGAGGCTCCTCTGTCCTCCACTCGTTACCTGTATTAATGGCACCTGTTTGAACTTGTTATCAGTATAAAAGACACCTGTCCACAACCTCAAACAGTCACACTCCAAACTCCACTATGGCCAAGACCAAAGAGCTGTCAAAGGACACTAGAAACAAAATTGTAGACCTGCACCAGGCTGGGAAGACTGAATCTGCAATAGGTAAGCAGCTTGGTTTGAATAAATCAACTGTGGGAGCAATTATTAGGAAATGGAAGACATACAAGACCACTGATAATCTCCCTCGATCTGGGGCTCCACGCAAGATCTCACCCCGTGTGGTCAAAATGATCACAAGAACGGTGAGCAAAAATCCCAGAACCACATGGGGGGACCTAGTGAATGACCTGCAGAGAGCTGGGACCAAAGTAACAAAGCCTACCATCAGTAACACACTACGCCGCCAGGGACTCAAATTCTGCAGTGCCAGACGTGTCCCCCTACTTAAGCCAGTACATGTCCAGGCCCGTCTGAAGTTTGCTAGTGTGCATTTGGATGATCCAGAAGAGGATTGGGAGAATGTCATATGGTCAGATGAAACCAAAATAGAACTTTTTGGTAAAAACTCAACTTGTCGTGTTTGGAGGACAAAGAATGCTGAGTTGCATCCAAAGAACACCATACCTACTGTGAAGCATGGGGGTGGAAACATCATGCTTTGGGGCTGTTTTTCTGCAAAGGGACCAGGACGACTGATCCGTGTAAAGGAAAGAATGAATGGGGCCATGTATCGTGAGATTTTGAGTGAAAACCTCCTTCCATCAGCAAGGGCATTGAAGATGAAACGTGGCTGGGTCTTTCAGCATGACAATGATCCCAAACACACCGCCCGGGCAACGAAGGAGTGGCTTCGTAAGAAGCATTTCAAGGTCCTGGAGTGGCCTAGCCAGTCTCCAGATCTCAACCCCATAGAACATCTTTGGAGGGAGTTGAAAGTCTGTGTTGCCCAGCGACAGCCCCAAAACATCACTGCTCTAGAGGAGATCTGCATGGAGGAATGGGCCAAAAATACCAGCAACAGTGAGTGAAAACCTTGTGAAGACTTACAGAAAACGTTTGACCTGTGTCATTGCCAACAAAGGGTATATAACAAAGTATTGAGAAACTTTTGTTATTGACCAAATACTTATTTTCCACCATATTTTGCAAATAAATTCATTAAAAATCCTACAATGTGATTTTCTGGATTTTTTTTCTCTCATTTTGTCTGTCATAGTTGACGTGTACCTATGATGAAAATTACAGGCCTCTCTCATCTTTTTAAGTGGGAGAACTTGCACAATTGGTGGCTGATTAAATACTTTTTTCCCCCACTGTAACATTTCCTGGACAGGTTCACAAAGAAAATAAAAAACTAAATATATCTCACAGCTGATGTCAGAGTTGGTTCTCTGTGCCTGGTTGTGTCTGTTAATGGAGTGAATCCTTCTCAAGGAGCCAGGTACCACAACCTATAGGAAATACCATCATATAGCCATGAGTACTGCATTCTTACATTTTACATATATTTTACAATGTGTGATCATGTGTATTGACATGTATCATTCATGTGTATTGTGTATACAAGGTCTATTAATATATGATATTATGGTGTGTGTGTGTTTGATTGTGGAAGGTATGTGTGTGATGCTCTGACCTCCACATCCTCCTCCTCAGACGGCAGGCAGGGCTTCAGTTTCTCAGGGTGACGCAGCTTCTCCAGCAGATCCAAGATCAGATCCTGTCTCAGACACGGCTGGGTCAGAAACAGGTGCTGCAGGACAGAGAGAGAGAGAGAGATCGAGGCAGAGACAGACAGAGAGACAAAGAGAGAGAGAGAGAGAGAGAGAGAGAGAGAGAGAGAGAGAGAGAGAGAGAGAGAGAGAGAGAGAGAGAGAGAGAGAGAGAGAGAGAGAAATCAGGGAGAGAAAAAGGAATACAGGAATTACAAGAGATGAATAGAGGAACTCAAGTTTCAACTTTATTTGTCCCAGACTGGGCAAGAAGGCAATTGGAGCATAAAAATAACATTGAACATATAAAATCCACTTGGATCACAGTGACACACAGTTGTAGTAAATACAATGGGCTAGTACATCAAGTCATAGGGCTGACAGCCATCAATAGACACATACACTGAGTGTACATAGGCTGACTAGGTGAATCCAGGTGAAAGCTATGATCCCTTATAGATATCACATGTTAAATCCACTTCAATCAGTGTAGATGAAGGGGAGGAGACAGGTTTAAGAAGGATTTTTAGGCCTTGAGACAATTGAGACATGGATTGTGTACAGTGAGTGATCCCCTGCTGATTTTGTAAGTTTGCCCACTGACAAAGAAATGATCAGTCTATAATTTTAATGGTAGGTTTATTTGAACAGTGAGAGACAGAATAACAACAAAAAAATCCAGAAAAACGCATGTCAAAAATGTTATAAATAGATTTGGATTTTAATGAGGGAAATAAGTATTTGACCCCCTCTCAATCAGAAAGATTTCTGGCTCCCAGGTGTCTTTTATACAGGTAACGAGCTGAGATTAGGAGCACACTCTTAAAGGGAGTGCTCCTAATCTCAGCTTGTTACCTGTATAAAAGACATATGTCCACAGAAGCAATCAATAAATCAGATTCCAAACTCTCCACCATGGCCAAGACCAAAGAGCTCTCCAAGGATGTCAGGGACAAGATTGTAGACCTACACAAGGCTGGAATGGGCTACAAGACCATCGCCAAGCAGCTTGGTGAGAAGGTGACAACAGTTGGTGCGATTATTCGCAAATGGAAGAAACACAAAATAACTGTCAATCTCCCTCGGCCTGGGGCTCCATGCAAGATCTCACCTCGTGGAGTTGCAATGATCATGAGAACGGTGAGGAATCAGCCCAGAACTACACGGGAGGATCTTGTCAATGATTTCAAGGCAGCTGGGACCATAGTCACCAAGAAAACAATTGGTAACACACTACGCCGTGAAGGACTGAAATCCTGCAGCGCCCACAAGGTCCCCCTGCTCAAGAAAGCACATATACATGCCCGTCTGAAGTTTGCCAGTGAACATCTGAATGGTTCAGAGGAGAACTGGGTGAAAGTGTTGTGGTCAGATGAGACCAAAATGGAGTTCTTTGGCATCAACTCAACTCGCCGTGTTTGGAGGAGGAGGAATGCTGCCTATGACCCCAAGAACACCATCCCCACCGTCAAACATGGAGGTGGAAACATTATGCTTTGGGGGTGTTTTTCTGCTAAGGAGACAGGACAACTTCACCGCATCAAAGGGACGATGGACGGGGCCATGTACCGTCAAATCTTGGAAGAGAACCTCCTTCCCTCAGCCAGGGCATTGAAAATGGGTCGTGGATGGGTATTCCAGCATGACAATGACCCAAAACACATGGCCAAGGCAACAAAGGAGTGGCTCAAGAATAAGCACATTAAGGTCCTGGAGTGGCCTAGCTAGTCTCCAGACCTTAATCCCATAGAACATCTGTGGAGGGAGCTGAAGGTTCGAGTTGCCAAACGTCAGCCTCGAAACCTTAATGACTTGGAGAAGATCTGCAAAGAGGAGTGGGACAAAATCCCTCCTGAGATGTGTGCAAACCTGGTGGCCAACTACAAGAAATATCTGACCTCTGTGATTGCCAACAAGGGTTTTGCCACCAAGTACTAAGTCATGTTTTGCAGAGGGGTCAAATACTTATTTCCCTCATTAAAATGCAAATCAATATATAACATTTTTGACATGCGTTTTTTTCTGGATTTTTTTGTTGTTATTCTGTCTCTCACTGTTCAAATAAACCTACCATTAAAATTATAGACTGATAATTTCTTTGTCAGTGGGCAAACGTACAAAATCAGCAGGGGATCAAATACTTTTTTCCCTCACTGTATGTGTGCCATTCAGAGGGTGAATGGGCAAGACTATTTAAGTGTCTTTGAACTGGGTATGGTAGTGGGTGCCGGGTGCACCAGTTTGTATCAAGAACTGCAATGCTGCTGGGGTTTTCAAGCTGAACAGTTTCCTGTGTGTATCAAGAATGGTCCACCACCCAAAGGACATCCAGCCAACTTGACACAACTGTGGGAAGCATTGGAGTCAACATGGGCCAGCACCCCTGTGGAATGCTTTCGACACCTTGTAGAGTCCATGCCCTGAATAATTGAGGCTGTTCTGAGGGCAAAAGGGGGTGCAACTGAATATTAGGAAGCTGTTCATAATCTTTGGTATAGTCAGTGTATACAGTAGTCCTACTAGTGATTGATGTTAGCATCAGCACAAAAGTAGAGCAAGCCAAAGTTGCCTAATAAGTAAAGTGCTCAGTGCATTCTTAGATCATCTCATCAACAACATATCAACAATGAGCTGAAAAAAACTAAAAAACATCACCAACGTCAACACCACCATCATCAACAACATATTACTGTCGTCATCCTCAAAATCATCATCATCCCTAGCCTATCTCCTTCTTTTCCCTGTATTGAAAAGGGCAATGGCCATAGCGGTGAAGGAGTGCTTGTACCTGTTAGTCTTAACAGTGGGGAATCTACACTGGGAGCCAGAGGGTAGGACCTGGAACTCATGGTGTAGGGGGTGGACACAGTCAGACAGGATGGATTCTGCCTTCCTCACCGCTTGTCTGCTGTACAGGTCAGACAGACTACTCTGCTGGACTCCCGTGATCTTACTGCCCACTTTCACTATTCTAGCTAGGGCATTTTTAGGAAAGGTGAGGGAAGGAGAAAGAGGAGAGGTGGGTGAGTGAGATCTAGCAGAGAAGAGAGATATTCTCTGTGTTTCTTGAGGTTTACTCACTGTCAGCATCTTTGAGGCACTGGGTCTCTTCTTAGTGTTCCTGATCAGCATCGCCTTGACAAAGTTATAGAAAATCGAGGACCTAACATGAAAGTGGTAGAAGAAAATACTGTTATTTTAACCAACTGCATATTACAGACTGTAGATGAATTGACTGAATTAAATAATACAGGTATCATTGCCACAGCTCAAGTGGGTAGTAATGGTCTTACTGCATACCATTTGGCCTTTTCCTTTAGTTTAGGAGGCTGGTAGCCACTTTTGGACATGAGGAACAGCACCCTGAGAAAAGACAAGACTTTGATGTGAGGTTTGTGTGTGTCTGCCTGTCTGTGTGTGTGTGTTTGTGTGTGTGGGTGTCTGTGTCGTCACAGGTCGGTATTGTAAATGAGAATTAGTTCTTAATTGACTTACCGGTATAAATAAAGGTGAAATAAAAAATAAAAAGTGGGGGTAGGCATGTGGTTAACAGCATGCATCAATGTACATACAACTGGAACATGAGGGGGTGTGGAAGGAGGAAAGTCTTGATTCTTTCTGCGGGAAGTGTGAATGTAAGAAATAATGTTTTGTGTGTGTGTGTGTGTGTGTGTATGTGTGTGAGTGTGTGTGTGTGTGTGTGTGTGTGTGTGTGTGTGTGTGTGTGTGTGTGTGTGTGTGTGTGTGTGTGTGTGTGTGTGTGTGTGTGTGTGGGTGAGAGGAATGATTTGTGTGTTTGTGATTACCGTAGTGGGTGCACATCGAACAAGGGGGGCTGCAGCTCAGCCAGCTCGATGGCAGTGATTCCCACAGACCACACGTCACACAGCTCGTTGTAACCCCCCTTTATCTCCACGGCAGCCACCTCTGGCGCCATCCTGGAAGACAACAGCAACCGCTACTATCAACATCAAGACCATCTGATATCAGATACAACCTCAAGAAGAGCCACAGGGAGGGAACTCATTTGACCTTCAACCTCACCAGTAAGGAGTCCCGATGAAGGACATCCGCCGTGCCAGAGTAGCCGTGATCTGTGCCGAAATCCCAAAGTCCGCTAAACAGCCAGATAATAAATATGTCACATTTAATAAGTGGGGACAAAAATCAATGATTTAAGTGTCACTTTTACAGCCTGATGAGTGTATTAGGGCTTCACAGTCACAAACCTAGCTTCACCTCTCCTTGGTCATTCAGGAGGATGTTGGCACCCTGGACAACAGAAAGATGAGACACAAGTGATCACGACAGAGCAATGTGTACAGTATATGCTGTTTGGACAGCATGAAAACACAACAAACATTGTATCCTAACTTAAAGCAAACCTTGTCTGAGCCAGAACAGCCCTTAGCGACAGACTAACGTCCTGTCTAGGAGGTGTACTAGTACATCAAGTTGCCTCATGCTACTGAAACAGGAGATAGGCTCCTGCCCCTATGGGCCATTCATAACCGTTATAGAGGCATAACTCATCCCAGCAGATTAGGGAGTCAACCCTGGTCATCTCACCTTTATATCTCTGTGAATCTTCTTCTGGCCATGTAAGTAATCCAGACCCTGCAGGTAGACAGTTAGTACACTGTTACGTGTTGATATCAAAGCTGGAGAAATCACAACTATTACCTATAACAGCCAAGTGACATGTTATACATGCTATATTGTAATGTGTGATATGACTGGTCTTACCTGAAACATCTCCCTGCAGACAAATGCAATCTGAAGCTCAGAGAGAGGCCCAGTCACTTGAGGGAGAGAAGAGGGGGTGTGAAGTTGGACACTGTTTTATAAACTCTGTTACAGTTGTAGATCGTAATCTGCTCCAGTTGACCCCCCCACACACACACACACACAGACACACACACAAAAAACACCTGTATTCAACATCTGATCAAACCCCTCATTTCTCTAGAGGACGAAGTGACAAATGTACAGCAGTCGATAATGATGAGTAACTCACTCAAATTAAATCTATAAAAATATGCGAATGCAAAATATTTTTTGGGCGGAGGGGTTTTGCTGTGTAATGGTAAATGGTGATTCACTCTTAGAAAAAATGGTTCCAAAAGGGTTCTTCGGCTGTCCCCATAGGATAACCATTTTTGGTTCCAGGTAGAACCCTGTTTGAGAAACAGATGCCTCACAGGTCCTCAACTGGCAGCTTCATTAAATAGTACCCGCAAAACACCAGTCTCAACGTCAACAGTGAAGAGGCGACTCCGGGATGCTGACCTAGGCAGAGTTGCAAAGAAAAAGTCTCGTGTCTGTGTTCTTTTGCCCATCTTAATCTTTTCTTTTTATTGGCCAGTCTGAGATATGGCTTTTTCTTTGCAACTCTGCCTAGGTCGGCATCCCGGAGTCGCCTCTTCACTGTTGACGTTGAGACTGGTGTTTTGCGGGTACTATTTAATGAAGCTGCCAGTTGAGGACCTGTGAGGCGTCTGTTTCTCAAACTAGACACTCTAATGTATTTGTCCTCTTGCTCAGTTGTGCACTGGGGCCTCCCACTCCTCTTTCTATTCTGGTTAGAGCCAGTTTGCGGCTGTTCTGTGAAGGGAGTAGTACACAGCGTTGTACGAGATCTTCAGTTTCTTGGCAATTTCTCGCATGGAATAGCCTTCATTTCTCAGAACAAGAATAGACTGACGAGTTTCATAAGAAAGTAATTTGTTTCTGGCCATTTTGAGCCTGTAATCGAACCCACAATTGCTAATGCTCCAGATACTCAACTAGTCTCAAGAAGGCCAGTTTTATTGCTTCTTTAATCAGCACAACAGTTTTCAGCTGTGCTAACATAATTGCAAAAGTTTTTTTTAATGATCAATTAGCCTTTTAAAATTATAAACTTGGATTAGCAAACACAATGTGCCATTGGAACACAGGACTGATGGTTGCTGATAATGGGCCTCTGTACGCCTATGTAGATATTTCATTAAAAATCAGCCATTTCCAGCTACAATAGCCAATTTACAACATTAACAATGTCTACACTGTATTTCTGATCAATTTGATGTTATTTTAATGGACAAAAAAATTTGCTTTTCTTTCGAAAACAAGGACATTTCTATGTGACCCCAAACTTTTGACCGGTAGTGTACTTTAGATCACCTCTCACTTTTTGTTTGTCTGAAATGTTCACTTTCCTCATCAGAGTTTTCTCAGTTAAAGAGATAAATCAACCTAAGCTGACACACACACCATGGTAGACATCGTGGAGAGAGCCTCCTCCACAGAACTCCATGCAGATTGACAGCTTGTTGGCCCTGGAAACACACGCATGTCACACACACATATGTCATATTAAAGGGTTATACTCCCAGTAATTTTATCATGATCACAACTGATAATATTATATATACAATTAGTCTGTATCATCCCATTCCAACCAAAGTATGATATGTGGCTGTGTATGGTAGGGCCTGCTCAGTGCCCACTCACCGTATATAGCTGCCATAATAGGCCACAATGTTGCGGTGCTTGCAGCTCTTCACGATGACAATCTCCTGCTGGATTACTGAGAAGTCCTCCTCTGTGTGGTAAAAGGTAGTATCATCTCATATAATTTTATACCATGTACCACACTGCAATGTATGTGGATGCCAGATGATGTCACAATATAGCACCACAACATCATCTTGGTTTGTAACCAACTGCTTTTGTGGAATGGTAACATTTGACACCGGCATTACTGCAGAAATCTGATACCAATGTGGATTGAAAGGTTTGTTTCTTTCAGACCTGTGTTCAAATACTACTTGAAATCATTTCAAATACTATATTTGTGCTCGATTGAGCTTGCCTGTTGTAATGGAACCAATATAAATGTATAGAATGACCAAACCCCGCCCACCTGGCACTCCAGACAGGTTCAAGCAAGTATTTGAAAGATATCATATAGTATTTAAACCAATGATGTATATAAACCCTGGATTGCTGATGCTATGTATTGGCCATTGAGAGGATTCTAAGCCACCGGTTAGCCATATTGGCACGCCCCAGTAGGAGCAGTCCTCCATAGGAATGAATGGAATTCTACAGTATTTCAATAAAATGTTTCAAGGACAAAATTATTTAAGTATTTTTTGTAGTTGCAGTGGGGACAGTAACATTAGTAATCTCAAAAAAGTATACTTATATATATATATATATATATATATATATATATATATATATTACATAAGGCAAATGTTTTAATATGATTATTTATTTGTATGTTTAGCTCACATAATATAATTGAAAATTATGCATAAAGGTGTCTGTAATAGAATGAATGTGGCAAAAACTAAATGTAGACATTAATAAATGCATTTCTATAGCTTCCAAAATATTTTTACACCGGTGGGGGAGTGCCAAGATGGAGGCACGGTGGCTTCAACACAGCGCCCTCTATTAGTCATCTAGTGTATATATATCATTGATTTGAACCCATGTGTGGTCTCTAGTATCTGTAGTAACAGAGGGGACTTCTTTACCTGGCTCCATCTTGATGACCTTGATGGCCGCCAGCTCCCCGTTCTGCTTGTTCCGAGCCTGAGTAACAGACAGCTGCATCAGTCAGTGGGCTTGTTTTGAAATGGGGAGTATAACCTGATTCACTGACCTCAGGACAGATCATGTTGGGTCTATGAGTTTATGCTACAATTACTTTCCATTGAAAAAGTGTGTTCATTATCTGTTGAGAGTTGAGATGGTGTAGCTTTACTGTGGCGTTCACTGTTTTGTTTACTATGCTAAAAATGTATGTGGTCTGCTGTGAGGCAACACCTACCAGGACTGCCCAGACTGTGCTAATAACTTCTGCATTGCCTAATTACACAGCCTACATACACTAGAGCACACCAATGAGAGACCCTGTTTGTTGGTTGACACAACAACACTAAGCACAGTGGAAAGTAGACAGGCAATAGGGTAGGTTTAGCCGGCAGGGGGCTGGGTTGAGTGGAGAGAGATGGTCACTGAAGGAAAGCCACAAAACAAACAGTGCTCATCTCACAGACCACTGGAAACATTGTGATTAAAGCCAGGCAGTTTCCATGGTGACGTCACTGTCCTTATTGACAGATTGACACCACACAGATAGACATACAGACACATTCACGAGCTCTTACGACGTGACAAATGTCTTAAGAAGCACAGCAGTCGATAACGATGAGTAACTAATGATCACTCAAATTAAATTTATAAAAATAGGCGAATGCAGAAGATGTTTAGGGAGAAGGAGGGATTTTGCAGTGTAATGGTAAATGGTGATAGGTGACCTTTATGAGTATCCCTGTGTTTGAACTTTAGGCACATCATAACATAACTTCCTCCCAGTGGTACTTCACCAAGTAGAACTGTAGATCACCTCTCACATTTTGTTTCTCCCTTCCTTTTTCTCAGAGTTTTCCCAGTTAAAGAGATAAATCACAAATCAACCTAACCTACACACACACACACACACTCTTGTACAGCTAACCTTGTGGGGACACACAATTCAGTCCCATTCTAAATCCTATTTTCCCTAACCCTAAACCTAACCCTAATCCATACTCTTACTCTTACCCTAACCCAAAAACCTAACCTTAACCCTAAACCTAACCCTAACCATAAACTAACACTAACTCCTAACCCTATCTCTAAACCTAATTCTAACCCTAACACTAATTCTAACCTTAACCCTAAACCCCCTAGAAAAAGCATTTGACCTTGTGGGGACTAACAAAATGTCCCCAGTTGGTCAAATTTTTGTTCGTTTACTATTCTTGTGGGGACTTCTGGTCCCCACAAGTATAGTTAAACATCCACACACACACACACACACACACACACACACACACACACACACACACACACACAGACAGACACACAGACACACTCTATTTCTTGTGAAGTGTAAATTCTGTAAATACCAATGACTCTCTCACTTCTTTATTTTCACTTTCTGGCCTGGTATCAAAGATTGCACCTGGTCCAAAATGTCATCACATTTTATTGGCAGAGACACATTACAGTAACCCACTGTTTTCAGTATTATAAGTATTGTGGCTCGGCTGAAACTCAACCTTATACTGTCCTTCTGACTTTGGTACATAAGGAGTCAATGCCTATGAGCCTGTGGGATAGATTCTATTGCATCGAAAACTTGAGAATTGTGTAAGTAGTTCTTCTGAATGTCACGTTAGTATGATCCCTGCCTACAAATGTAACAAGTCTACTTCCATAGAGGGTAAATCCATTTGAATTCAATCACTTTTTGAAAGTATCCATAACTGTTTGCCCGTGGAAGAAGTGGCTTTTTGGACCTGAATTCCAAAACGTTCAGGAGATAGAGGTGCTGAAATTTGACCCATTTTCCATACCTAAGCATACTATGAGACATCTATGTCTTCATCAATGGAAAAGATAAACGGTTGAAAGCTTACAAACAGGGTTTTTCCATTCAAAAACATTTTGATTGAAAATTATGACACATTTTTACCTTTAACGTAAATGATCTAAAAACATGTAAAGTCAAATTTGTTTCATATTCACATATGTTGTAGTTTAGACCCTACTTTACATCATCTGAGGTTTTTCTGTTGTTCCCACCATCGGTTGAGAAACAACATGCTGTTGAATACAGGGAGGGTATCATTTAAATCATATAAATATATTTCATAGAATGGACCTATCCCTTCAGACCCCTGCAATTTAGCTGGTACACCATTGAAATTTAAATTGAATTGACATTTATACTTCTAATTACTACCACAAAGATGGCCGCCGGTCCACCCACCGTCGAATGTCAACTTAAATGTCTATTCTATTATCTATATTTCTATGATTTCAATAAGTTTCCTATGGAGGATGACAGTATTATTTAAAACAACAGATATTAACATTCACGTCAACATTCTATGATGTGTGGATATCCAACCATCTTTGTGGTACCATTTGAAAGTAGAAATGTCTATTTGATTCCCATTTTAGTACATTTATCAGACAAAACATGACACCCACCATGTATTCTAACCAATTGTACTATTATGTGTGTTTTTTCACGTTATTTGTAATTTATTCTGTACATAATGTTTCTGCCACCGTCTCTTATAAACAAAAAGAGCTTACTGTTATTTTATTTTACTGCTGCTCTTTAATTATTTGCTATTTTTATTTTCTACTTCTCTTTTTTACTGAACACTTTTTTTTCTTTTCTTAAAACTGCATTGAGGGCTTGTAAGCATTTCACTGTTGTATTCGGTGCATGTGGCAAATAAAATTTGATTTGATTTGAATCAAGAGCATGTTGTGTCTCAACTGATGGCGGGCACAGCAACAAAACCTCAGATGATGTAAAGTAGGGTCTAAGCTACAACATATGTGAATATGAGAAGGAAAAAATGAGTTTACGTGTTTTTAGATAATTGACATTTAAGGTTATAAAAAAATTACATTGTATTTAAAAATACAACCCTGTTTGTAAGCTTTTAAATTATATAAATCTCAACCGTTTATCTTTCCAGTGATCACTGTCTCATGGTATGGTGGGGTATGCAAAATAGGTCAACGTTGAGCACCTTTATTTCTTGAATGTTTTGACATTCAGGTCCAAAAAGTCACTTTCTGACCACTTATACAATGGGCAAATACTGTATGTATGGAAGTCTTAGTTCAAATCAAAAGGGGTGCTATCAAAAAGTGATTGAATTCAAATGGATTTACACTAGATAGAGGATAGGAGTTGAAGTTGAAAAAAGGAGTCTTAGTTCAATGTGTACCAAAAAAAGTATTCTGCTTTCATGGAACAGTGTGCCGAAGCAGACTTGTCTGTTTGTATTTACAGTAGGCCTAGGGAAAGTTGGGAGGCCTGATAACAATGTAGTTAAACAGAAATGTACCCACAGTGATGTTGAGGCTACACAGAGTTCAAAGTTACCAGCCTATAAAAACCCACAGCTCTTTCAATCACTGAGAAGCTTCATGTTGTTGCCCAACAAGAACATTAGCCCCCATAATGAACATATGAGCCATTGACTAATATTGGCAGAAGTCCAGGTATTTTCCTGGTGTTTATTTTTGTTTCCTTGACCCCCCACCCCCCTCCAGACACTGTTGACGTAGACAGCATGCTAACCAAACCTGTTCTCCCTCTCCCACACATGCTCACTCAAGGCTGGCCTATTTCCTTGACACTGTGGGTAAGCAAAGTGCCGCATCTGCAGGTCTCCATCAGTATTCAGTCTGCTCGTTGAATCAAGGCCTTAGAGGGTGGATGAGTGTGTGTGTGTGTGTCTATGTGTGTGTGTGTGTCAGCTTGTGTGTATGCCCCCTGTGTGTGAGTGTATGTATGTGAAGGCCCCTGTGGCTTCAGTGCTTTGAATGTGTATATATCCACTTTGCAGAAAAAACAGTTTGTTTGCAGATATTGCTACCATAAGTTGTTGAATAAATGCAAAGTACTGTGAAAATAGAGCAGAATCTATTGATGGCCTCCGTTTCTCTCTGGAGAGGAAGTGCGCTCCATATCCCCCACCACTTTGCATCAGTCACATGTACAGTGGACAAGCTCCTGAACACAGCAGCTTGCAAACTCTGCCAATGCTCGTCCATTAAGGTCATTTATGACATTGTAAAATCTTTGTAATTTTTCTACAATACCATTTTTGACATTGTAGAGTGTACCAGGATTCTGGTAAGGGTATAAATACCACATTAGATACACCATTTACATAAAATGTTCCTTATGGAATAATGGAATAAAAGTGAAAATGGTGTGCTCCACATTGAATTCATGCTATACTGTAGCTTTAACGTCCAACACAGAGAAGGCACATAGCAACTAAACTAAATTATGATGGCTGGTGCTGAATAGCACACTCATCATGTGGTGTTCAAACAGGTGCAAAACACACTGCATTTCTGCAAAGTTCTGTGACAGGCGACAATATGACTTATTCAGAGATAGAATGTGTCCTTGCAACTTGTAGGTAACAAGTGTTACTGGAAGATACAGTTTGATATTGCCTCCCAACAACCATGCATATCAATGATAAGCTTATGTATTTGTTTGAATGGATGTGATGTGATGTTCCAACTCACTTATTGGTCACATCCTAATGCCCTATCCTGATTAGAGGTAAACACATTGTGTACCTAATGTGGTCATAATAAATGTGTCTTTAGGACAGTGAATTCTCCAGAGCAGTGACAGGTTGTCTTGTTCCAACACAGTTACGGACTGAGAAGACATTCTGCCATGAACAAAACTGCTACATACAAAGCCACAGTGTAACTGACTGGGGTTGAGCTGTCAGCGGTAAACACAACTGACCTCATGGTAAGAGTATAGGACTCAGTTACCTCAAGAAAGACAACATAGATTAACCTCTATTCCCTGGTGAGCTATGAGCCAATCCTTCACTACTTGAGGAAACATATTCCACAGAATTTAGATAAAGCAGGAGTGAAACAAGTGTGTTTTAATGTAATACACTTTCATGTAATACAAAGGGACATATTCACTAACCAAAAGTGAAAGATGAAGAGACAAAGGAAACCCGTGTATGAAAAAAATCTAAAATATCTGATCATAAATTATTTTTTCTAAAGCCACTTCCTTTTTTGAAACAGGAATTACAAAAAACTGAAGTCTAAACTCCCTGAGAATGTGAATGAAATAATCCAACAAGGTTAATTTACTTGAGACATCATTTAGGCCTACATGAAATCAAACCATAGCCTGCACCCACAAATAAAATCTTTAATGGAATATTTTACTGTAAATCAGACTATTGACATTCGAAACACAGGCCACCATGAGAAACATCACAAAAAAGTAAAAAGCACAGCAACAAGGTAGCATAAAACTCTCTGAAAATGTCCTGGTTGTGAGTTGTTTTAATCTCTGACCTTGTAAACCTCGCCATAGGTGCCTCCACCGACACGGAGCAGAATCTCAAAGTCCTCCTGGGGGTTCCGGGTGGAGATGTCCAGGGCAGCCCGGTTCTGGGAGTCCATTACTCCTGGAGCATGGCACAAACACACACACACAGAAGTAAACTCCCTCCACTGACTACTGTTCCTGCTGCAGGCGCACAAACACCACACCACACCCTCTCACCTTCCTTCTTCACTCACCACTCTCTCTCGTCTCTTTTCTCTCTCTTTGTTGCCTGGACTAAATTATCTGTAATGTTCAGTGAAGCTCATTTACATTTACTCTGGTTTTATTTCCTGTTGGGTGTAAGTCTGTAAAGGTGTGAGTGTATCAGAGAGAGAGAGAGAGAGAGACTTAGTTTCACCATTTTTGACATTCTTTGTAGTGTGTGTGTGTGTGTGTGTGTGTGTGTGTGTGTGTGTGTGTGTGTGTGTGTGTGTGTGTGTGTGTGTGTGTGTGTGTGTGTGTGTGTGTGTGTGTGCAGCTGCGTTACTCTGTTTTCTGTGTGGGTTTTCTCTTGTCACTTGGGCATGCCTGCAGAGGTGTGAGCTACAAATCTGCAATGCTGCTCTCGTTTGGAACCATTTATAATGGCCTGACTTCCTGTAGAGCAGCATGTCGATACACATGAAAAACAAGAAGTGTTCAATATTAAACCATTTTAATTACCATGCTTCAGAGTGGTAGCGTTCATTATCTAACATTTTATTGTTAATGAGAAAGCTTTTAAAAATATATTCTGACGCAAACTTAATTGATTGAACTCTCTGACTTTCTGAATACAAAAGGACATAAGTCAAAGGCATCACATTGCTCCAGTATTGGTGATAAGAAATTAAAAATAAAATAAAAGAGAGGAAATATTTGCAGGACCTGCTGAGAGCAAAACGTTGTACACAAATATGCATCTACTGTTGTTAGAATGACAGCAGGCTATATAGCATGATATTGTGAAATCAAATCAAATGTCATATGCGCCGAATACAACGGGTGTAGACTTTACCGTGAAATGCTTGCTTACGAGCCCTCCCCAACTACGCAGAGTAAAAAATTAATATATATTTATTTTGCACCAATTGTGCAAGTTCTCCCACTTAAAAAGATGAGAGAGGCCTGTAATTTTCATCATAGGTACACGTCAACTATGACAGACAAAATTAGAATAAAAAAAATCCAGAAAATTACATTGTAGGATTTTTAATGAATTTATTTGCAAATTATGGTGGAAAATAAGTATTTGGTCAATAACAAAAGTTACTCAATACTTTGTTATATACCCTTTGTTGGCAATGACACAGGTCAAACGTTTTCTGTAAGTCTTCACAAGGTTATCACACACTGTTGCTGGTATTTTGGCCCATTCCTCCATGCAGATCTCCTCTAGAGCAGTGATGTTTTGGGGCTGTCGCTGGGCAACACAGACTTTCAACTCCCTCCAAAGATTTTCTATGGGGTTGAGATCTGGAGACTGGCTAGGCCACTCCAGGACCTTGAAATGCTTCTTACGAAGCCACTCCTTCGTTGCCCGGGCGGTGTGTTTGGGATCATTGTCATGCTGAAAGACCCAGCCACGTTTCATCTTCAATGCCCTTGCTGATGGAAGGAGGTTTTCACTAAAAATCTCACGATACATGGCCCCATTCATTCTTTCCTTTACACGGATCAGTCGTCCTGGTCCCGTTGCAGAAAAACAGCCCCAAAGCATGATGTTTCCACCCCCATGCTTCACAGTAGGTATGGTGTTCTTTGGATGCAACTCAGCATTCTTTGTCCTCCAAACACGACGAGTTTAGTCTTTACCAAAAAGTTATATTTTGGTTTCATCTGACCATATGACATTCTCCCAATCCTCTTCTGGATCATCCAAATGCACTCTAGCAATCTTCAGACGGGCCTGGACATGTACTGGCTTAAGCAGGGGGGACACGTCTGGCACTGCAGGATTTGAGTCCCTGGCGGCATAGTGTGTTACTGATGGTAGGCTTTGTTACTTTGGTCCCAGCTCTCTGCAGGTCATTCACTAGGTCCCCCCCGTGTGGTTCTGGGATTTTTGCTCACCGTTCTTGTGATCATTTTGACCCCACGGGGTGAGATCTTGCGTGGAGCCCCAGATCGAGGGAGATTATCAGTGGTCTTGTATGTCTTCCATTTCCTAATAATTGCTCCCACAGTTGATTTCTTCAAACCAAGCTGCTTACCTATTGCAGATTCAGTCTTCCCAGCCTGGTGCAGGTCTACAATTGTGTTTCTGGTGTCCTTTGACAGCTCTTTGGTCTTGGCCATAGTGGAGTTTGGAGTGTGACTGTTTGAGGTTGTGGACAGGTGTCTTTTATACTGATAACAAGTTCAAACAGGTGCCATTAATACAGGTATGAGTGGAGGACAGAGGAGCCTCTTAAAGAAGAAGTTACAGGTCTGTGAGAGCCAGAAATCTTGCTTGTTTGTAGGTGACCAATTTTTTCTCAATTTGTCTGTCATAGTTGACGTGTACCTATGATGAAAATTACAGGCCTCTCTCATCTTTTTAAGTGGGAGAACTTGCACAATTGGTGGCTGACTAAATACTTTTTTACCCCACTGTATATATATATATATATATATATATATATTGTGATGCCACGAGAGGCTACCGCTTCCAGCGGGGTTGCCCAAGTAGTGCAAGGAGTCCAGGTTCAACCAAAACAAGGATTTTTATTAAAGGTCTTCGGCAACTAACGAAATTATAACACAATTCTCTTCTTCCTCCAACCCCCCCTCCAGACCGTGTCTCTTCCCTTCCAAAACAACTCCAGCCCATCAGCCCCTGATTGGTTTCAGCTGCGTGGGAAGATTGGCCACAGAGGGTTGGAGTTCCCGACCATACCAGCAGATGGAGCCATAGCTGTCTGGGTTTGCAGCCACCTCAGGGGGATGTAACGTCCCTCCAGGACACAGCCTCTCGTGACATCACACATCCCCCTCCTCGGGACCGACGTCCTCGTCGGGGTAAAGGCAGTGAAGAAGGCATCACGCCGGGAGAGGGCGTCCGCATTTCCGTGGTGCTTGCCAGCCCTGTGGACAACCGAAAAGTTAAACGGTTGCAAGCTCAAAAACCATCTGGTTACTCTACTGTTTGATTCCTTGTTCTTGGCCATCCACTGCAGAGGGGCGTGATCAGATACCACCATGAAACGTCGGCCCAGGAGATAGAACCGAAGGGACTCCAGGGCCCAGACTACAGCCAGACATTCCTTCTCCACCGTTGAATAGTTCTTCTCTCTTGGAAGTAACTTCCTGCTTAGGTAGAGAATGGGATGTTCTTCCCCGTCATGTGCCTGGGTGAGGACAGCACCCAGACCCACCTCCGAAGCATCCGCTTGGACCATGAATTCCTTCTTGAAGTCTGGTGCCACCAGGATCGGACTGGAGCAGAGTGCTCGCTTCAGGTTGCGGAAAGCCGCCTCCGCCGCAGGGTTCCACTTCACCATTCGTGAGTGGCGTTTGGTCGTCAGCTCCGTCAATGGTGCCGCTATGGTAGCAAAATCTGCAATAAAGCGTCTATAGTAGCCAGCGAGGCCCAAAAATGACCTTACTTGCTTCTTGTTGATGGGCTGCGGCCAGTCCTGTATGGCCCGCAGTTTGGCTTCCTGTGGTTTGACCAACCCCCGCCCAATGGTGTACCCCAGGTAGTTTGTCTCACTGAAGGCCACCTTGCACTTCTTCGGGTTTGCCGTGAGCCCTGCTTCCCTGAGCGAATCCAGCACCGCTTGTACCCGGGGTAGGTGGCTGGCCCAATCCTGACTTTGTATAACCACATCATCCAAATAAGCCGCTGCGTACCTCTTGTGGGGCGCAAGGACTCGATCCATCAGGCGTTGGAACGTGGCAGGGGCCCCGTGGAGACCAAACGGAAGTCGGGTATACTGGTAGAGCCCCTCCGGGGTGGCAAAGGCTGTCTTCTCCTTAGACGCCGGGGTCAAGGGCACCTGCCAGTAGCCTTTTGTGAGATCAAGAGTGGTTATGAAACGAGCATGCCCCAAGGAGTCTATTAAATCATCGACACGAGGCATTGGGTATGCATCAAATTCAGACACTTCATTCAACTTTCGATAGTCATTACAAAATCGTACTGAACCGTCTGGCTTGGGAACTAGTACTATGGGACTTGCCCAGGCACTGTGGGACTCTTCGATTACTCCCAACTCCCGCATCTTCCTTACCTCCTTCTGTATAACCACTTTACGAGCCTCTGGCACGCGGTACGGGCGCTGGTTTACCGTTCGGCCAGGCATGGTGCGGATCTCATGTTGGACCACCTCTGTGTGACCGGGGAAGGGAGGAGAAGACATCCTGGTTCTGCTCCACGAGTTCCAGGGCCATCTGTCGTTGATGTGGGGACAGATTTGGACCCAGCTGAACCTCTTCTCGCGCCGGTTCCTGGGTCTCTGTGGGGGTAGAGAGCTAAACAGCGCCTCTCTGGCGTGCCACTTCTTTAAAAGGTTAACATGATAAATCTGCTCAGTTTTCCTCTTATCTGGTTGCCTCACCTTGTAGTTTACTTCTCCCATGCGTTCAATGACCTCATATGGTCCTTGCCAGGTTGCCAGGAATTTGCACTCAACGGTTGGCACCAGGACCAGCACTCTGTCCCCCGGCTTAAACTCCCTGGGCTGAGCAGATCTGTTGTAGGAGGCTTGCTGTTGCCGCTGACTGGCCTCCATGTGTTCCCGCATCATGGGATAGATGGCCTTCATTCTCTCCCTCATAGCCCCTACATGGTCGATCAGTGTCCGCTGTTGGCATGGCTGCTCCTCCCAGGCCTCCTTGGCGATGTCGAGCAGTCCTCTGGGTCTGTAGGAAAGCAAGAGCTCAAAGGGTGAAAAACCAGTAGAAGACTGAGGTACCTCTCTCACCGCAAACAATATGTATGGTAACAGCTGATCCCAGTTGCGCCCATCTTCCCCTACCGCTTTCCGCAGCATGGATTTTAGTGTTTTGTTAAAACGTTCGACTAGGCCATCTGTCTGGGGGTGGTAGACCGAGGTTCTCAGCTGTTTGATTTTCAGTAAAGCACAGAGTTCTTTCATCACCCTGGACATGAATGGAGTCCCTTGGTCCGTCAATATCTCTTTTGGGATTCCCAGACTAGTTGAGAGACGGAACAGCTCCTTGGCGATTTGTCTGGATGTAGCCTTCCTCAGCGGAATGGCCTCCGGGTACCGGGACGCATAGTCCAGAATGACCAGAATGTATTGATGTCCCCTGGCACTTTTCGGTAAGGGCCCGACTATGTCTAATCCAATCCTCTCAAAAGGAGTTTCGATAATGGGCAAGGGAATGAGCGGGTTTCTATATGTGGGCTTTGGCGCAACCTGCTGACACTCAGGGCAACTACGGCAGTAGTTCTCTATCTCTTTGTGTACTCCTGGCCAAAAGAAACGTTGCATGATTCTTTCCTTAGTCTTCTCTACCCCCAAGTGGGCCCCTAGCGGGTGTGTGTGGGCTAGGTTGAGTACTGTGGCCCGATAGGGCTGTGGCACGAGGAGCTGTTCATGCACTTCCTCATTTTTCTTGACTATCTGATATACTAACCCCCGGTTTACTGCGAAATGGGGGTAAGTAGGGGTTGTCTTATCACCTAACACTACACCTTCTAATACCTGCACATTTCTTAAGGCATTTGCAAGAGTAGGATCTTGTAATTGAGCCGTACCATACTGGCCTGTGAGAGGGGGAAGCTCTTGGGTGCCTGGGACGTCTTCTTCACTGGAGAACGGAGCACTTTCCTGGGCTGCGTTCTCTTCTCCCGTATCCGGACCAGTCTCGGTGTCGGTCTGGGCACCTGCCATCCCTATCAGAGCCCGGGCGGGAGTGAGTAACTCGGAGGATTGCACCGGAGCCTTCCCAGGATGAGTCTTGCCTCTCCGTTTCCGAGGTACTCGGGTTATCCTCTCCTGAGACTCTCTCCAGAGTGGGTAAAAGGCTGGACAGTCTCGTCCAATTAGGACAGGGACGGGAGGGAATCAACCACCCCGCCTGTCGTGTGTATGGTTCCCCGTGTGCTGGTCATTGTAAGTTCAGTAATGGGGTATTCTCTGGTGTCCCCATGGACACAGGAAACTGGGAGGACTTTCCCCGGGGTCAGACACGTTGGGCCCACCAAATCCTTACGCACCAGGGTGGCCCGGCTACCAGAATCCAGTAAGGCCTCCACATCATGGTGATTCACAGTTACCGGGCAGGTGGGGGGTCGATCTGGGCCGCCATCTACGACTCCCAAGAGCGAGGCAAAACGGTGTGTGGGTGCTGAGCTGGAGGACTCCGCCGTGGGCATAGGTTCATCGGCTGGTTTCCCACACTGCCAGGAGATATGTCCCATCTCCCCACACCGGTAACACTGTCGAGTTTCCCCCTCCTGGTGTACTCTTCTTGGACCCGCCTGGTTTCTGGCTCCCCCTGGAGCCGGGATAAGTCCTGACGTGGCTGGGTTCGAGACCTTGGGGGTCCTTTGGACGGGTTCTTCCCATTTGTGGTGGGGCCGCCCTCCTGGGGTCTTTTCGGGAAGCATTCAGCATCTCCGCTGTGGCCTGGTACTTTTCCACAGCTTCCACGGTCAGATCAGCCGTGGTCAAGGCCTGTTGACTGATGAACCGTTTTGCCTCATAAGGCAGGGCGCGTAGGTAACGATCCACCACAACGGCCTCCACCACCGCCGCTGCTGTATTCCTCTGCGGATCCAGCCATTTCCTTGCGATTCGGACAAGTTCATGCATCTGCGCCCGAGGAGGTTGGTCTGGTTGGAAGGTCCAACTGTGAAAGCGCTGGGCCATACCAAACTTTGTGAGTCCATATCTGCTGAGGATCTCAGACTTCAGGGCATCATAGTCAGTAACCTGGTCAGGGCCCAGGTCCCGGACAGCATTCAGCGCTTCCCCGGTTAGAAAGGGGGCTAACAGACCAACCCACTGTTGCTTGGGCCAGGCTTCCCTAGTGGCCGTGGCCTCAAATGCATGCAGGTATGCCTCAATGTCATCGGTAGCTCCCATCTTAGATATAAAGTCACTTGCCTTTATTGGGCGGGTATTTTGGACCACCCTCTGTCTCTGCAACTGCAATTCCTCTGCCTTCAGAAGGTTGGCTTTCTTTTGCTCCTCCAAGAGAGCCACGTTTGCTTGCATCTGGGCTTGCTGGCCAGCAACAAGGGCTTTCAATATGTCCTCCATTTCAGTCGGCGGGGAGCCTACGGCCAACTTGGAAAACTGGGTGATCAAACCTTCGGTATCCTCCTCTGACATGCACTATTAACGCTTGAGCATGCCCGTATTCTCCACCATCTGTGATGCCACGAGAGGCTACCGCTTCCAGCGGGGTTGCCCAAGTAGTGCAAGGAGTCCAGGTTCAACCAAAACAAGGATTTTTATTAAAGGTCTTCGGCAACTAACGAAATTATAACACAATTCTCTTCTTCCTCCAACCCCCCCTCCAGACCGTGTCTCTTCCCTTCCAAAACAACTCCAGCCCATCAGCCCCTGATTGGTTTCAGCTGCGTGGGAAGATTGGCCACAGAGGGTTGGAGTTCCCGACCATACCAGCAGATGGAGCCATAGCTGTCTGGGTTTGCAGCCACCTCAGGGGGATGTAACGTCCCTCCAGGACACAGCCTCTCGTGACATCACAAATATATATATATATATATATATATATATATAATGTACACAAGAAGAATAAAATATACAAGAATGGAGCTATATACAGGGAGTACTGTGATCACTGTGCAGGGGTATGAGGTATTTCAGGTAGATATGTATATGAAGGTAGGGTAAAGTGACTAGGCATCAGGATAGATAATATTAAGAGTAAAATAAAGAACAGAGTAGCAGCAGCAGCATATGATGAGTGTGAAAGTGTGTGTGCGTGCGTGTGGCGTCGTTATGTGTGTGTTGTGTGTGTGTGTGTGTGTATGGAATGTGTGTGGGTTTGTGTGAGAGTGTCAGTGTAGTGTGTGTGAGTGTATACAGCGCATTCTGCACTTCTTCCCTTTTTACAGCCTTATTCTAAAATGGATTAAATAAAAACATATCCTCATCAATCTACACACAATACCCCATAATGACAAAGTGAAAATAGGTTTTTATAAAATGTTGCTAATGTATAAAATAAAATAAACTGAAATACCTTATTTACATAAGTATTCAGACCCTTTGCTATGACACTCGAAATTGAGCTAAGGTGCATCCTGTTTCCATTAATCATCCTTGAGATGTTTCTACAACTTGATTGGAGTTCACCTGTGGTAAATTCAATTGATTGGACATGATTTGGAAAGGCGCACACCTGTCTATATAAGGTCCCACAGTTGACAGTGCATGTCAGAGCAAAAACCAAGCCATGAGGTTGAAGGAATTGTCCGTAGAGCTCCGAGACAGGATTGTGTCGAGGCACAGATCTGGGGAAGGGTACCAAAACATTCCTGCAGCATTGAAGGTCCCCAAGAACACAGTGGCCTCCATCATTCTTAAATGGAAGAAGTTTGGAACCACCAAGACTCTTCCTAGAGCTGGCCGCCCGGCCAAACTGAGAAATCGGGGGAGAAGGGCCTTGGTCAGGGAGGTGACCAAGAACCCGATGGTCAATCTGAGAGCACTCCAGAGTTCCTCTGTGGAGATGGGAGAACCTTCCAGAAGAACAGCCTCTGCAGCACTCCACCAATCAGGCCTTTGTGGTAGAATGGCCAGACGGAAGCCACTCCTCAGTAAAAAGCACATGACAGCCCGCTTGGAGTTTGCCAAAAAGGCACCCAAAGACTCTCAGACCATGAGAAACAAGAATTTCTGGTTTGATGAAACCAAGATTGAACTATTTGGCCTAAATGCCAAGCATCACGTCTGGTGGAAACCAGGCACCACTCATCACCTGGCCAATACCATCCCTACGGTGAAGCATGGTGGCGGCAGCATCATGTTGTGGGGATGTTTGTCAGCGGCAGGGACTGGGAGACTAGTCAGGATCAAGGGAAATATGAACGGAGCAAAGTACAGAGAGATCCTTAATGAAAACCAGCTCCAGAGCGCTCAGGACACCAGACTGGGGCGAAGGTTCACCTTCCAACAGGACAACGACCCTAAGCACACAGCCAAGACAACGCAGGAGTGGCTTCAGGACAAGTCTCTGAATGTCCTTGAGAGGCCCAGCCAGAGCCCGGACTTGAACCCGATCGAACATCTCTGGAGAGGCCTGATAATAGCTGTACAGCGACGCTCCCCATCCAACCTGACAGAGCTTGAGAGGATCAGCAGAGAAGAATGGGAGAAACTCCCCAAATACAGGTGAGCCAAGCTTGTAGAGTCATACCCAAGAAGACTCAAGGTTGTAATCGCTGACAAAGGTGCTGCAACAAAGTACTGAGTAAAGGGTCTGAATACTTATGTAAATGTAATATTTCAGTTTTTTATTTTTAATAGATTAGCAAACATTTCTAACCTGTTTTTGCTTTGTCATTATGGGGTGTTGTGTGTAGATTGATGAGGGGGAAAACACAATTGAATCCATTTTAGAATAAGGCTGTAACATAACAAAATATGAAAAAGGTCAAATGGTCTGAATACTTTCCGAATTCACTGTATATAGTGTATACATCGTTTTGAGAGTAGGCATAGTCAGTGCAAGATAGGGTCAATGCAGATAGTCCCGGTAACCATTTAATTAACTATTGTATTGTAGACGAGTGAATACACATTTTGCATTAGTTATATCACATATCAATGTCAGAAAACTCTGACATTTAACACCCCACCCCCTGCCTGGTCTTTGCCATCCCCTGTCTGAGCAAGCCCACAGTGTGTCTGTCAAAGGCCATAGCACACAAACACCCACTGGTGTTAGACATACACTAAAGTATGTGGACACCTGCTCGTCGAGCATCTCATTCCAAAATCATGGGTAATAATTTGGAGTTGGTCCCCCCTTTGCTGCTATAACAGCCTCCACTCTTCTGGGAAGGCTTTCCACTAAATTCTATTCAGCCACAAAGCATTAGTGAGGACAGGCACTGATTAGGCCTGGCTCGCAGTTGGAGTTCCAATTCATCCCAAAGGTGTTCAATGGGGTTGAGGTCAGGGCTCTGTGCAGGCCAGTCAAGTTCTTCCACACCGATCTTGACAAAGCATTTCTGTATGGACCTCGCTTTGTCCACGGTGTCATTGTCATGCTGAAACAGGAAAGGGCCTTCCCCAAACTGTTGCTACTAAGTTGGAAGCACAGAATAATCTAGAATGTAATTGTATGCTGTAGCGTTAAGATTTCTCTCCACTGGAACTAAGGGGCCTAGCCCGAACCATGAAAAACAGCCCCAGACCATTATTCCTCCTCCACCAAACTTTACAGTTGGCACTATGCATTGGGGCAGGTAGCTCCAATCAGGTAATCAGGAAGCGTTCTCCTGGCATCCGCCAAATCCAGATACGTCCGTCGGACTGCCAGATGGTGAAGTGTGATTCATCACTCCAGAGAACGCGTTTCTACTGCTACAGAGTCCAATGGCGGCGAGCTTTACACCACTCCAGCCGACGCTTGGCATTGCGCATGGTGATCTTAGGCTTGTGTGCGGCTGCTCAGCCATGGAAACCCATTTTATGAAGCTCCAGACTAACAGTTCTTGTGTTGACTTTGCTTCCAGGGGCAGTTTGGAACTCTGTAGTGAGTGTTGCAACCGAGGACAGACGACTTTTACGCGATACACGCTTCAGCACTCGGCTGTTGCTCCTAGATGTTTCCACTTCACAATAACAGCACTTACAGTTGACCGGGGCAGCTCTAGCAGGGCAGAAATTTGACGAACTGACTTGTTGCCACGTTGAAAGTCACTGAGCTCTTCAGTAAGGCCATTCTGCTGCCAATGTTTGTCTATGGAGATTGCATGGCGGTGTACTCGATTTTATACACCTGTCAGCAACGGATGTGGCTGAAATAGCCGAATCCACTAATTTGAAGGGGTGTCCACATACTTTTGTATATATTGTGTAGGCATATAGCAAGCAACCACAGATTACCTTCATTTGAACAACGAAAGGGTAATTAAGGTGTAGGGGATGGCGTGGCTGATGATCAGGTTTGAAATTAGACTATATGGTTACTACATTAGTTGTGGTATGCATACGACAATCAATGCCTATGTCATTTAAAAGTTTGGCCATAAATGGAAGTAATGTCTTAAATGGAAACTTGTGCAGTCCCCTAGAAACCACACATCACCACTGAAAAATAGATCACTGTTGCATAAGGCATAGGCTATTTCACATGCCACATGCCCTAGGGCAGGGTTCCCCAACTGGTGGTTTTAATAAACCATTGTTGGACATAAAAAACACCAGGTAATCAGCTCCAAGTAATTATTATTTTGGAAATCTGTTCCCAAGTATTCTCACGCATAATAGAGAGATACATGTGATCGTAATTATGTTTTAGTCAAATATGATATATGTTTGGGATTATTGCGGTCAAATTGCAGTCTACAAATGATTTGTGATTATGTTCCGGCCCCCTGACCATCCGCTCAAGAATCTGATTGATGATCCCTGCTCTTGGAGTAAATTGGTTAGCTAATTACCACAACATTATAACTATAGAACATATTACAATGTGAGAGCAATACTAAATCTACTGATTTTACAGCAACCAACATATTTATTGTACTAGTTCATACTCCATCACAACAATAGGAGGCAGTAAAGTTACCATGCAACTGTCATTTTGTTTGGGTAGGAACCATAGTGGTTTCAGTCTATTGAAAATAATGGAAGTAAAACCATCACATTTTCGCTCCTCGGTGCATTCATGTCATTCGAAACGCTCGTCAGTTGTAAATATTGTGCATATATTTGGCCATTCGTCTATATGTTCACAAATGAAACATACTGATTTGTTGATTTTAGGCTGTCTCCAATGCATGTTTCAGTGTACATGGGCCCCGTGTAGTTCAGTTGGTAGAGCATGGCGCTTGCAACGCCAGGGTTGTGGATTCGTTTCCCACGGGGGGCCAGTATGAACATGTGTGCACTAACTATAAATCGCTCTGGGTAAAATCGTCTGCTAAATGACTAAAATGTTCTGTGGTACGTCAGTAATCCAACTTCCCGTTTACATCGCGTCACCACAGCCCTTTCCGTTCCAAGCCTTTTCTCCCTCCGCTCGCTCTCTTTTCTACTTTTCGGTCCACGTGCAGATTTCTTAGATTTTAGCACCAAAAACACCGCAAGAACAGTTTGGACCAAATGGCGTCTTCATTCGAACAGATGAGAGCCAACGTGGGAAAGCTCTTACGAGGAATTGATAGGTATGGAAATTTGTTTGACAAATATTAGCTTAGCTAGCCCATTCAGTTTGCTAGCTAGCTGCTGCTACGTAATGCTAGCTAAGTTTGAAAGTATGCAGAAAGTTACAGTTAACGTAGCTGTTGGAATAATTTATTAGACATATCCAACATTAACGACGTGCACGTTTGACAAACCTTTGGTTTACCTAATATGACTTGTAAGCGAACGTTAACTAGCTAGCTAGGTACACCGGCTTGTACCGGTAAACTGTAAGCTAACGTTAGTTAGCGAGCACAACAACATCCTTTGACAGCTGGTTGGTTATGATGCAGATTGATTGGGTCTCTGCATGTTTTTGCACAACTTGTTGTGTGTTGTAGTTTAAGTAACGTTAGTTAACTAGCTGTGTCGGCTATCTGTTGAATCCATGCCCTTGATGTTATTTTGTTAATGATCTCTTTCAGATACAACCCAGAGAACCTTTCAACACTGGAACGCTACGTGGAAACACAAGTTAAAGAAAATGCCTACGACCTAGAGGCCAATTTGGCTATCCTCAAATTGTGAGTCACCCTACCTCAGACTGTCTGTTGACTACTATCACGTTTGTAAGGCCTGTAAAAAATGGATAACATATGTAGTTCCATTTGCCTGTTGGGTGGCAAGCAGCCCTTGATCATGACTCTCAGTTCAGTTACATTACACATAAGAGTCATTGGACAAAGGCTTCTTCTGTACAGGGGAGTTTTGTTAAGAGCCCCTGCGCTCAGTCTGAAAATGAACAGCGAAGCATAAGGACCTTTATCATATCAACGAGAAATCATTTTCAAAAGCAAAAGGTTAAATTGATACACACCTTGATAGGGTTAGTGTTCCCACACGGCCATATCTCCATGTTACATTGCGTGTTTACGTAAGACAGAAGTTGACCACCTGTACTAATTAGCTATCTCGTAGTGACGGTTCACTGATAATCATTGGTCGCCGGTTCAAATGTTTAAGATGCGAGTGCATCAGTCTGCGGGAGCCCAAACCGATCCAAATGACACATCCATCGGTAAGAAAACCGATTCAAACATTATTTAGTTATTATTTTTCTGCCATATTCCGAAAATACCTCCAATCTGTTGTGACTGAATTGATGCGCCCTCTCCTTCAGCCTATCAAACTGTTATACATGACATTGATCTACAAGTCAGATAACAACTGTGCACAGTGCGGGAAACGCAGCTGCTCGCACCAATGAGAGGTAGGTCTACCCTGTGCTAATATTCGTAGGCTACATCTCCGAGTCACCTTCAGCGTTCAGATGTTTGTAAAATGGCTTTCGCAATATTAAATCATAGGCTTTATTAATTAGACAACTAATGTAATTTGCTGGGTCATTGTTACCAAATGCTCTGTAGAAAATTGTGTTTTACTGGTGGAACTGTGTAGGCTACTGGAGTGGACACAACTGATCACACATCTAACTGCTGATTGGGGCTTTTCGATTGCCAGGTTCACCGTACTAAATATTTAAACAGTCAGTGCATTCGGTAATTTTTACATGAACAGTGGTAGATGCTCGGTCTGCCAAATGGCTCCGCTCACACACTACATCATTCACACACACAGGGCCACTCAGAGAAGTCAGGTCAGACAGATCCAGCTCCTGAGCTCCATCAGTATTAGATATGAATGTGTTCATACAACAATTGTTAGTGCATCGCTTCCCGTTCCACTAATCAAATCGAAACACACAGAATTGTTTCAAACTAAAAGTATCGTTCCTGTATCGCGTTGGAGCCCATGTGTATTGAATCATGCTTGTAAGGAGAGATGCACATCTCTACTATCTAGCATGCTCCGAACACCTGTGTGTAACTGAAGAAGGTCGCCAGAAACGTTTTGTAACTGAAAAATAAAGTCTGCTTCAACTGTGATAAAGACTGTTAAAACAGTGTACAGTAAGTGTATATTTTGCATTTGTGAAATTATTTTGATGTGATATGAAGGTAAAGGGCTTAATGTTTCTAGAACCGTATCGCAATTGAGAACTGATTCACATGTAGATGGAGTTTTTGGCTGCCAGAGCCATTCTACCTCTGAAAATAACATAAGGTCCTTGGACCTTAAGGTGTACATTCTCGGGCAAGCAGAACACCACTCATGGCTATATCAGTAACAGAGATGCTGTTCTTGTTCCTTAAGGTACCAGTTCAACCCTGCCTACTTCCAGGTCACAGTGACGTCGCAGATTCTGCTCAAGGCCCTGACCAACCTACCACACACAGACTTTACTCTGTGCAAGTGCATGATTGACCAGACACACGTATCCTTTTGGTGCTCAGTATAATCTAGTAGTATAATCCTGCAACAAGTGCAATTTGTCCACTTCTGTACTCCCTGTCAACAAAAACATTGACAATAATTTGTTCAAAAACACTGATAATCATTTAGGCTTGGGCGGTATACTGTATTCCGGGGTATTTGGAAATGGCCACAGGATGGTTTTTCAATACCGTTGGAAATATGTATTAGACGTTTTTTTTTTTTTGTGTGAATATTTGTAGCTACTTTTTAAGTAAATACCTGCAGTCAACTTGTACAATATGTTAGATAAAGAAGATTGTGTTCTTAATTTCACCTGTCAAATGTTTTCATTATGACGCTTACTGGTAGTCCCCAGTCACGTGGTGTTTGTTTTACAATTACACAACGATGAGAGACAAGAGACCGGAGTCTTGTGAGTCACTCACTGTTGTGCAGCATGCGCCAGGTGATCTAGTTACAGTATGGAATTCACAACTATATGTTTGCCAGCTAGATATCTTATAACTTATTAAGTTAACTGACTAAAATGTGCTAAATGCTCTGCAGTTGTGCATTTGGTTTGCTAATTTGGTAGCTAGTTAGCTATCTAGCTAAGTAGTTAACTTCTTCCAAAATCAAACTTTGTTTAGTAACAGCAGATAATCCACTCCTGGATCAAGAGCCTTGCTGTCTTATATTTGTTTTGTGCTCGCAGCAAACTGTGAGTAGCATTTTTTTGTTGTTGCTTGTATAACTTTATGAGCTGGGATGTCTGTCCTGCAAATACTTTAGATCAGAGACTGTATAAAATGTTTGCAAAGCACTCGTTAACATTTAGTTAGCATTCTCTATGGGATTTTACATGTACTTGTTAGCATTGCTAACCTTTGGATTACAATGGCTCAGTGAGGTTGGAAAATAGCTCCCCTTGTGTTCAGGGCCGGTATTACAGAATATCCAGTATGGCACAAGGTCGGTATGAAAGTATGGCAATCTGGATACCGCCCAAGCCTACAAAAATGTGTTTTGTTTGATTGTTGTTCTCCGGGGTTTGTGTTGGAGTAATGGTGTGGACATTACTGTCTTATGTGGCCAGTTGTTTGCTCTGTGTGTGGTGCCTTTCCTTGACTACAGTGAAGCAGCAGGAGGAGCGCCCCATAAGGCAGATCCTGTACCTGGGGAACCTCCTGGAGACCTGCCATTTCCAGTCCTTCTGGGTATGTACACAATACATATCTGTTTGTCTGTCTCTTTGTTTCACCCGCCTTTTGCCCTGCTGATTTCACTCAACTTTCCAATCATTGGTAGATCATTTTTGGGATCCTGACATGGAGCGGTTACAAACAGAACATTGAGGTTAAACATGACTGTACATTGTGGCTCTAACTGGACATTGATGGCTGTACTAATAGACAACCCCTATCATGACTTCATTACATCTTTATGAAATGTGACATCCAGTTATCATAATGGTATGATTGTATGGTACTCATTCCTTTGTGTCTGTCACACAGTCCAGTCTGGAGGAGAACAGGGAATTCATTGACGGCATCACAGGCTTTGAGGACTCAGTGCGCAAGTGTGAGTAGAATATTTGGAAATCAAGTTTAGTTGATGACTGCATAATATTGCAATAAAAACGTGATAATAGCCTTGTCTAACTGCTGCTCTCTCCACAGTTATCTGCCATGTGGTTGGAATCACATACCAGAACATTGAGCATCGACTTCTGGCTGAGATGCTGGGTGATCCCCTTGGTAAGACCATTCATTTAAAATGTATATATTTTGGAGAGTGCTGTCCTATTGATTTCCTTTCTTTGTGACTCTACAGTGTTAATTATCTGCAAGTCATATCTCACTTCACCCTGCTCATTTGACTTCCTGCTCCCCATACAGACATGCAGGTGAAGGTGTGGATGAGCAAGTACGGGTGGACGGAGAACGAGGAAGGGCAGATCTTCATCTTTAACCAGGAGGAGAGCGTCAAGCCCAAGAACATTGTTGAAAAGATTGACTTTGAGAGTGAGTGTTTCCTTGTCTTGTGTCCCAGTTTCTGTCTTGTTTGCTGGTATCCATTGAAGTTGCTTTGTTTTGTTTGTCTATAGTCACTTTTAGCATACATTTTCAAAGTTCAACTACTCCTTCCACCCCATCACCCCTGTCAGTGTAGCTTTATGTAACCTAAGACTTTTAATGGAAAGACAATTTTGTTGACTTTCTTTCCCATTGTTTTCTCCTGCTCCCTTCTGTCTTCCTCTCCCCCTTTTCTCTCCTGTATTTTCCTTTGTTTCTGTCCCTCTTTCCACAGGTGTATCCAGCATCATGGCCACATCTCAGTGATACCCAGACACATCTGCACAAACACTCAGAATGCACAATAAAACATTTATACAGCAGTACATATACCTCAAACCAACCTTTCACAATAAATGTTAATTATCCATTCAAACTCAGGCCCAAAGTGTCCCGATCTTTTCACTGATTACATTGAACTAGTCTCTGATGTTAACCTTAAGTCCATTCCAGGAAATGAATTATTACCAGAAATAGGGACTGTATATTTCCTTTTTTTTAAACCTGTGATAAAATGTGGTTGTGCCTAACATGCTGACCGGACACGTCGCGTGCGTTTCAAAATAAATGTACACATACATGTTATTCAATCATTGCATCCACACTGCTCGCGAGCGTCTGAGTGGCCAGGCGCTAAAATATAACTTGGTTCTATTTGTGACACGCTGCAAGTCCCACCTCTCCCATCTCTTCATTGGTTTTTAGGAGCATATACCCACATGGGCGATTGAAAGACACACTCCAGTCCAGTTGGTGGTGGTAATGCACCTTTTTAAAGTTGGTTGCCAAACGCAATATAACGTCCAAAGAAGAAGAAGCCTAAAGGAGAAGAGATTACTAGAAACGAACTCGGTACCCTTTTATCTGTGGATTAATTGTTTTAGTAGAGGACCTTGTGCATTTCAGGTAAAATAACAACCCAATGTTTTTATCCCAGGACATATAGTGAGGGAAAAAAGTATTTGATTCCCTGCTGATTTTGTACATTTGTCCACTGACAAAGAAATGATAAGTCTATAATTTTAATGGTAGGTTTATTTGAACAGTGAGAGACAGAATAACAACAACAAAATCCAGAAAAACGCATGTCAATTGTTATAAATTGATTTGCATTTTAATGAGGGAAATAAGTATTTTACCCCCTCTCAATCAGAAAGATTTCTGGCTCCCAGGTGTCTTTTATACAGGTAACGAGCTGAGATTAGGAGCACACTCTTAAAGGGAGTGCTCCTAATCTCAGTTTGTTACCTGTATAAAAGTGACCTGTCCACAGAAGCAATCAATCAGATTCCAAACCTCTCCACCATGGCCAAGAGCTCTCCAAGGATGTCAGGGACAAGATTGTAGACCTACACAAGGCTGGACTGGGCTACAAGACCATCGCCAAGCAGCTTGGTGAGAATGTGACAACAGTTGGTGCGATTATTCGCAAATGGAAGAAACACAAAAGAACTGTCAATCTCCCTCGGTCTGGGGCTCCATGCAAGATCTCACCTCGTGGAGTTGCAATGATCATGAGAACGGTGAGGAATCAGCCCAGATCTACACGGGAGGATCTTGTCAATGATCTCAAGGCAGTTGGGACCATAGTCACCAAGAAAACAATTGGTAACACACTACGCCGTGAAGGACTGAAATCCTGCAGCGCCCGCAAGGTCCCCCTGCTCAAGAAAGCACATATACAGTGGGGGAAAAAAGTATTTGGTCAGCCACCAATTGTGCAAGTTCTCCCACTTAAAAAGATGAGAGAGGCCTGTAATTTTCATCATAGGTACATGTCAACTATGACAGACAAATTGAGGAAAAAATATCCAGAAAATCACATTGCAGGATTTTTAATGAATTTATTAGCAAATTATGGTGGAAAATAAGTATTTGGTCACCTACAAACAAGCAAGATTTCTGGCTCTCACAGACCTGTAACTTCTTCTTTAAGAGGCTCCTCTGTCCTCCACTCGTTACCTGTATTAATGGCACCTGTTTGAACTTGTTATCAGTATAAAAGACACCTGTCCACAACCTCAAACAGTCACACTCCAAACTCCACTATGGCCAAGACCAAAGAGCTGTCAAAGGACACCAGAAACAAAATTGTAGACCTGCACCAGGCTGGGAAGACTGAATCTGCAATAGGTAAGCAGCTTGGTTTGAAGAAATCAACTGTGGGAGCAATTATTAGGAAATGGAAGACATACAAGACCACTGATAATCTCCCTCGATCTGGGGCTCCACGCAAGATCTCACCCCGTGGGGTCAAAATGATCACAAGAACGGTGAGCAAAAATCCCAGAACCACACGGGGGGACCTAGTGAATGACCTGCAGAGAGCTGGGACCAAAGTAACAAAGCCTACCATCAGTAGCACACTATGCCGCCAGGGACTCAAATCCTGCAGTGCCAGACGTGTCCCCCTGCTTAAGCCAGTACATGTCCAGGCCCGTCTGAAGATTGCTAGAGTGCATTTGGATGATCCAGAAGAGGATTGGGAGAATGTCATATGGTCAGATGAACCCAAAATAGAACTTTTTGGTAAAGACTCAACTCGTCGTGTTTGGAGGACAAAGAATGCTGAGTTGCATCCAAAGAACACCATACCTACTGTGAAGCATGGGGGTGGAAACATCATGCTTTGGGGCTGTTTTTCTGCAAAGGGACCAGGACGACTGATCCGTGTAAAGGAAAGAATGAATGGGGCCATGTATCATGAGATTTTGAGTGAAAACCTCCTTCCATCAGCAAGGGCATTGAAGATGAAACGAGGCTGGGTCTTTCAGCATGACAATGATCCCAAACACACCGCCCGGGCAACGAAGGAGTGGCTTCGTAAGAAGCATTTCAAGGTCCTGGAGTGGCCTAGCCAGTCTCCAGATCTCAACCCCATAGAAAATCTTTGGAGGGAGTTGAAAGTCCGTGTTGCCCAGCGACAGCCCCAAAACATCACTGCTCTAGAGGAGATCTGCATGGAGGAATGGGCCAAAATACCAGCAACAGTGTGTGAAAACCTTGTGAAGACTTACAGAAAACATTTGACCTGTGTCATTGCCAACAAAGGATATATAACAAAGTATTGAGAAACTTTTGTTATTGACCAAATACTTATTTTCCACCATAATTTGCAAATAAATTCATTAAAAATCCTACAATGTGATTTTCTGGTAAAAATCTTCTCATTTTGTCTGTCATAGTTGACGTGTACCTATGATGAAAATTACAGGCCTCTCTCATCTTTTTAAGTGGGAGAACTTGCACAATTGGTGGCTGACTAAATACTTTTTTCCCCCACTGTACATGCCCGTCTGAAGTTTGCCAATGAACATCTGAATGATTCAGAGGAGAACTGGGTGAAAGTGTTGTGGTCAGATGAGACCAAAATGAAGCTCTTTGGCATCAACTCAACTCGCCGTGTTTGGAGGAGGAATGCTGCCTATGACCCCAAGAACACCATCCCCACCGTCAAACATGGAAGTGGAAACATTATGCTTTGGGGGTGTTTTTCTGCTAAGGGGACAGGACAACTTCACCGCATCAAAGGGACGATGGACGGGGCCATGTACCGTCAAATCTTGGGTGAGAACCTTCCCTCAGCCAGGGCATTGAAAATGGGTCATGGATGGGTATTCCAGCATGACAATGACCCAAAACACACGGCCAAAGCAACAAAGGAGTGGCTCAAGAAGATGCACATTAAGGTCCTGGAGAGGCCTAGCCAGTCTCCAGACCTTAATCCCATAGAAAATCTGTGGAGGGAGCTGAAGGTTCGAGTTGCCAAACGTCAGCCTCGAAACCTTAATGACTTGGAGAAGATCTGCAAAGAGAAGTGGGACAAAATCCCTCCTGAGATGTGTGCAAACCTGGTGGCCAACTACAAGAAATGTCTGACCTCTGTGATTGCCAACAAGGGTTTTGCCACCAAGTACTAAGTCATGTTTTGCAGAGGGGTCAAATACTTATTTCCCTCATTAAAATGCAAATCAATTCATAGCATTTTTGACATGTTTTTTTTCTGGATTTTTTTGTTGTTATTCTGTCTCTCACTGTTCAAATAAACTTACCATTAAAATTATAGACTGATCATTTCTTTGTCAGTGAGCAAACTTACAAAATCAGCAGGGGATCAAATACTTTTTTCCCTCACTGTATAAGCTAGCAACAGCAAGCTAGCTAGCTAAATTGCCATAAATGTTTAATGCTTTTCGACCTGTCCCCAAGTTAATATAGTTGGTTCAGAGTTCGTTTTGTTCAGTGGCAGCTGTCTGCGGCAGCTGTCCCCAAAACGAAGACTGTCCCTGAAACAAAGACAGTTCTGCCAATTTGTTTTGCGGGAGATAATCGAGGGAGGCCCCGCTCTCTCGCTTCCCCAGATGTTTAGTTAATTTCATTCCGATCACTTTTGCATTATTGTAGCCTTTTCTATAGCCTGTCAACTATGTGTCTGTCTATCCCTGTTCTCTCCTCTCTGCACAGGCCATACAAACGCTTCACACCGCGTGGCTGCTACCACTCTAATCTGGTGGTCCCTAAACGTACGACCCACGTGGAGTTCCAGGTCTCCGGCAGTCTCTGGAACTGCCATTCTGCGGCCAACAAGGCAGAGTTCATCTCAGTCTATGCTACCCTCCAGTCTCTCGACTTCTTGGCGCTGACGGAAACATGGATTACCACAGAAAACACTGCTACTCCTACTGCTCTTTCCTTGTCTGATCATGTGTTCTCGCATACCCCGAGAGCATCTGGTCAGTGCGGCGGTGGCACAGGAATCCTCATCTCTCCCAAGTGGACATTCTCTCTTTTCCCCCTGACCCATCTGTCTATCTCCTCATTTGAATTCCATGCTGTCACAGTCACTAGCCCATTCAAGCTTAACATCCTTGTCATTTATCGCCCTCCAGGTTCCCTTGGAGAGTTCATCAATGAGCTTGACGCCTTGATAAGTTCCTTTCCTGAGGATGGCTCACCCCTCACAGTTCTGGGTGACTTTAACCTGCCGATGTCTGCCTTTGACTAATTTCTCTCTGCCTCCTTCTTTCCACTCCTTTCCTCTTTTGACCTCACCCTCTCACCGTCCCCCCCTACTCACAAGGCAGGCAATACGCTTGACCTCATCTTTACTAGATGCTGTTCTTCTACTAATCTCACTGCAACTCCCCTCCAAGTCTCCGACCACTACTTTGTATCCTTTTCTCTCTCGCTCTCCTCCAACACTACTCACTCTGCCCCTACTCAGATGGTAATGCGCCATCGCAACCTTTGCTCTCTCTACCGCTACTCTCTCCTCTTCCATCCTATCATCTCGTCCCTCTGCTAAATCCTTCTCCCTCCGATCTCCTGATTCTGCCTCCTCTCCTCCCTTTCTGCATCTTTTGACTCTCTATGTCCCCTATCCTCCCGGCCGGCTCGGTCCTCCCCTCCTGCTCCGTGGCTTGACGACTCATTGCGAGCTCACAAAACAGGGCTCCGGGTAGCCGAGCGGAAATTGAGGAAAACTAGACTCCCTGCGGACCTGTCATCTTTTCACTCCCTCCTCTCTACATTTTCTTCCTCTGTTTCTGCTGCTAAAGCCACTTTCCACCACTCTAAATGTCAAGCCTCTGCCTCTAACCCTAGGAAGCTCTTTGCCACCTTCTCCTCCCTGCTGAATCCTCCCCCTCCCTCCTCCCTCTCTGTGGATGACTTCGTCAACCATTTTCAAAAGAAGGTTGACGACATCCGATCCTCATTTATTAAGTCAAATGACACCGCTGGTCCTGCTCACACTGCCCTACCCTATGCTTTGACTTCTTTCTGCCCTCTCTCTCCAGATGAAATCTTGCGACTGGTGACGGCCGGCCGCCCAACAACCTGCCCGCTTGACCCTATCCCGTCCTCTCTTCTCCAGACGCTGCTCACTCTTGGATTGCGTCCTACCTGACAGGTCGCTCCTACCAGGTGGCGTGGCGAGAATCTGTCTCCGCACCACATGCTCTGACCACTGGTGTCCCCCAGGGCTCAGTTCTAGGCCCTCTCTTATTCTCTCTATACACAAGTCACTTGGCTCTGTCATATCCTCACATGGTCTCTCCAATCATTGCTACGCAGACGACACACAATTAATTTTCTGATCTTCTGATAACCAGGTGGCGAATCGCATCTCTGCATGTCTGGAAGACATATCATGTCGGATCACCACCTCAAGCTGAACCTCGGGAAGACGGAGCTGCTCTTCATCCTGGGGAAGGACTGCCCGCTCCATGATCTCGCCATCACGGTTGACAACTCCATTGTGTCCTCCTCCCAGAATGCAAAGAACCTTGGTGTGACCCTGGACAACACCCTGTCGTTCTCTGCTAACATCAAAGCGGTGACCCGATCCTGCAGGTTCATGCTCTACAACATTTGCAGAGTACGACCCTACCTTACACAGAAAGCGGCACAGGTCCTAATCCAGGCACTTGTCATCTCCCGTCTGGAATACTGCAACTCGCTGTTGGCTGGGCTCCCTGCCTGTGCCATTAAACCCCTGCAACTTATCCAGAACGCTGCAGCCCGTCTGGTGTTCAACCTTCCCAAGTTCTCTCACGTCACCCCGCTCCTCCGCATACTCCACTAGCTTCCAGTTGAAGCTCGCATCTACTACAAAACCATGGTGCTTGCCTACGGAGCTGTGAGGGGAACGGCACCTCCTTACCTTCAGGCTATGATCCTACACCCAAACGAGGGCACTACGTTCATCCACCTCTGGCCTGCTAGCCCCCCTACCTCTACGGAAGCACAGTTCCCGCTCATCCCAGTCAAAGCTATTCGCTGCTCTGGCACCCCAATGGTGGAACAAGCTCCCCCACGACGCCAGAACAGCGGAGTCACTGACCACCTTCCGGAGACACTTGAAACCCTACCTCATTAAGGAATACCTGGAATAGTATAATAGTAATCCTTCTACCCCCCCCCTTTACTTCCACTGTCTTGTCTAAACTAACACCTGACTTATTTCACCTGCTAGCACTGACTTGTTTAAAGAAATGTACTTATTGTGATCGAGATGTAGTTACCCTGATTGCACTGACTTTGCTCACAGCTGCTTGTTTGAAGAAGTGTACTTACTGTGATCAAGATGTGGTTGTCCCACTGGCTATCCTAAGTTGAATGCACCAATTTGTAAGTCGCTCTGGATAAGAGCGTCTGCTAAATGACTTAAATGTAAATGTTTTGATATTTCAACCTGCGTGTCCCTGATCGCGTCTGGTGTGGGAGGAAAAAAATCTACATGTGCGCGATGGCGCACGCGCGTTCTGGTCAGCATGTAAGGAGAGTGCTATTTTATCTTTGACTTTACCAGAGCTGCCAACTCTCACGCTTTCGCCGCGTGACACACGTTTTTGCCTGTTTTCACACGCACTCACGCCACACATCCAATTTCTCATGCAAAAAAAATCGGCCGAGACTCGTTCGTTCCTTTTTTCAAACTCCCCGATGGTAGATGGCGCTGATGAGCGCCACTGAACCATATGCGCTGCACCCCGAAGTTAGCGACAGAAAAAGACAACAGGAGAAGAAACGGTCACTACCTCAAGAAGTCTGATAAGAAGCTGAGCTGAGACTAGGTATGTAACAATGAAATGTCGTCCAATTGAGTACTCACACTCTTAAACTTTAAATCTTGAAAGAAATTATTTGTTTGTGCGTTTGAACATGATTTAGTGTGGTGAATGTAAACTCAGCTGATTTCGAACAGGTAAGATGTATTCCAAAGAATTTAACATAAATACAGGAAATGTGTGCAATAGAAGTAGACTTGTGCAGACATTCACTGACCCCATGACAGAAGTGTACCTGCTGTTCTTCCAAGCCACCGTACCAACTTTCACTTCTTTCAACTTGCTGCTTCAGAGAGAGCAGTCATCAATATTTTTGTTACATGATGAGGTGGGATTGGATTTTGCTGTTTTTTTCCATTCTGTGTTTCTTGCTGATATCTGCAGGGATCCTCTAAAACAGGTTTCACCTACTATTTTTGTAAATGTCTGTTATAGATGGTGAAATTCGTACGCAAGCTATGTTCCAAGTTTATGGTTCCAGCAGCACTGCAGTGCCATGAGGAGCCTTGTGAAATTGCCTTTAAAGAAAAGGCAAACCATTTACCAGGTTAGTATTTGACTATTATTATGATCAAACACTGTGATATGTGATATTTAGCCTTGTACCTTATACCGATATGCTGTATCTGTGACAGGAAGAAAGTTGAACATTGGGTTCACAACCAGGGCTAAATTTAACAGATTACTCGACGAGGGTGACATCACACCACAGCAGGTGGATTCATTCCATGAAGCTGTGTTGTGTTTCCTGACAAGTGCTGTGGACTATGCACTTAAGAAGCTGCCACTGGAAGAGCCACTGATCAAGCACGCACAATTTGTAGATGTACGGCAGAGGGCTGAAAGTGACATCGAAGATGTCCTGTACTTTGTTGAAAGGTTAGTTTTTTTTCTCTAATTATTGTCTATCATCTTAGCTAAAATACCCTGTGTTTTATGATGAGGTGTGTTCACTCCTAAACTGCACATGAGATTCTTAAGTTGCTTCTCCTCAAAGATGTGTATGAACTGCTGCTGGTTGATGACTATACCTAAAACGTAACAACTTGCAACTCTACTTTCATAAATAGGTTTCCCCATCTCCTCCCATACCATGGGCCAGAGGAGCATGACCTTCTGGGTGAGGAGTTTCTAAATTATCAGACCATGCCAATGATATCCCTGCAGGACGAAACTGAAATGGAAAGCTTCTGGGCTGAAATGGCAACCCGGAAGCATAAGGTAAAAATTTTTTCCTTTTTTGACTTTCCTTTTGGCAGGTGTGGCTTGGCTACATCTGTTGCTTAAAATTGTTGCATGCATATATGTGTCATGCATGTTGCAAATTATGCATGTTTTTATCTGAACTTTGTTAATGGATCAACCTACAGTATACTTACAGTATTAATCAATCAAAAATCAAGGTATGTTTTTCCATTGTGTTTTGGTGCATTTTCCATAGGTGACAGGAGCCAAAGAATTCGAGAGGCTTGCTGCCGTCGCCAAGCTTGTCCTGGTGTTTCCCCATGCAAACGCAGATGCTGATAGGGTGTTTTCAGTTGTGGGACTGAACAAAACCAAGAGAAGAAACAGCCTAGCATTGCATGGCAGCCTCTCCTCAATAATGACCATAAAGATGGCCAATCTGGAGCCCTGCTTCAAATGGGAGCCCCCCTCCGATATCATCAAGGCCTCCAAGAAGGCCACAAGCCAGTATAACCATGCCGCCAGATCATAGACAAGAGGCTCATTTGAGATGAGCCAGGTCTGCGCAGAATCGATCACCGGCGATCACCGCCCAATGCATGCTGGTTAGATTTGTGTCCGACTTGATCCCGACTTTCTCTGACGTCATGCACACGTGGGCAATGATAACCTCATGAGATCAAGGCGGCCGCAGTTCTGAGACGCAGGCAGTGCAATTGCTTTTCACCGACTGCAGGACCCAGGCGGACCCAGGACAAAATCTCCCTCCAAGGTTTTTTGAAAAGTTGGCAGGTATGCTTTACATGTCAGTAAATGAATGCTGTCTGTATCCTGTTCAAGCCTGTTCTGAGCCTGGGGACAAGAAATCTACATTTTTGCAATTGATGCCTAATCATCATTTGTCATAACTACACACAAAACATTCCTTAGACTAATTACGAAATAAGCTACACTGAACAAATATAAACGCAACATGCAACAATTTCAAAGATTTTACTGAGTTACACTTCAAATAAGGAAATCAGTCAATTGAAATCAATTAATTAGGCCTTAATCTATGGATTTCACAAATGGGAATACAGATGTGCATCTGTTCGTCACAGACATAAAAAAGGTAGAGGCATGGATCAGAACCAGTCAGTATCTGGTGTGACCACCATTTGCCTCATGCAGCGCAACATCTCCTTCTCATAGAGTTGATCAGGCTGTTGATTGTGGAATGTTGGCCCACTCTTCAAAGGCTGTGCGAAATTGCCTGATATTGGCGGGAACTGGAACACGCTGTCTGGTGAGTATACAGGCCATGGAAGAACTGGGACATATTCAGTTTCCAGGAATTGTATACAGATCCTTGCGACATGGGGCAGTGCATTATCATGCTGAAACATAAGGTGATGGCGGTGGACGAATGGCGCGACAATGTGCCTCAGGATGTCGTCACGGTATCTCTGTGCATTCAAATTGCCATCGATAAAATGCTATTGTGTTCACTGACTGTAGCTTAGGTCTGCCCATATCATAACCCCACCGCCACCATAGGGCACTGCCAAATGCCGCTCCCTCAACTTGAGACATCTGTGGCATTGTGTTGTGGCAACTGCACATTCTGCTGTCCTTTTATTGTCCCCAGCAGAAGGTGCACCTATGTAATGATCATGCTGTTTAATCAGCTTCTTGATATGCCACACCTGTCAGGTGGATCGATTATCTTGGCAAATGAGAAATGCTCACTAACAGGGATGTAATCTGTGTGCACAACATTTTATAGAAATAAGCTTTTTGTGCATATGGAACATTTCTGGGTCTTTTATTTCAGCTCATGAAACATGGGTCCAACACTACATGTTGCGTTTATATTTTTGTTCAGTGTATATGACTTGGGGGCATCATGCAATGACTTATGAATCATGAGAGCGCAAAGTGCGCACGCAAGCAACTTTCGCAGGCTGCACAGGTGAGCTACTGTGCAGTACTGAGGGTGTGGCCAATGGACATTTGACAAGGTAAATCGGTTCAAGGCTACAAAGTCGGAAGACTCTATAAAAGTTGGTACGGTAACTCCTGGATAAGACTTCAAAAGTGGATAAAGCAATTGCGTTCAAAAAGTAGGGTTTCGCTGCACGCAATATTTTAACTCTACAACAAACAGCCTATCAGTTTTGTAAGGACATTCAGAAATAATTGCGACGGTATGAGTGACAGTAATGACAAGCAGACTCCGGTCGCAGAAATAGGTACAGGAGAGGCAACGACGGAAGATCTCGGAAGCTCGTTTACCTCCAAACGATGGCAATCGTCACTACTCGCTGACGAGCTTTCTCCAGTTCTTCATAAACCTGATAATGGCGCTAATTCAATGGATGATGGGTTATTCGTTGACCACGACTTTCCAATGGGAGATATGCTTCTTCAACCCGCGATGGAATGGAGACGCCCAAAGGTAGCGCAGTATGACATTGTTATAACGGTTATATTAAAAAAGATAAAACATTTATACCAATGCATTAATGAAAATACTTAATTTAAGTGGAAACCTATCTCTTACAAAAGTGAATGAATAAAACCATCGAACATACCATGTTATGTATAATTGCAATACACTGAGTGTGATATATTTTTGCATGGACAACGGGTGGACAGATGTCTTTTCTGGACAGTTATTTTCAATGCATGACAAATGCAAGTTTTGAGGGTGTGTCATATACTGTACTTCTCTTCCAGGTCCTATAGATGTGCTAAGAATCATGCATTTACAGACTTGTACTGACAACAGCCATAACAAAACACCCACAGATGCATATTATATTTGTTGGGTGGGCAATGTTTGGTATAGGGCCTAGCTTTTGTAACCCAAAACCAAATGTCAATGAAGTGGTGGTGAGAAACTCAGACATTGGGACAATGTTCTTCCATCCTGGCCTTGATCTACAGGGTGTGCATCAAGCTCCTGATTACTCAATCATAGGTGGGTACTATTGATTATCAGATGGAACAGAGAACCAGCAGGCTCCAGACCTCATAGGGTAAGAGTTGAATACCCCTGCTATAGCACAACACTTAATGAATACAGGCCCTGGATTGAAGACTACTGCATTAGGGCAGGACTAGGTCATAGTGATTTTATCTTCAGAAGGCTTAGCCAATTGGCAAGCTGTCATGGCTAAATGTTAAAAAACACCCAGAACAATGTTTCCATACATTATGAACATCCAATCCCTGGACTGGACAGAGCCAAGTCTGTTTGGCTGGTTTTTGTCATAAAGACACAAAGGTCTCCTTACCAACCTTATACATGTTGTATTTGCTTTGTTACTCTCCATTGAAGATGGAGTCTTAGGTCAACAATGCCTGTCACGGTATATCTAGGCACTTTTTTCAGTTTATTTATTTATGGTAGGCCTAGTAGTGTTCAGTCAATCATAAATAAACCAAACTGTGAAGGCAAAAGTTGTGAGTGAGGACAGCTGGGTTAAAGTCTCCACTACTTTAGATAATGTAAACAGAGTAGATGTATGTCCCTGGTATGTGGTTATCCATTTCATCTTACCCAGTAAAGGGGAAACTCAGCAAAAAGTTTGAGGCATGTTGTGTTGCTTTCTCTCCCCAGGATATCTGCCCTTCAGCACAGTTCATAGTGGATGGAGCAACACGTATGGACGTGTGTCAGGGAGTTCTGAGTAAGTGGAATATTCCATATGTATGTTGACCGACGCAGTGGCTTTCCACCTGCTTCCTTACATATTAGGGCCCTATTCAATCCTCATCGCAGAAGTTCAGCTTTACAGCGTGATTGAAATTTAAGGCCATGTTCCCGCTTTAGTGGAAGCTTCATTCACCGTAAATGCTGCATATGTCTGCTCAATCGGAAATTACCTTAATTTCTATTGTGGAATATGTAACGCTTCAGCTTTTAAAAAATGAATAGAGCCCGTAGTCTTGTTTCCAGCCATTGCAGTACCACAATAAGCTGGGATACGGTTGATCTGTTTCCTTATTACCCAACATTTTCTCCCAATGATGTGAAAGTTCTACCCAAGAGTACAGAATGGCTTTGACGTCATTAATTCATTCTATGTCTGACCTACTGTACAGTAAACGCTAGGTGGCCATCATCAAACTACTTACCCAGTGAAGTGAATGTGATATATAATATACCTTTACCTGTCCCTCTGTCCTTCCCTGCTCTCTGATTAGATGACTGCTGGTTCCTGTCTGCGGTGGCGTCCCTCTCCCTGCATCGCCCGCTGTTGGAGCGGGTGGTGCCCATGGGACAGAGCTTCCAGGAGGGTTACAACGGCAGCTTTACCTTCCGGGTCAGCCTCAGGACATTAAACACACCTCATTAGGCTGTACAGTATTTGTCAAGGGTTATTGAATTTGCACTCCTGTATATAGGAGATATGGGCGAATGACTATTTAGTTGGAGTTTGTTGATGCCCATCTCTGAGATTAAAATTAAAACCTGTATGTGTCTGTCTGTCTATAGTTCTGGCAGTACGGCGAGTGGAAGAAGGTGAAGGTTGATGACCTGCTGCCTACGCAGAAGGGCAAGCTGATCTACCTGTGCTCCTCAGAGAAAAGAGAGTTCTGGAGCGCTCTGTTGGAGAAGGCCTACGCCAAGTCAGTGTCTGTCTCTGCGATCTTTGGTGTTCTATGCATGCGGTTTTATTTTCTGCTATCCTGTCTCATACACACACACACTGTCTTTGTGTATGAGGTTGGATGCAGAAGCAAAGGATTTGATCTTTTAATTCTGTGTTTGTCTAGAACTGCATGTCAACATCATTCTATCTTGTCAGTGTGATTACATCCTCTTGCTTTGAAGTTGCATAAGGCCAAAGTCGATGATACCAGGATGTACCAGTGTGTCCACTGCACTGGAATGCTGCTCTGGACTCTGACCACGGAACTTACCTGTTGGGATTCACTGTCTCTGTCAGGCTGAAGGGGGGATATCAGGCCCTGAACATGGGCTTCCCCCACGAGGCCATGGTGGACATGACTGGCGGTATGACGGAGGTGCTGACTGTGGCTTCTCTGCCCAAGGACCTGGCAGCCTTCCTCAAGCCCCTTCTGGCCAAGGGAGCCCTCATCAACTGTGCCAACTGCCAGGTGAGTGTGCGTGTACTGTTTCTGGGGAAGTTACAGGGGACGTAGTGATGAAACGTAGGTGCCAAGCTCATCTTTCTGATGGAATAATTCTTTTGTGTAACCTTTTCTATGTGCATTTTGATTCAAACCCACTCCTATCATTGTATCAGTGAGCAGAATACGGTGGTATAACCATCTGTTCTACATTGCTTACACATTGACATATTTTGTGTGTGTGTGGGTTGATTTTCCCACAGGGCCCCCTTGAGCAGAGAAATGAGTTTGGAATCCTGTTCAGACATGCGTACTCTTTAACCGGGCTTGAAAAAGTAAGACTACCCCCTCTGCTGGATACTAAGCACTGTCAAATTCACTCTCAGATTCATGACCGCACACCAAGGCCAATAGTATCCAAAGCCACCAGCTAAAACCTGCACACATACAGAGGTTTTGGGTTTCCTGTGTTTAATAGTCAAATAGGTTTTCAGTTTGGGTGACTCTCTGTCTCCCCCACTCCTCCACTCCCTCAGGTGAAGACAAAGTTTGAGACTGTGGAGCTGGTCCGTGTTCACAACCCCTGGGGCAAGACAGAGTGGGAGGGACCCTGGAGTGACATGAATGGGTTAGCTAGCTATTAACCCATTAATCACGCCATTACCACTGTGTGTGTCTGTGTGTTTGGGGCAGGTTCCTCAGTGTGTTTGTCTGTTCAAAGGCCTGAGTGGAGTCATGTTCGTGAGGAGGAGCAGAAGCGTCTGGACAGGGTTCAGAAGGAGGATGGGGAGTTCTGGTAAGTGGACCTCTCTCTTCATAGACTCTCACTTTGTGCCTCCATACTTCACATGTTCTCATATATTAATAACCTCTCTCTCTTTACTGTCTGTCTGTCTCTCCCCCTATCTCTTTCTCCTTCTCCCTCTCTCTCCCTCAGGATGGCGGTGTCAGACTTCCGTCAGAACTTTGAGTCGATGGAGGTGTGTCACCTGAGTGAGGAGACCCTGAGCGTGCCGGGCGCCACACAGAGACCATGGAACTGCACAATGCATCATGGGAGCTGGGTACCACACATCTCCGCCGGGGGTTCTCGCAGAGGGGGTAAGAAAAGGCACAATCCTACTGACACACACACACACACCAACTCTGACATAACAAATAATTCAGTCATACATAATCAGAGAATAATAGATTGATATCCATGTGTGTGCCTTATTGTACATAAATATTTAGTATTGCACATACATATTTAGTATTGTACATAAATATTTAGTATTGTACATCATCTTTATGTACTGGATATGTGTGTGTCCAGTCTGGTTCTGGCAGAACCCTCAGTTCCACTTGACCCTGCTGGAGGAGGACGATGACCCCAGTGACCCTGAGCTGACCTGTTCCTTCCTGGTGGCCCTCATGCAGAAGCACCAGAGACTCAGAGGAGTCCACCTGGGCATCGGCCTGGATATCTACAAGGTACACACACGCACGCACCTGCACATGAATGTATGCACACATACACAAACACACCCAACAGGAAATACAACCAGAGTAGATTTAAATGAGCCACAATAAATATGACAGAGAAAAGAAGAGAGGAAGTGAGGGAATATTTGAGCGTGGCAGCATATTTCTCAGTGTGGAAATGTGTGTACACACTACAGTATCTACCCCTTTCTTCCCAGGCATGCTCAGAGTGTGCTTACCTGTCCTCTCTGGACCTGAGCTTGCTCCGCCCACTCATCAGCACCCAGGGTTACGTCCAGCGAACAGAGCTGGTGATTCGCGGTCGCCTGGCGCCCGGCCATTATGTCATCATCCCTTCCACCGCGGAGACCAATCAGCAGGGAGAGTTCATCCTGCGGGTGTTGACAGAAAAGGGCAACGATGCATCGTGAGTGGATCAGTCCATGACTGGAGGTTGGAGGAAAAGTTACCTATGATATATGTTAAGGTATCAGGGCATTCAGTCAAGAAAAGGCTCTCTAAATTACACTGAGTTTACAAAACATGAGGAACACACACTCTTTCCATGACATAGACTGACCAGGTGAATCCAGGTGAAAGCTATGTTCCCTTATTGATGTCACTTGTTAAATCCACTTCAATCAGTGTAGATGAAGTGGAGGAGACAGGTTAAAGAAGGATTTTTAAGCCTTGGGACAATCGAGACATGGATTGTGAGTGTGTCATTCTGAGGGTGAATGGGCAAGACAAAATATTTAATTGCCTTTGAACGGGGTATGTTAGTAGGTGCTAGGTGCACCGGTTTGAGTGTGTCAAGAACTGCTTCACTGCTGGGTTTTTCACACTCAACAGTTTCCCGTGTGTATCAAGAATGGTCCACCACCCAAAGGACATCCAGCCAACGTGACAACTGTGGGAAACATTGGAGTCAACATGGATCAGCATCTCTGTGGAATGCTTTCGACACCTTGTAGAGCCCATGCCCCAACGAATTGAGGCTGTTCTGAGGGAAAAAGGGGGGGTGCAGCTCAATATTAGGAAGGTGTTCCTAATGTTTTGTACACTCAGTGTATATGTTATGTTATCCACCAATGAATAGGTCTGTTTCTCAAGTTAAACCATATGATTCTGTATTTTCTTTGTGTTTGCAGGCCAGCTGAGAAGCCCGGCACTGATGAAAGCCCTACACAGGTAGAAGTCATGGCATGCTATTGAAGTCCAAAGTATCCACAATCCATCACCCCCTGTTGAGTGTTTGTGATATGACTAAATGGATGATCCTGTGTGTTTCACTGTGGATCTCCCTCTTGCAGCCCTCCTTTCCACACATGTCGGCTCTGCCCTCTCCTGAAGCCACACGACAGCTCTTTAAGAAGCACTGCAACAAGGTGAGATAACGCCACCACCTCCATGTAGTAGGTTCCATGTAAACTGTTCTATTCTAGCCTAAGATATGCAATATTTACTCTCTTTTTTTTAAACCTCCCAACAGAAAGGGGAGTGTCGACCTTTGGAGCTTCTCAACCTGCTAACAGAGGCCATAAAATGCGGAGGTAAGGGTTTGTGTCCAAACTCACCTTTGATTACCTTGTACACACTTACCCTTTACAACAGCTTGTTATAATGGCATCTGTCATCCAGTAGCCATTGCCTCGCCCACATGCATCTGGGAAATTCTGGAAAACTGTACGAATCCCTCTACTGATTTAGTAGTCTTCCATAAGCCATAACTACTGTGGGAACATTCAGGAAGTAGTGATGTCACTGCAGGAGGAAGTCTTAACTGTTCCTAACTGATGTTTTGTCTGTGTGGCTTCCTGCTCTCTTCCTGGGCTGTGGCCTGCAGTGCTGGCGGGGAGCGAGAAGAAGCTGGTCCTGGAGCACTGCAAGAGCTTTGTGGTCCTCATGGATGTATCCTTTCTCTTGGGGAAAGAAATACATGTATGGCTGAACCAGTGTGCATCATGTCTCAGCATGGCTATATGGTCATTAGTTGATATAGATCAATAACCATGTTAATATAGGTTAAATGTATGCCAGATTCTGGTGTAGCGGTCTAAGCTCACATGTGCCCCCTGGCGATGGGGGTTCGAGCCTCGGCTAGGCCGACTGTTTGAAGATCATAGTTCCCATAAAAAAGGGCTATGTAATGTGAAACGTTACAAAAATGCCATGTATGTACATAGACATACAAAGGTAGGGTAACTTGTCCACCATGACCTCACTTGGTCTGCTGATCTACCAATACCTTAATTTTGCCATGCATTTTTGATGGACCATTTCCTTGACTGCGGTGTCAACCCAGAGTCGGGGGTTAGCTCAGCTAGACTGGCAGGGGTTCCAGGCACTGTGGGACAAGATCAGGAAATGGACGGTAAGGTCTAAACCATACTAAGCCGTATATCAGTGGAAGGTTTAATCATTTTGTTCTTTCAATATGATGAGAAGATTGGACAGTAGTTTGATTGGCTAAAGCATGCTTTGTGTCTTTGAAGTCGCATTGTGATTGGCTAAAGGAAATATAATAGTGACTTGTGTCTTCTGATTCAGTCATGTGTCACTGAGCTAATTCAATCATACGACCCGTTCCGAAGCATGTGAAGTGATTTGAATTATATTTGTCTGAAAATATTATTCAGTCATGCTGGTCTTGATCTTCCACTTAACAGGATATATTCATGACGTTTGACAAGAACAAATCCCAGTTGCTGGAGTACCCTGAAGTCTCACCTGCCTTGAAAGCTGCAGGTAGAACACACTTATGATATGACAAGCTTCCATTGGTGCCTTTTAGGGGGCGCCAAAACACCACTCTTCATGTTCGGTCCTTATTGGTCCATATGAACAGTATGCCAACAGCATTTACAGTGCTGAAACGGCAGGGAATGTGGTTGAACATGAATTGATCTGTTCTCGTCTGGTCTGGTCTGGTCTAGGCATGCGGGTGGATGACTTCGTCCTGCAGCTGATCGGCCTGCGCTACACAGAGCCGGACATGACAATCAGTTACCCCGGTTTCCTTTACCTGCTGATGAAACTGGACAGCATGATCCGTAAGTGAGGGCAGAGGTGTAGAGAACGGTGTGGTCCAACAAGGGCTGCAAATAGGAATTTAGGAAGACTAATTGATGTGGGATTTAAAATGAGTGAAGAGAAATACAAGCAAGATTGAGATGTTACTTTTGGGGTGCACTTTTTTTATTTCTTTATTTTTTAATAATTATCATGCAAGAGCAAAATGTGTGGGGGTGGGGGATGTGCATTTGTATGTAGGCTAATTGGTCTAATTCATCATGTTCGCTCCATTCACAGATAAATTTCAAGCCTATGACATTGTGGGAATGGGGACCATATCAGTCAGCTACAGACAGGTAAGAGCACACAGGACACAGATGATCAAAACCCACTCTTTTTCTCACAGCCTAGTAAACATGCAGAATACGGCAGACTTAAAATGAATGAAAAAACAGCTTTTGCATATGATCACACATGCCATAATGGCCTGGACAGCCATTTAATGAAATATTGATTTGTTGTGTCTCACCTTTTTTCTGTTTGTAGTGGCTCCACATGACGATGTACAACTGACCCGATGTACAACTGACCCGCTCTCATTGAATTTCAGCCCCTCCTCCGCCGATTCAACTGGTTTTTGTTGCAGCATTGTTTTAAATTAAAAGTTTTATAGTAGATTTATTTTGCAATAAAGACTTTCAGTTATTTGTGCCGAACATCAGATTTTAGTCATTCCATAACAATACTATGTCATCATAGCAACTAAGTGCATGCTGTCATTCTGTTTAACTTTCTGTTGCCTCCTTTTCAGCAGACTGAATAAGTGTAGAGAAGTGGACTTGGACACGGAACGTTTTGAGAAATGTATGTTCTGCAGAGAGACCTTGACTTTTGGTATGTGTAAATATCCGCTTTGAAGCATCACACTCTATGGACGGTCTTGATATAAGAATAGTCAAAAAAGCACATACCAGACCCAGGGGGACTGTGGCAAACTTTCAAGCAATTTCCTGTTGTGCTTGTGTTAAATAACTCAGAAGCTAAAATTCGAGCTTGAAGAAGTACAGCTCCTCATTTTGTACTCTTCTCAACACACACCCCCCCAGACTTATTAAACAATCTTGAATAACTGAAATTAGGATCAATAAACATTGATATCAAAGGAGAACAGCTGCAGATGCACACAAGCACACCTTGAATGAATTGTCCTTTTCCCCATGTATTAGCATCACCTGCAACAGGCTGACTTTGGGGATTTTTGAAAAAATAGGTGCCAAATATAGGCCTAACTGTCATTACAATGAGAAAAAAATGATTATAAAATGGATATGACGCTTTGATGTGTAGTCATTTAACCATGAAGTTGTACACACCACAACGATGCCTTATAGTAATGGGGATGGAGTCCAATGCCCATGGGATTTCTGTATATTAGGAATGTGGCACTATTTGGCAGTCATGAAAACATAACAAAACATTAAAGGGAGCGAGGGCGGCCTGCGAACATTTACATGGTATGTCGGGCCTCGCTGATGATAATTGGCATGGACACACAGTTAGAGTGTGACCTACATAATGTAGTGTCTGGGCATGTCAGTCAGACCCAGCCTATGAAATTTGAATTGTAAATATAAGCCGCTTTACACACGACAAGCTTTCAAACAAAAGCATAGGCCTAAGTGAATTTCATACGGTTTTGGTTTCGATGCACCTGCATGAAGGACTATTAGTTTGGGCACAAGTGAGGTAGCATAGGATCTTCATGAGGGGACAACAAAAATCTGAGTAGGGTAACAATACCAATGGGCTCAATGACTAAATGATTCATGGTGTAGCATGTCCTCATTAATATTACATAAAACGGGTGGGTCGTGTTATAGGCTCCATCTGATTATTGTCTTGCAAGAAGAAGAAACATTGTAGAATGTTGCAGATAGATATTTCATGAATAAAGCTGACGCAATTCCTTATTCTACATGTAAGAGAGGCATGTTTGTTCTACATAGCATATTTCTATCTGAACGTTCCAAAAAGTTGCCATGCTGAAAGCGCCACTGTGTAGAGCAGGGTTCTTCAATTCCGGTCCTGGAGGGCCGAAACACCTCTGTTTTTCCTCTCCTTCTAATCAGGGGCTAATTCAGACCTGGGACACCAGGTGAGTGCAATTAACTACCAGGTAGAAATAAAAAACAGAAGTGTTTCGGCCCTCCAGGACCGGAATTGAAGAACCCTGGTGTAGAGACATATATTTAGAGGCATATATGGCTCTGCCCCTGTGTAGCTTGCGCTTCAAGTAACTGTCCATATTTATATTAAATATGAACTAAAATGAATTACAATATGAGATAAATAGTTTTCCTTCCATTTTATTTTTAATAAGTATGTTAAAAAGCAGCTTTTCTGTGTTGGAATGGTGTGGGCGTACCCCAACAACAGAATGGTGTGGGTGTATACTGGTTGTTAAAAAACGTTACTGTGAGTAGTCAGCTGATTGGCCAGCCTATTCTCTATGAGGAAATAGCAAGCATTTTTTTAAACGTCTGTTTGAGATACAACTTTGAGGTGAGGTTTTTTAAGTGTTTTATTGCTTCCAATTTATGCTTTGACCACATACGAGTATAAGATGAGTCAACAACATTATTTGGATATGAGTTAACAGAATATGAACTTCTAAAAGTGAAATTTTCGCTGTACAGTTACTTTAATATTCTATGGATATTATACAAGTAGTAGTTATCAAAACTACTGTAGTATAGAACTCCAAATAATGTTTCAGTTCGTAAATCTGTCTATACTGGCTACAAATACATTTGTGCATTATTTTCTTTCAACATTGTATCGTTTCAAGGGGCCGGCATAAATGTAATCTACATTTTGATACAATGTTGCAATGATATATTTAGCAACATGCACATACTTCCATCTGCAATGATTTACGCAACTTGACAAAGACATTAGGCTACATATCAGGCATAATATTTTTTTGAACAATACTTTTAGTAGGCTATAGTCTACTACTAAGGTATGTGTTCTCCAGCCTTTCGGGGGCAGTTTTTCATCAGCTCATGAATAATAAGCAGTTCACTGAATATTCATGAACTATATGGGCCTGACAACCTACTCTAGTTTTGTAGGAGCGGCGCTTTGCTTGCGACCACACCACTCCCTCCTCGGGTGGAGATTAAGCATTCTTTTAGCGGGTATTGTCAGTGTATAGACCGGATATTCCTAACCGAACGTTGAAAGCAAATAGAGTTGCCGCAACTGGGTCACATCCTCTTTTATTTCTCGTTCTATACCCTTAGATAGCTAATAGACTGCCGGTCTATCTCACTATGGTAGATTATCACGCGTCTAATAATCAAGCATCGTCTGGAGGACCATCCGTTTACATGGACCCAAGAGAACAAGAAAATGACTGGGACCGGGACCTGCTGCTGGACCCGGCCTGGGAGAAACAGCAGAGAAAGGTAAAATGGCAGGGAGAGGTCGAGGACTGAATTTGGGCCCTGGTTGCATCTATAAAGCAACGAAATGTTATACCGTCAAAATGTAACGAACTTTCCTGTGTCGATATGGTATATTCTTAACAAGAAATGGGCTATGTCGATATGGTATATGTTTAACAAGAAATGGGCTATAAAACTCCTTCCATATGCGTCATTTCGACAGCAACCGGTATTTTCTCACTCGACTGAGGACAGCGGTGATTTTTTATTTATTGGAATGAAACATTGTAGCCTATCTAGTTCTGGCGCTTATTCAGCCTTGTTAATTTCCCAGGCGATATTTCTGGCATTTTTCTTGAGAACAACCAGATTCAAGATGGCTATATGCATAATTTCGATGTGACTCAAAAATAGCATAAGAAAGGGTGTCCTCAAAGTACTATCAGATGTTCTGGATCGAAGCAGATAACCATTGCTGAGTTCTCTTGTTTTTTGGAATCTACTTTCTCCGTCGCACATTGTCGTAGCAGCAGGCCACTTTTTCCAGTATTTTTACTGTTTTTAGACTAGACTTAATCCTTTAATGCTATGATCAAGCCCTGGAATTGTGAAATGTGGAGTGAGAACAATTGAGGATAATTTCAAGCAACGTTGCTTAACAGTATGGGATGATTGAGGGTGTGTAGTAGTGCTACACATCTTACTGTCAAAATGATTTGCATTATTTTTAGTGGCGTGACACCACACCGAGCATTATATTACAGCCCATTATTACTCAGCGTTTGAGACACAGCATTATTCATTAAACTAATTGATATAGCCTAAACATGCGTTCAGCTTTACCCTCTCTGTATGTCGATACTCTAAATATGTCTGCCTATAAAGCAACGGAGGCCAAAGTTTCCTCACAGGAAGAACTTATCAATGGTTAATAAATATGACTCGGATGGCCTACAAACGCAGGCAATAGGGACTTCTTTCCTGAAATCAACACCGGTTATTGAAGGATGTATAGATTTTTGTAACACATTTAAAATGTGTATCTTTAAATGTATGGAATAAAAAACAGCGGCTAATGAAATTCAACATGGAGTTTGATTGGACGAGGCGTGACATTCATAGACCCAACATTTATTTCAGAAAAGTCGGCGGTGGAACTAAGTGCACATTCCTGTGGCGTTTTCACCGCTGCTGTGCCAGTTGTTGCATAAAGTTAATGAATGCCTCCCACCAATGATTCTGTACTTAATGTAGCCTATGTGGAAATCAGACATCAAGTGGAGGCATTAAACAGAATATGGACAAAGTTTATGTTTTGTTTTACCCCATATGTAACTCTGTTGTTTTTATCGCACTGCTTTGCTTTATCTTGGCCAGGTCGCAGTTGTAAATGAGAACTTGTTCTCAACTGGCTTACCTGGTTAAATAAAGGTAAAATAAAAAAAAGTGCTAATGTCAAAATAAACAGTAAATTGTCAATTAATAGCTTACCTAAAGTGTTTTTTACAACACCCAAGTTTCGTCCTGCTCAGTCTAGTCCAGTATACTACACTGGTTACAATGTAACACGTCAGAGAGCTCAATTTCAGCTTGAGAAACATGTAACTAAGCTGTGCCACTAGAGATCCTGGTTCGAATCCAGGCTCTGTCGTAGCCGGCCGCGACCGGGAGACCCATGGGGCGGCGCACAATTGACCCAGCGTCGTCCAGGGTAGGGGAGGGAATGGCCGGCAGGGATGTAGCTCAGTTGGTAGAGCATGGCGTTTGCAACGCCAGGGTTGTGGGTTCGATTCCCACGGGGGTATGAAAAATAGAAAAATAATGTATGCATTCACCAACTGTAAGTCGCTCCGGATAAGAGTGTCTGCTAAATGACTAAAATGTAAATGTAGTACACAAAATTCTGAGCTAGGCCATTCTTTGTTTTTTTGCAATACTAGCTGGGCAATGTTGGAATCGGTGTCCATGCAAATATCTCGGGATGCCAGTTAGCCAACCCACTTCAAAGCAAAGGGCATTCAGCCACCAAATATGTGCAAAAGGGTAAAAGCCACCCAAAACTCAACCACTGTCAGTCTGATGTGATGGCAACACTTTTTTGTACACTGTTTTGATATGGTCTCCTCTCACATTATTTAATTGAACATATGTTTAAGATCAGTGTGAATTTGTATCGCTCCTCATTTCCCTATATTCACTGCACTATCAAAGTACCTGGCTGTTTGCATGAGTGTGATTGTTGTTGATAGTCTGACATTTGACTGGCTGACTCAGTCAGTTTGGGGCTGGCTGGTTTGGTTTCTCCATAAGTGGCCATGGCTGTTTTAGGGAAATGGGGCACAAAGCACCGGACTACTGGGAGTGGCTAATTTTGATTTCCATGTTAAAAGAAGCCAGTTGTCTCTCCTTTGTCGAGTGTGTGTTTATGTGACTGGGGCTGATGTAGGGATGAGCAGGAAAGACTTCATTGTGGGTGTGGATATTCCTGTCTCCGCCAATAGAGAAACTACACCTGAGTTTCTATTGTTTTATCTGCATGAGGGCCTTCTCGCTGCCCACTTTTTTGCAGTTGTAGACTCAGGCCCCTAGGCGTTTTTTAGGTTTCAAGTGGTCCCTCCCTGATCTCACGTCAGTGATCGACCTGTCATCTGCCTGGGAGCAAAACTGCTGACCCTGATCTGAAATCAGCTGAATGTAAAACGACCATGCAGCGAGAGGGACAGAGCAGAATGGAATGTAACCCCTCTCCCTCGCTCCCTTTTTCTCTCACTCCTTCTTTTCTCTCTCTCCCACAGCAAGAGCATGCAGGGGGAAACATTCCATTTGTGGCCCATTATAGCTAGTAGCAGGGGGAGGGGGTTTCAGGGGGGCGGGGTGTCCTGTTATTTTTTTTGCCTGGCTGAAAAAGGGGTTTTTGCAGGATTGCAGATGTGGACAATGTGGCGTGCTGGGAAAGTCCTCCAGGTTAGGCAGGCTAGCAGGGACGTTGCGTGGCCACATATTGAGGGCTTGGCAAGGGGCGTCGTCCTACCCATCTTTGGGTGCTCCCGTTTTGGAAGTGGTCAGGGGGGGCTGTTTGTGTTTTTCGTGTCAGCCATTCTTTCTGGTCTGTTTAGGGGAGTGAGCAGAGGTCCATCATGCCTTCACATGGTAGAGGCCATAGATGGGGTCTTTGAAAACAGCACACACGCTATAATAGTGTGGCTAATGTTAGTGACTTGTACATCTTGTGTAGCCTACTTGTCAGAGTATTACTACTCTGTTGGGAGATTGTCTTCTGAGCTGGTGCCAACATGTCACTGTGTTCGGCTCTAGATATCAACCGCCAAATCTCATTTTGGATTATTTAAAGACAGGAGTCAAATGTGCAATGTGCAGTTCCCCTACTTCAGGCTGTGGTTTCTGTCTACATGTGAGACAGTGTGTTTTATTTTATTACATCAACTTGAAGTACTGCTTGTTTGTGTGTATGTGTATGTCAGTGCTTATTGGAGCAGGCCCTTTGCTTTCGGGGGCTTGTAGGCAATTCGGAGAAAGGAATGTGTTTAAGTGTGGTGGTGGTGTCTCTGCAGAAGGGGTGGGGCTGCATTATTATGGAGGCAAAGAGGGGAGTGGGAGGGGGCTTTAGGAGAGAAGTTGGTTTTTCCACATAGCAGAGAATTTGCTGTGGGGTTTCGCCATGGGTTGGTGGTAAACACTGTTCCGTCTAAATAAACAAAGTTCTGGCAATTTAGCCAGTCAACGCTAGTAGATTGGTGTGTGTGTGCAAAATAAATGCATGAGCATTTTCTTGTCCCTTCAATCAGCAAAGATGTGATGTGTGTATCTACCATAAGTCTATTCTGATAAAAGCCTCGGAGCAGGTAGTCTTTTTGGCAGTGGTGGACCAGTCAATATTTAGTCTGCACCTGTGAGAGAGCCAGGCTTAGTGACACAGGGGAGCCAGACCACAGTGCTGCTCAGAAGGGCTTTTAGCAGGCCTAGAGCAAAACAGAGGCCCTCTGTGCTGCTATTAAAAGCACCACTACTACAATCCACTGTCTAATCATGGTCTTGTGTCTGAGACTCTAATTTAATTGTAATGTAAATAGATACCAATATAGGCGTATTATTTGTATGTATTCTAATGCAGAAGTGGGCTAAGTTAGCTAATAGGCTATATAACCCATACGAACTATGACCGGGGTAAGCAACCCTGTTCCTGGAGTGCCACAGGTACTGCAGGATTTTGTTCCAACTAGGCACCACACCTGACCAACTGAGCTAATTGATCAGTTCAGTGATTGCCTAAATTCAACACAGCTGGTCTTCCAGGTCGGTTAAATCAAAAACATGGAGTGCCTGTGGCCCTCCAGGACCTGGGTTACCTACACCTGCACTATGAGATACTTTTCTTTAGAAGTTCAGGTTAAGCATTGTGCTTTAGTGAAAAATGGCTGTCCTAACCAATTTCAGATTTGAGTCACAACCACCAACAGTGGCTTTTAGTCAGCAGTGCGTTTGTCTAGCTAGCTCAACCACAACACTCATGGTCAGGGACATAAGTGAAGGACCTGAAATACTGTCCTCTAGCGCAGCCTGCCAGGTTTGACTAGATATCATTTGTATCTCTGTCAATTGACCCATGTTACTGGTCTTGCCAAGTGCCACCACCACCGCAGCAGCGGTAGATGTCCCCAATATGTGCTTGAAGTTAACCCTGGCCTGAACCCTACACAACATCTGTCCCACAAATCCACTGGAACCCCCTCAGGAAAGACTGGCTGGATAAAAGGCTGGTTCTGAGATTTCATATCATATCCAGTCAGTGTCAGGCCACAGGGACACTCTGTTACTGGGAGCAGATGTGCCGAGAGACTACTTTGTACTTTACATCAAGCTGTTGCTTCAGAGGAACATGCTGTGTGTTTGTGTGAGTCAACTGTTACAGCAAGCTGAAGGCTTTTATCTCTGCTATAGGAAAGGCTCCTCCACAGTGCAAACCCAGACATTTTGGCTGGTAGAATGCCTACTTCAGCTATGCAGTCCACCTGAATTCTCAATGAACCAGAGACCAGTTACTTTTAAAGGTGAACTTTGACTGGGTCATCATCACCAGGGGCATGCTATCAATGGACGGCTCAATCTTAACCACATCAGTGATATACTCCAGGCAGTTACTGTCCAGTGACATGATCCCACCCTTATCCCAGCTGGAGGAGAGGCAGCTTGATCAGGGGGCTTAAGAACATGGCTCTGGTGGAAGGGCTAAGGAGGATCAGGAGGGCATGGCCAGAGACGCACAGTATTGGTAAGCCGTTTGGTCAGTGACTTTCCATAGCTGTGGAGAACACTGCTCAAGGGTAACCTTGAGCTGAAGGACACATTCCCAACCACCTACTTTACAGATCTGTTTGGATAGAAGTGATGCGAGGGTTGGCTTATAAACTGTAGGTTTGATGGGTTTAACCGTCGGTCAGCTGGGTTTGGGTTGAGACCGGGTGGTCTGGATGGATGTGGTTCGATCTGATGAACCTGCTGGTGGGTACTCCTAGCAGGTGTGTATTTACAACCAAACAAAACCGCCTTGAGTGAACAGGCTTAGCTGCCAATCAATGGTACACACAAACACAGACTGTTCTCTCAGTATGGTTAGTGGTAGATCCCCCCCCCCCCCGGCCCAGGGCCACTCTGTAGTGAACTGCTCCCTGCCTTTTTAAGGGCCTATACTATACTTGTTAGTTTAAATCAATACCTTTATGGGGCTCCTCCTACCCTGTAGCCATGATAAGGGAAGGTCATAGAGAGAAGCAGCTCTTTGAAGTGTTTTCTCTGAGGCCCTCTCTCATTTCTATTGTAACTTATTGTTTTATTATTGAAGACCCTGGTAGGTGGGGCACAGTGTGAGAGAGGGTCTCGAAACTAAGCCTGTTGGGACTTGGGATGTTGTTAACCGCCCCCAGCCCTTGGAAAATAACAGACAATAAACAAGTGCAGAAACCCACCAGCACACACACACACACACACACACACACACACACCAGCACACACACACACACACCAGCACACACACACACACACACACACACGCAGTCTTTGTCTGACTCTGAGCCCCTGGTGGTTGCAGGCAGGGCAAGTGCGATTTTTTTTATTTATATTTACAGCACGACCCAGCAGCCACCCAGAGTCGTGTCGCAGCCCGTCGGTTCAAGGTTTTACCCTGCATCCAGAGGGCACAGAGAGAACCAACCACAGCAACACTTTCTCTGTCCTTGGCCCATTGTTTGCATCTGTCTGCAGCGCCAGTGAAAGACTCTTAAGTGTACAGGGCTCAGACAAAAGACTGTTTGTAAGAGGATTAGAGCACTGCCCATGGGAATACACAGGATTATTTTTAGGATTTAGGCTATATATTTATCTTTTTTGGCCAGTAGCCGGTTGGATTCCGTCTTCATCACCAAGCCAGTGTGGTTTAACATTTCGGTCTGGTCCTTGTGTGGGAGGCGCTCTTTCTAGTCAGGCATTTACAGAGGCAGACCGGCAGATTGTCAGGGAGGGAGTGAAATGCCTGTCTTTTTTCCTAGAGTGTGTTGCAACACAAAGGCAGCTCTTCAGAGACTGTTGCTAGCACACAGACAACCTTATAAAGACCAGAAGCACACAGCTATGCCAGACAGTTCACCCATTAGACTCATAAAGGTTGTCCTCTAACTTGAGATGATATTCAGGCTACTTTGGGCACAGCCATCACCAACTCTCTAGTATGAAGTGCCAAGACTACTGGCTCATCTCGTGCCGTAGCTGCCCCCATTTAAACTCACCCAGTCCCGTGGGCTTGTTTGTCCTAGTTCAGCCCAGTATGTGACTCCACTACTAGAGTCCATCTCAAGGGAGTAGCAGGAAAGGGAAAGTAAGGCTGTGGTTTCTGTGGTTTTCTGTTGCTTCCTTATTCAACTCCAGTTGTATAAGTAGCCCTCAGAATCAGATTACTCTGTGTCTTCTAGTTCCACACAGTAGGAGAGATTTGGAGTCATAAGCGCAGCGTGAGGTCCCCCCCTTAACCAGGCCAGTTTATGGCTAACCTGCCGGATGAGAGATGAGAAAAGGACTTTGGGTGGTTTATCGCTATCTCTGTCTGTACTGTGACCTGCCTTTCCCTGTGGGTCACTGGCCAGCTGACAGAGGGTCCTATTACAGCAGGCCCAGGGTGTGCGTCATAGATATGTTTCCCCCCAGTGAATCCTTCCTCTCCTATACTCACTGGGTAATCACCCAACTGCCTGCATCTCTCTTCTCCTTCCTCAAAGAGCCGTGTAGGCCAGGGAAGTGCACCAGACAATCTCTCTGACAAATCAAATCAAAGCTCCCAAAGGCATTATTTAACGAGAGCTTTTAACAAAGAGCGCTCTGTACAGGGGCCCACCACCGCAGCTGTGTACTGGAAAGCCTAACAACCTGCAGCAGCGTAGCCCCAGCCAGACAGATGTGTGAATCTCATGTGTGAATGAACGCCTCAGTGTTCACACCACCAGCGCTAATGAAACAAGAGCACGGCGAGAGGAACAGTACATGTTGTTCTGTGGTGTTTCGTGTCGCAGTGTAATACCACTCTTCTTTGAATTGTTGTTGGTATGATCTTGTTCAGTCTCTTTGAGATGTACACAGATCAACGTTTTTGGCATTGCTCTACTACCGTGCTCTGTAGAGACTAGGCCAGTGTAATTCATTTCCAGGATGTAAGAATGTGAACATATCAGTTTCTGATGCTTACATAGGACTGGTCCATGCAGCAGCCCAGGGGGGGGGGGACTCCAGTGCATTATGAAAGTCATTAAGAGGGGATTACACTCAACGGCCTTGTAATATCCCCCACCTGCATGAATGGTACCGTCCCCCCGCCATGGTTTAGCACCCCAGGCCTACTGTCTCTGTGGGGGTCAATCTGAGACGGGCTCATTGTATCAAATCCACTTAGACTGGGTGGAATGGGGAAGGGAGGTGGGGTTAAGTACTGTACATGTGTTTATGACATGATGCAGTGGAGACCCCCAGGGAGGGACGGTGGATGGGGAGGGAGGTGAAGTGGGTCGCAGTCAGTCTCTCCCCAGTCAGTGATGTTGTGGCCGAGCCAGAGATCCTGCTCCGGGAAGGTTCTGAAGGGGCTGCAGAGGGGCTGAGCTCCAGGGCTCCCTCCCCCTCCCTGCCCACTCTCACCACATCACACACATCACCTGTCACACCCCCTGACTGTAGAAGAGGGGTGTGGTGTCTGGTGATGTGTTCTCTCCTTCATCCCCGCCCCCTCCTCGTCGTCTTCATAATGTTTGAGATCAGTGTTTCTGTTTAGAAAAGGCTGCTTGGATGTTTACGTGTTGGGTGACAGCTTTGTGAGTCTGCGCTCGACTGTGGATGGGTCCGATTAGGCAATAGCCATTTGGACAATAGTTAAGTAAGAATCTTGGCATCCTGTGTCTGTGTGAGTGTGTAACTATGTTTGTATATGCCTTTGCAATATGTGTTGAAGAGTTTCTTGGCAGCCATTTTGAGTGTGTGTGTGAGAGCCTGTCTTGTCTGCGTGTGTGTGTGTGTCAGACATGTAGGGTTAGCTGTGGAGTGTCTGTCGGAGGTGGGGGTGGGTTCTTACTTCCTCCTCCTGCCCACACCTAATGACCCACAGAGCGGTATAATTCACCAGCCTCCACTGCAGGGTATCTCAAGCCACGCATATGCACACATTTTGACTTTGCTATAAGAGATCTTTCCTGGGACTGGGAGCATGACTCCTTCTCCAGAGGCAGGAAGTAGTAGGTTGCTGTTTGCACAGTTACAGAAGCTTCAGCAGCAATGCAGCGGGTTTTCTCTCTCCCTGGTGCCTGCTTTTTGTTTCTGGCTCATTGGAAGCTCCCCTATGGGGGAGGGGGAGGGGGTCGTGTTTCACATTCCTTGACTTTTGAACAAATAAACACATCCAGGACACAAATGTTGTGAAATGATCTGGGGTTGTCTTTTTAAGATGCAGGCCATTTTTGGAACAAACTTTTTCATCTGATAAAGATGTTTTTTTCAGGTGTTTCTGAAGAAAAAAAACTACTTTGTGTGCGTGCGGGGGGTGTGCACTTTGTAAGCTGTTACATCATCACCACAGTGACAGACAGTTAAATGCGTTGCCTTATAAGGCAACGAGTGCGACAGGCAGGCAACGGCAGGAAGAGGCAGTTAATGTGACAATGCTGTCTACTGGGCCAGCCTGCCTTTCTCGTTTGGTCACATTTTCTCAGGCTCGTGCTCCCTCTCTTTCTCTCTATCCTCCACATTTTGATTTTGTTCCTGCCTTTCAAAGGCTTTCTACAAATAGCCCTCACCTTCCCCTCTGTCACATTCTGGTTTCTATCTTGATCTTAAAGCCTTTGCCTGACTTAATGTTAATGAGAAAGGTATTTATGATTGATTATTCCACTGCCATAAGGCTTTAGTCTGAACCAATTTCTGGTGTTTTAACACGAGTATTCACAAGATGAAACATTAGTTGAGTCGCGTCATGACTATTTAATCTATAAGCCTAGGCTATGTTTCATAAAATGAGCCGTGGAATCCATAGGATCATCAACTAGGTTGGGTTGCCAGAACATAATTACAAATAATTTGTAAAAAGTCCAAAACGATATGTTTGACTAAAACATCATTTCAAACCTTGCTTACATTTGTATACCATCAGATGTCTCTATTATGCGTGGGAATACTTGAACCGATTTCTTAAATTAAAATCACTTGGAGCTGATTTCCTGGTGTCCAACAATGAAAATAATAAATAAATAGTTTGCTCAGACAGCGTGGGGGGCCAAATAAAACCACCATAGGGCCAGTTGGGGAACCCTGCCATAGAGCATTCATGTTTCATAGATTCTGATCTTGCAGACCAGGCTGATTATCACTACTAAAGGGATGATTCCAGGCTGTGCTATTGCGGAGGCTGGCTCTGAGAACCTCCATGGAGGAGGATGTGACAGATTTGGAGCAGATGAGGTGCAGGGTACTAAGGCCGGAGCTACACTCTCCTGCCCCAGTGGGAATGTCTGGAATAAAGCAGAAATGTCACGCTCCCTTTATCTCTCTCCCACAATCGCTGTGAAACGAGTCCCAAGGATTACCTAAGCATGTTCAGCTGGGCACAAATGCCAGCGTTCCCACCGAACATTTCTTCTTACATCAAAGTGGAGTTGGAGCCTTGAAGTTTAAGACTGTTGCCGACCGTTCACAAATTCCTTCGTTTTAGGACGGAGGTCATTCCAGCTACACCCATTTGATTTGAGGAAATGACTATCCTCCCCCATATTCCTCTGTCTTTGACCAAATGGCTCATTGGTACTCCAGTTCAGTCTCAACGTTGATGTCTGGGATAAGGGCAGCATGAAGTTCACAGTAACCTGATAAAAATGTGCTGTCGCTTGACCACAGACTGAGAAGAATGTCTGTGTGTAGGTGTCAAGCAAACTGCTCACCCCCACAATCTTGCCTGGCCAGCTTTACTGATGGTGTGGGCTGCTGGAGATGTCATGTGGGCCAAAGCAGATGAGGCGGAGGTGGTTTTCCCAACCGAGCACTCTGTTTGGTTACAGTGAGTCTGTGGATGAAGTTTGAAATACCTCACGCCTGGTTTAGTAAAGTGAGAACTACCGGCTTGAGGAACATCTTACTCATAGTTTGAGTAAGAAGGCTACACTGGTTGATTCCCACTCATGTGTTTGCTGCTCAGATGACCACAGTTGTTTTGTTTAGAGTGCTTGCGGTTGCTCTATTCGCTCCTCAGCTGTGCTTTACTGTCCTGCACTTGTTGTTTCTCTTTGTAATGGCTTCCCCTTTCAATGGCCAGGCGGAGAAGGTCAGCATCCACTCTGGTTGGACTGCTTCACGCTCTGGTAAGCACCTACTGAGAAGGAGATGCTGTGGCTTAGCCTCTGTACAATCAGGAAATAACATATTTAAACTGTCTGTATGTGTCATCCATAATGTTACTCAAATTGTGTTGTGTTTTTTGGTAATACAAAAAAAATGACATGAATAGACAACTCAGTTTTCATAGATTTGTAAAAAAAATAATAATTCAATAGTAGTTTGAGTGATGGATGAAACTATTGGTGGAACCACACGCTGAAGTTGTGACCCATCCTCCCATCATCGTTTAGCACAGTAGAGTAAACCTACGTATCTGGATGAATTATGTGGAAAGACCGTGTCATCATTATGGTGACCAGCCCCATTGATGTCCTCAATCACCGCTTACTCATAGAGGCTGCAGGAAATGCAGACTGATCTGAGCCATATCTAAAGCATCCATCCTGTTGGGTGACTCGCCTCACACTACACATCCTCCCTGTTTGGCAGTATTGGACAGCTATTCCTCTAACCCAGCACAGACAGAGACATATCCCTAGAATGATACAATTACTTAATAAAGGTCTGTACAAAGGGTTAACGATGATATCTGCCAATCCCTCTCTGGGGCTGCCAGATTGTGACTAACTCACAGAGCCATGTAATGACATCAGCTTATTTTGGGATTGGCTGAACTGCTGCTTTGTTATTAAAGGTCAAAAAGTGGCGAAAGTGCTTCTGGAAAGAAAATAAATGTCTTTGGGGGTGGCTGAAATCTGGAATATGTAACTCGCTCAAAGGTCTCGCAGTACAATAGCAAACTCAGTGAAGGTCATTTCTCATTTCAAGCAATAGTCAAGTTCCATTTTGATACTCTGATTTGTATATAATTGACATTCAGTTTTATGACTACTAACATACAGAATAGTACAAACCGGTGAAGAATCCTTTCCATAAATCATGGTCTATCAGAATGTCTGGGCCATAGACTATGGTCTGGATGTGCCCCATAGAGGTCAGTCGGCATGCCTCCATTGTGTGGGATTCAATGGTTGTGTTTCCAGGCGTTGTTCTCGAACTGGGAGGGGACTGAAATGTATCCTTATCTCATGTTTGCCATTTTAAGAATCAGGATAAGGCATAATCCTTAAGTGCTCGCCTCTGTGTAGGGGTGGGGTGGAGGGTTTGGGACAGAAGGAAAACCCTTTAATTTTCCATGTATTTCCTTACCTCCTGTCATGCCCTCTACATTTAACATGTGAACCTTGCCACAGTATCTCTCCATCTGATGTGTGATTTATTTGGGTTATGTACCCAATGTATTTATAGGTGTCCATGTCATAGTTGAGTCTGGAATGTGAGTTGGGGTAGAGGTTTAAATGGGAAAGGCCCAGTCCTCCCCTAAGCCAACTGCCAAAAGGATGAGGCCCGGAGCTCGCTATTTAGTCTGCACACTCTTATCTCCTTTCCTCACGGCTGGGTTCATTTACATTTGGCATATTCTCTGAAAGTGATCCTTGAGCGGCTATGAAAGCATTTCCATGGCAAAGACGTCGGCTCACAATAATCGGTTATTGAGATGATCATACGTCATTGGGCATGAAATGGCTATAAACTTCACATCTGAGCCATTGGACTTTGAGGATGTCATGACCTAAAAATACAATTTGAGGACTTGGACCAACTTGTCACTACCTAATTTATACTAGAGGTGTGGTTCTTGGTCAGCACTCTGTATAATACCAGGAAAGGTCATGAGTAACAAGGGACACCACTAGACTGCTAGATGTTCACATGGGGCGGTCTATTGACAAAGCTCAGAATGCGGGGGATTTAACCACTTGACTGTAGTTCCTTGTAAAGTTTACACTTTCACTTTACAGCACATAATAAGCACCAACACATAAAACCATAAGATGCTTTTCACCGTTGTGTTCCTATACCTCATGAACCCATGAACAAACATGACTATCCCCATCTTATCTTGAAGTGAGCTCAGCTATTTACGACACATTTTAGACGCACCAACATAGAGTATCACCCTAAAGTTGACTTCATTTCCTGTGGTTGAGTTTCCTGGTTTCTACATTGTTAGCTGTGGTAGTGTTACGCTGATGATCACTATCATTCCTAATGATTCATCTCAATACAATCTCCTTCCTGGATGGATGTAGACTAAAGGATGGACATCACCACCACCCCCCCACCCCCTTTCAGCCTCCGTTTCCTGTCCTGTGGCTCGTTAAACAGGAAGTTGATTTGCGGGCTGCTGATTAGTCGAGGTGTTTGTGAACGGGTGGTGAGAGGCGGGAAGCGTTGCAGTGTGATGTCAAATACTGAGTCAGGGGGACTATGGCTGCTGACTCCAGTGGCTGTAAGGGTCTCTTAAATATCCAATGCAGCCATTTTTATCTCTATATCAAATAATTTCTGGGTAACAATTAAAGCTACAATATGTAACTTTTTGGGCGACCTGACCAAATTCACATAGAAATGTGAGTTAAAAATATTTCATTCTCATTGAAAGCAAGTCTAAGAAGCGGTATATCTGTTGTATGTGCGCTATTTCTATGCTTCCCGTTCTTAAGTTTTGTTTTGCCGTTTTTCCTTTGGGTTTTGTACACCAGCTGAAAATAAATTTGGTTGTGGAAAATATCACAGCGGTTTAGATGGTACATTGATTCTATATACAATAAAAATGTGAATTTCACAGTATTATTCCAACCTCATAGTGTGGAAATGTGTATATAAAACAAAGGAAAATCACATTTTTGACTGCACTTTGCCTTTAAAATTAGCTTAGGTCTTTTTTTTGTAGGTAGCTTTCATCTAGAGCATCACTAGGCATTAACATATGTACCTTAACAAGGTTCATGAAATCAATAATTTGCTAGTAACAGATGACATTCATATTCTGACTATCTCTGAAATTCACTTAGATAATACCTTTGATACAGTGGTAGCAATACATGGTTATAAGATCTACAGAAAAGACAGAAATGCCAAAGGTGGAGGTGTGACCGTTTATATTCAGAACCACATTCCTGTAAAGCTTAGCGGATCTCATGTTAAATATTGTTGAAGTAATATGGCTACAGGTTAATCTGCCTCACCTAAAGCCCATTCTTGTGGGAAGCTGCTATAGACCACCAAGTGCTAGCAGTCAGTATCTGGATAACGTGTGAAATGCTTGATAATGTATGTGATATCAACAGAGGTATATTTTCTGGGTGATTTTTAAATATTGACTGGCTTTCATCAGGTTGCCCACTCAAGAGAGCTTCAAACTGTAACTAATGCCTGCAACATGGTTCAGGTTATCAGTCAACCTACCAGGGTAGTTAGAAACAGCACAGGAATAAAATAATCAACATGTATTGATCACATCTTTACTAATGCTGCAGAAATGTGCTTTAAAGCAGTATCCAAATCCATCGGATGTAGTGATCACAATATAGTAGCTATTCAGTGCCTTGCAAAAGTATTCATCCCCCTTGGCGTCTTTCCTATTTTGTTGCATTACAACCTGTAATTTAAATGGATTTTTATTTGGATTTCATGTAATGGACATACACAAAATAGTCCAAATTGGGGAAGTGAAATGAAAAAAATAACTTGCTTCAGAAAATGCTAAAAAATAAATAATGGAAAAGGGGTGCGTGCATACAGTTGAAGTCAGAAGTTTACATACACTTAGGTTGGAGTCATTAAAACTCGTTTTTCAACCACTCCACTAATTTCTTGTTAACAAACTATAGTTTTGGCAAGTCGGTTAGGACATCTACTTTGTGCATGACACAAGTAATCTTTCCAACAATTGTTTACAGACAGATTATTTCACTTATAATTCACTGTATCACAATTCCAGTGGGTCAGAAGTTTACATACACTAAGTTGACTGTGCCTTTTTAAACAGCTTGAAAATTACAGAAAATGATGTCATGGCTTTAGAAGCTTCTGATAGGCTAATTGACACCATTTGAGTCAATTGGAGGTGTACCTGTGGATGTATTTCAAGGCCTACCTTCAAACTCAGTGCCTCTTTGCTTGACATCATAGGAAAATCAAAATAAATCAGCCAAGACCTCAGATAAAAAATGGTAGACCTCCACAAGTCTGGTTCATCCTTGTGAGCAATTTCCAAATGCCTGAAGGTACCACGTTCCTCTGTACAAACAATAGTACGCAAGTACATAAACACCATGGGACTACGCAGCCGTCATACCGCTCAGGAAGGAGACGTGTTCTCTCTCCTAGAGATGAACGTACTTTGGTGCAAAAAGTGCAACTCAATCCCAGAACAACAGCAAAGGACCTTGTGAAGATGCTGGAGGAAACGGGTACAAAAGTATCTATATCCACAGTAAAACTAGTCCTATATCGACATAACCTGAAAGGCCGCTCAGCAAGGAAGAAGCCACTGCTCCAAAACCACCATAAAAAAGCCAGACTACGGTTTGCAACTGCACATGGGGACAAAGATCGTACTTTTTTGAGAAATGTCCTCTGGTCTGATAAAACAAAAATATAACTCTTTGGCCATAATGTCCATTTGTTATGTTTGGAGGAAAAAGGGGAACGCCTGCAAGCCGAAGAACACCATCCCAACCGTGAAGCACAGGGGTGGCAGCATCATGCTGTGGGGGTGCTTTGCTGCAGGAGGGACTGGTGCACTTCACAAAATAGATGGCATCATGAGGAAGGAAAATGATGTGGATATATTGAAGCAACATCTCAAGACGACAGTCAGGAAGTTAAAGCTTGGTCGCAAATGGGTCTTCCAAATGGACAATGACCCCAAGCATACTTCCAAAGTTGTGGCAAAATGGCTTAACGACAACAAAGTCAAGGTATTGGAGTGGCCATCACAAAGCCCTGACCTCAATCGTATTGAAAATTTGTGGGCAGAACTGAAAAAGCGTGTGCGAGCAAGGAGGCCTACAAACCTGACTCAGTTACACCAGCTCTGTCAGGAGGAATGGGCCAAAATTCACCCAACTTATTGTGGGAAGCTTGTGGAAGGCTACCCGACACGTTTGACCCAAGTAAACAATTTTAAAGGCAATGCAACCAAATACTAATTGAGTGTATGTAAACTTCTGACCCACTGGGAATGTGATGTCAGAAATAAAAGCTGAAATAAATCATTCTCTACTATTATTCTGACATTTCACATTCTTAAAATAAAGTGGTGATCCTAACTGACCGAAGACAGGGAATTTTTACTAGGATTAAATGTCAAGAATTGTGAAAAACTGAGTTTAAATGTATTTTTGCAAAGGTGTATATAAACTTCCAACTTCAACTGTATGTATTCACTCCCTTTGCTATGAAGCCCTTAAATAGATGTCACATAATTAGTTAGATTGCACACAGGTGGACTTTATTTAAGTGTCACATGATCTGTCACATGATCTCAGTGTGTATATATATATACACCTGTTCTGAAAGGCCCCAGAGTCTGCAACACCACTAAGCAAGCGGCACCACCAAGCAAGCGGCACCATGTACACCAAGGAGCTCTCCAAACAGGTAACAGAGAGGCAACAAAGAGACCAAAGAAAACCCTGAAGGAGCTGCAAAGCTCTACAGCGGAGATTGGAGTATCTGTCCATAGGACCACTTTAAGCCGTACACTCCACAGAGCTGGGCTTTACCGAAGAGTGGCCAGAAAAAGCCATTGGTTAAAGAAAAAAATAAGCAAACACATTTGGTGTTTGCCAAAAGGCATGTGGGAGACTCCCCAAACATATGGAAGAAGGTACTCTGGTCAGATGAGACTAAAATTGAGCTTTTTGTCCATCAAGGAAAACGCTATGTCTGGCGCAAACCCAACACCTCTCATCCCCCCGAGAAAACCATCCCCACAGTGAAGCATGGTGGTGGCAGCATCATGCTGTGGGGATGTTTTTCATCGGCAGGGACTGGGAAACTGGTCAGAATTGAAGGAATGATGGATGGCGCTAAATACAGGAAAATTCTTGAGGGAAACCTGTTTGTCTTCCAGAGATTTGAGACTGGGATGGAGGTTCACCTTCCAGCAGGACAATGACCCTAAGCATACTGCTAAAGTGACACTCAAGTGGTTTAAGGGGAAACATTTAAATGTCTTGGAATGGCCTAGTCAAAGCCCGGACCTCAATCCAATTGAGAATCTGTGGTATGACTTAAAGATTGCTGCACACCAGCGGAACCCATCCAACTTGAAGGAGCTGGAGCAGTTTTGCCTTGAAGAATGGGTAAAAATCCCAGTGGCTAGATGTGCCAAGCTTATAGAGACATACCCCAAGAGACTTAAAGCTGTAATTGCTGCAAAAGGTGGCTCTACAAAGTATTGACTTTTGGGGGGTGAATAGTTATGCACGCTCAAGTTCAGTTTTTTTGTCTTATTTCTTGTTTGTTTCACAATAAAACAAATATTTTGCGTCTTCAAAGTGGTAGGCATGTTGTGTAAATCAAATGATACAACCCCCCAAAAAATCCATTTTAATTCCATGTTGTAAGGCAACAAAATAGGAAAAATGCCATTTTGGGCAAAAAGGCAAACTCCGCCCCATCATTAATGGAATCAGATGGCTCAACACCCACTGATATTGGCAGTTACTTTAATGATTTTTTCATTGGCAAGATTAGTAAACTTAGGCATGACATGCCAGCAACAAACGCTGACACTACACATCCAAGTATATCTGATCAAATTATGAAAGACAAGCGTTGTAATTTTGAATCCTGTAAAGTGAGTGTGGAAGAGGTTAAAAAATGATTGTCTATCAACAATGACAAGCCACCGGGGTCTGACAACTTGGATGGAAAATTACTGAGGGTAATAGCGGACAATATTGCCACTCCCATTTGCCATATCTTAAATGTAAGCCTACTAGAAAGTGTGTGCCCCCTCAGGCACCTGTCTAACAGAACACAGAGGGTGGTCTTTAATGGAAGCCTTGCCAACATAATCCAGGTAGAATCAGGAATTCCCCTGGGCAGCTGTCTAGGCCCCTTACTTTTTTCAATCTTTACTAATGACATGCCGCTGGCTTTGAGTAAAGCCAGTGTGTCTATGAATGCGGATGACTCAACACTATACACGTCAGCTACTACAGCAACTGAAATGACTGCAACACTTAACAAAGAGCTGCAGTTAGTTTCAGAATGGGTGGCAAGGAAGAAGTTAGTCCAAATATTTCAAAAACTAAAAGCATTGTATTTGGGACAAATCATTCACTAAACCTCAAAATATTGTAATGAATGTGGAAATTGCAAGTTGAGGTGACTAAACTGCTTGGAGTAACCCTGGATTGTAAACTGTCATTGTCAAAACATATTGATTTAACAGTAGCTAAGATGGGGAGAAGTCTGTCCATAATAAAGCACTGCTCTGCCTTAACAGCACTATCAACAAGGCAGGTCCTACAGGCCCTAGTTCTGTCGCACCTGGACTACTGTTCAGTTGTGTGGTCATGTGCCACAAAAAGGGACTTAATTTTTTTTGCAATTGGCTCAGAACAGGGCAGCATGGCTGGCCCTTGGATGTACACAGAGAGCTAACATTAATAATATGTATGTTAATCTCTCCTGGCTCAAAGTGGAGGAGAGATTGACTTCATCACTACTTGTATTTGTGAGATGTATTGACATGTTGAATGCACCGAGCTGTCTGTTTGAACTACTGGCACACAGCTCGGACACCCATGCATACCCCACAATAGATGCCACCAGAGGTCTCTTCACAGTCCCCAAGTCCAGAACAGACTATGGGAGGTGCACAGTACTACATAGAGCCATGACTACATGGAACTCTATTCCACATCAAGTAACCAATGCAAGCAGTAAAATTTGATTTTAAAAAACCCAGATAAAAATACACCTTATGGAACTGCGGCGACTGTGAAACAACACACATACACGATAACACACGTACACATGGATTTTGTGTTCTAGATATGTGGTAGTAGAATAGGGGCCTGAGGGCACACACTTAATGTGTTGTGAAGTCTGTTGTTAATGTAATGTTTTTAAACTTGTGTAACTGCCTTAATGTTGCTGGACCCCAGGATGAGTAGCTGCTGCCTTGGCAGACTAAATACAAATAATAACAGTGGTGAAAGTGGACTCTATTTTTTTCTACTCTAGTTTTTCCCCCACCACAGTTCAGTCATGAGGTCCCTGTCTGTTCTCGCCGCCTCCTCTTACTGCTTGGCCCCCTCTGGCCTCACTGCTCTCTTTCTGTATTCTTGCCCAAAACGCCATGACCCAAACCAGCCACATCTCAGAAGTTTGCTCTCGATAGACATAGTTGGCATTCCTGACATCTCTATCGTGCTAATTGAGATGGCAGTCATTCCTTCGACGGCTCTTCTGGCTCTCCTCACCAACCCTCCCTCTCTCTCTCTCTCTCTCTCTCTCTCTCTCCCTTTTCCCCCTCACTTTCTCATCCCTTCCCTCCTCTCCCTCCCCTCCACTTCCCTGATTGGGGGGGGGGGGGTCTATATTGGAGCACAGATCAAAGGAACGGTGCACATCTGGGAGATTCCCTCTCAGGTCACTGCCACAGCCCCAGCCTCTCATTAAACACTATTTTATCCTCTCACTGAGCGGGGAGGGGGAGGCTAGGGTGGGCGGCCATATTGCCTGTGTCAGCTGAGCTGCCTGTGGCCTACATACTTTAACCAGCCCATGCCCCAGGCTACTGCTGCTGCTGAATGGATGCAACTAGGCCTGTTCACCTCTCTGTGACCGCTACCTGGTGTCTCTTTTACTGTCATCCTTTTAAGGTATCTGAGAGATTCTCCTAGGACTGCCTGCTCGGCCCTACTAAATCCTAGGCTGCTAACTAGAATTACAGCATGTACGTCAAGTGTGTGTGTGTGTGTGTGTGTGTGTGTGTGTGTGTGTCTGTGGTCAGATAGTTGTCTAATTTGGTTTGTGTATTGAACATAGGAGCTGCAGGTGTTTAAGACTTGACTATTGACACAACGTAAAAGCTAATTGGTAGTTGTTGACATTAAGCAACAGACTGTGATGAGAGCCCTATTATTGACACACAACAGTCCACATTTGCACAACGGTGTGTCCTAACTGTCCTGAGAGTTGACATGCTGGTCTGTAGGCTGTGTGGCCCAATCCTGCTGTACCGCTGTAGCTGTACCTCTCCTCCCAGCCTGGCTCATTCCCCAGGTCTTGGCTTGTAACAGGATATGGCCCTAGGCAGGTTACTGAAAGTGTTAACAGCGCAGTAGAGCCCCCTTGCTCGGTGAAACCCAACCCGGCCTCTCTCAAAGAAGGGAAGCCACATAAATAAATCAACAAATAAACATTGCTTCCCTCTGCTGGAAGTTTTTACGGTGCGTGCAAAGTACAAAATATGCCCCCGGTATTTACTCTCTCTCTCTCTATCCGTTCTAGCCCCCTGTGGCAGGAGACTTCAAAAGAAAGGCCAGTAACAACATGGGACTTCAGCACTAACACTTCTAGGTCGCTACTTCTCTTTAGGCAGAGCTTCCTCTAGTTGAGTCAACCTGACCTGGGGACAACTCTCCTGCCCACCATTGCTATGCAACACACTGTGTCCCACTCCCAATTATCTCTCCTTCCTTCCAAAGTGTGCACTTGTTCACTTCCCTTCACAGATTTGAAAGAAATTAAGGCAACTCCCACCAACCCATGCCTCCACCAATCCAACGCTTTTATGTTTGTGGGGTGTAGTGAACTAGTGCGCACCTCAGGAGGAAGGAGAGATTTATTGGGACAAAATCTGAGACTCTTCCCCACTAGAGGTGTAGCCTACAGCCATCACATAACATGTGTAGATCATGTGTGGGTCACTGTCATGTTGGAGGGCTTTGACGCTCATGTTACATTGTATCTTCATGCGTCACACCTCAACCAAATCGCATTCCTGATTTTCCTCATCTGTTTTTCTGGGCGACCATAAGAGAGCCCACTAGAGATGTCAGGATAAACTGTCATTTATCAGACTATGTTTATCAGCTTCTGTTTACAGCAGTTTGCCCTGATGGTCACTTCTACTAACAAACTGAAACAACACTTCCTCACTGGATGAGAATCTGTACTCGGATGAGTTCCTCTTTTAGTGATTGCTTGTCAGCACACACAGAGAGGGAGGTTGTGTGTGTGTGTGTGTGTGTGTTAATGATCACCTGTCCAGACCTGATGGGGTAATGAGAGCAGAGCGACCTCGGCACACTCTTTAAAGGCTTCTGTAATAGATGGGCCGTTCCAGGGAGGGAGCCAGTCGAAGGGAACAGCCCAGGACTTCTTTAATATAAGGTCTGGATCAGCCCAGGGATATACTACTCAACCATTAACTGTCTCTAACAACAGAAAGTGTCTGGGAAAATGGTTGAGGATGAGTGCTCAGTACTTATGGTAGCTAGCTAGATTATTGCCATGCGTGAGTTTGGACTGGAGACTGGCGTTATGTAAGTAGAATCATGGTCCGTAGGGCCTACAGTAATAAAAACATTCTGGCCATCAAAGAATCCAATTCCCACAAGGTTGCCTTTTGTGTTGCTGTATTGAGTCAATGATAAAAGGTGGGCAACATGGAAGAATGGAAGACCAAGGTGGAGTGGTGCGTTGCTGTCTATGGTAGAGCTGACCTTGAGAGAGTGCTGATATTGTAGAAACAGCTGTTTATGAATTCAGCTGGAGTGTGGCTCTGTCTCCATCTCTCTCTGCCTCTCTCTGTTGCAGAGGCTGAACACTGAGGAAAACGAACCCTGCCAGTGCTTTTGCATTTTAGTGCAACCTCGCCTCAAAAACCCCCACCACCCCTTACCAGTCCTCTGTGCCCTCTGGGTGTGCTGATGCTCTGCATGGTTCCCTCGCTATGTATCGTGTGTGTGCTGTAGGAGAGCCTTAAAGGTGAGAGGTAGTGTTATAGAGCAGCAGGGACTGTTTGTGTGCCGCTCCACTAAAGCTGCCACGGGGTAGGTGAGAGTCAGCACTGTACAGCCTTCCCAGATTGCATAGCCAGTCAGCTTCCCCAGTGAGTGTGTCATGTTAAGCTCTGTTGAGTACTAGGTAGGTTCATTCTACAATGAATGTGTCTCAAATGAAACCTGGGCCCATATTGATAGTGCCTCAGATTAGGAGTGCTGATCCAGGATCAGTTTAGCTCTTTAGATGAATAAGATTATATAGATAGGGGGGACCTAATCTTAGATCAGCACTCCTACGTTGCTTTATGAATACGGGCCCTGGTCATTCTTCCATACATGTATGAACTTGAAGGAAGTGGTGTCGGATAACCAAGCTTCCTCCTGCTCCAAGTGTGCTCTTGTCAGGAAAATGCTATTACTCCGAGTAGTCAACTAGTGAAATAGTCTGGCATGTGGTGCTTGTGGGCAGGCGCAATGAGCTACCTGTTCCAGTGTGTTTGAACAGAGTGGCTATTATTCGACTACTGCGTGAGACAATGACCCCCTCACAGACCTCTAGTGCCTTGGCCAGCAGGCAGACCTAGCTAATTGAGCCGTAGCCTAAGAATAGGTGGCCTTGTGTCGGCCAAGGCGTTGACTCCCAGACCTGCCTGCTACCTTCCACCCCCTCCCTGTACTCACGCAGAGGTGGACGACACACACCTCTGCTGTCGCCTCTGACTAAATCCTCACAGGTGCTCCATAATAACACACAGTCCCCTCCACACCTCATAAAGGAGCAGTCATAATGATGATAATAACTTCACAACTTTATAATCAGTAGCATGGGAGCTTCCTCTCTGTTAATTGGTTTCCTCACCTGTGACAGTTGAGAACACACACTCCCAGTACCCCCCGACAGGGCCTGTCAGCTGTTGTCCCTTAGACCTTAATGGTTTTAGGGCACGCACACACGGTCGGGCGTAGCCGCTAGCAGACATGCCACTGATTACCAGCTACGCTCCCAGAGCTAAGCTGGCCCTGCTGCTGCATGTTGGTGCCTGCCTTGTTTTCTGACTGGGAGACGGCGTGTTACTGACTGTGTGGGACTTTGTGTGTACATGTGTGTAGTTACAGGACAAGCACAATATGGTGAGAGAGTGAGCACATCAGTGAGTGATTTGGGTAGGCTGTCATTCATTACAGCAGTGGGGGGTGGGGATTCTTCACCACACCATGGTCATGGGGAATGCACGGCAGTTGTGCAATAACATTGTGTGCGAGCCTACCTCATTCTTTCTAGGTGCAGCCAGCCAGCCACACCCTTACCCGTTTAGCGTGTCACAAAAGCAGATGTTTGATTAGGGAGCTGCGTGCGTCGTCAGGGAAAGTCTGTCAGGAGGAGGAGGAAATGGGTGTGTAGGTTGTCAGTTCTTGCGTCTCCCTTACATTCCTGCTCGGGGAGTGCTGGTCGTGGGTCGGTTGGCTGGCAGGCAGAGACCTGAGTTGTTTGTCTCCTTGTTGTCTAAAACCTGGGCTATCCAGCGATCTACATGACCCTTAAGTTAACACCTGTGAGGCTCAGCCCTGACCCAAAGGCCAAAGGTGAACTTTGCTGTGGTCAAATTGAGCAGAACACAGCGGAACTCTGAGTTATTCTGATCCTCGTTAGTCAAACATGGACATACAAGCTGGTAGGAATACCATACCACCCCTGGAAGTAGCTTTAGAATGAAAAACACATGGCTTTTATCTCCAGATATTGAGACAATGTTTCCTCCTGGCTGTTGCCCTGTGTGAATGTGTCCAATTTTAGGCCAGGTCATCGTTTGAAGACAGAGAGCAGAGATCCCTGTAATCCACTTGGCCTGTGGATCTGACCTGAGTGGAAATGATCCTGCTCTGTCCTTCAACATGACAAGAATAGTGTCACCTAGTTGTTAGTACTGCACACCTCGCACACTCTCAACCAACACATACCTGGCCATAGAAGGGCAAACTATTTGCTCACTATGGAAGTTGATTTAACGCTTGAGCAACGCTGAGGTGTAAAATGCCATTGTTAATGCTCACAGGTCTGCCATGCCCAATCCCTTCCTGAGATGCACACCTATGTCCCTGTGACATCATGACTGTTAGGGATATGGCGCCAGAGCCTTAGCACTTCCTCATAGGGTTAGTAGTAGCCTAGTGGTGTCACTGTTAATACAACATGGAAGTAGAATACAATAGATATTTTCAACTGGTGGTTTTGTATCGTATAGGCTATTGGTGTCTAGCTAGAATAATTAGAATGTGACCTGGTTTACTCTGTCTATGTTCAAGTTAGTTTATGTTGTGTTGGTAATTATCTGTGCATGTTAATGGTACTGTGCTGTGCCACAGCCCTGCTCTGTTACAGAGGCTGATAGCTAGCTACACCGTGTGGGAGCATTGTTTGCAGGGGATGTTTGTTTGTGTGTCAGCCCTCCCGCCCCTCCCCTGTCCCTGTGGGTCCCATCTCGCTCAGGCAGGGGCTGGAGGGCAGGGAGGGGGGGCGGAAGGGACTCATTATATACATGCCGCTCAATGGGCCCTTTGTGTGGCAGCCCAGTTGAATGGGGAGCGCGGCAGGGCCAGGCCCAGCACCCTGTCATAATGTTGTCATACCGCAACACACATCATAACACCCTGCCGGGACATGCCTATCCTAGGGGGAGGGAGGGGAGATCGACTGATCCCAACTTGGGGTTGGGAAACTAGGCTTTTGGGGAGAAGGGGGTGATACAGGGAGGCGGTGAACAGAAGTTAAAAGGGGGGAGAGTGGCAGAGGGCAAAGAGGTGTGTTCAAACGGTAGCTCAGAGAGGTTGAATGGAGCCATGTTGGGTCTCGTTGACTGGACAAGAAGAGAGGCGTGCAAGGGTTAAAGTGTCCGCTATCTCTACTGTTTGACCCATTCAGGAATCGGTGTGTTTTGTTGTTGGTGTGTATTAGAGAAGCTATATTCCAGTCTACTACACACAGAGCTAAGAATCACAAGTGCTGCTCTTATGATGCCATTTCTGATGATAAAGAATAGCCCAGTCAGAAAGGAACACTATTTAGCTCACATTTCAGACATTGCCTAGTTTCCTTTTCTGTGGGATTATTTTCTTCCTTTTAAAAAAAGATGAGGAGTTTGGGAAGAACGTTTTTAACCCTCCACTAATGAATAGTGTGTGCCACAAGTTTTCAAAATAAGTAGATTCAAAACACATGTTTTCCAATGACTGTCACTAGAAAGAAAGTGCCTCGTGACTTAATGTATGGGGGATAAAACACGTTCTTTTTATCTTGGGTGCTGGTCTAGTTTTTTATAATGTTTACAGTTAACCTGGTCCCAGATCTGTTTGTGCTATCATGTCAACTCCTTGTCATGCGAGCTCTTTAAAGAATGTGTCACTGAACACAGAAACATGTTTGGCATGACAATGAGTGACGGAGTTAACATGATGGTACAAACAGATGTGACCAGGATAGGATAACCTTCAGTATGTCAACCTTACAACTCACTCACTATCCCCTGAATCACTCGGGTAAATACTTACTGTTAGTTGAATTAAAGAGATCAGGGCCTGTATTCACAAAGAGTCTCGGAGTAGGAGTGCTGAAATGGGATCAGTTTTGCCTTTTTAATCATAATGAATATGATTGTACGGACGGGGGGTCCTGATACTACATAAGCACTTCTATTCAGAATTACGTCAACCAATCACGGTGCACTTCCTGCCACGTGTAGCCTACTGTCTGTGCCCTCTGAGGAACTGCAGCCCCCTTCTTCCTGTTTCTGTTTGTTCCTGTCTGTTACATTTATATTTATTTTACCCTTATTTTACCAGGTAAGTTGACTGAGAACACATTCTCATTTACAGCAACGACCTGGGGAATAGTTACAGGGGAGAGGAGGGGGGATGAATGGGCCAATTGCAAGCTGGGGATGATTAGGTGGCCAAGATGGTATGGACACCGGGGTTAACACTTACGATAAGTGCCGTGGGATCTTTAGTGACCACAGAGAGTCAGGACACCCGTTTTAATGTCCCATCCGAAAGATGTCCCCAATCACTGCCCTGAGACATTGGGATATTTATTATTTGGCCAGAGGAAAGAGTGCCCCCTACTGGCCCTCCAACACCACTCTGTGACCTCACTTCCGCCCCCTCTGACCTCACTTCCCGTCTCTCTCCAGACATTCACGGCCTGGTGCAACTCCCACCTGAGGAAAGCAGGCACGCAGATCGAGAACATCGAGGAGGACTTCAGGGATGGCCTCAAACTCATGCTCCTGCTGGAGGTCATCTCAGGTGAGCCAGCCCATTGACTTGATCATCATGACACATACAGAGAGCTACTACCACAGCTAAGCGCCAATCTACTTTACTGCACTCAGCACCAATCTGCTGTGGCAGGTTGCTGAGCTGCAACTTACTGTGATGGTGAAGTGATTGAATTGTGCGCTAAACTGAGGCTGGGTCCCAAATGGCACCATATCCCCTATAAAATGCAATTCCTTTGACCAGGGCTTTGGTCAAAAGTAGTGCACTATGTAGGGAATAGAGTATCATTTGGGTACACCCGAGTGCGGTGCCAGAGAAGGACTCTTTAAAGCGTTAGTGTTTCCTGTTCTTTTGATGCCTTTCAACTAAGTAGTCTGGTTGTAGGCCATGGTTTTGACCCTGTAGAGGATGCTGTCTGTTTTGACTGGCAGCCTTGTGTTGTGAAGGTTGGTACTGTGTCTTTAAAAGGAGCTGTGCCTGTCTGTTCTGCTGACACAGTGGAAAGGGCTGTTTTTGTCACGGGACTATCTGGGCTCACTGCATTTTGTTTGCCTGTGTTTTTGGCTGTTTGTGTCCATGTGCCTGTGTGTGTGTGTGTGTGTGTGTGTGTGTGTGTGTGTGTTCATCCACAGGGGAACGGTTACCTAAGCCCGAGAGAGGCAAGATGAGGGTCCACAAGATCAACAACGTCAACAAAGCACTGGACTACATCGCCGGCAAGGGTGTCAAGCTGGTGTCCATCGGTGCAGAGGGTCAGTTTACCTACCACACACAGACACACAGACGGATAGACGGACAGACGGACAGTATTGACAAACAACTCCAAAGCTCACAGCATCCTACAAAGTACATCTCCCATTTGGGAGCGATGGCATTTGGCTGGGAGGGGAGGGGAGGGGCAAGAGGCCAGTAAATCAGGAGGAGAAAGGACGTGTAGTCCGACTGACGGCGACAATGACCTTTCTGCTCCAGCTGTCATGACAAACGGCCCGCCAGTCTCCATCCCCTCATTCCTACTGCATGATCCACACAGCCCAGTTGTCAGCGCTCCAGCTTAGCCCCCTAGCCTCCACCACCCTGATCAGCAGCCCACCTCCCAATACCGTCAAGGGTCACCTGCTGGAAACACCCTGACCCCAGGGAGAGGGACTGAGAGAGAGGAGGACAGAGATGGAGAGACCGAGGCAGGCACAGAGAGAGGGTGATAGAAACTAACAGACTGACTCAATGATGAAGCGTTGGAGGATCACAGGGGGACAGACAAAACCATTGTCTCTTATCTGTTCAAAGCCACCGCAACAACTCGGGACATTGCTTAAATGCATTATACATGCCTTACCCAGTCTATCTATTTGTATTTGCACTATAAATTACATATTTTAAGTCTACAAATATATGCAGAACTAGTCCCAGATCTGTTTGCGCTATTATGACAAGGAGTTGACGTGATGGCACAAACAGATCTGGGACCAGGCTAATGCATAACTGAGTTGATGTTTATTATATTTGTGAGTGATAACCTCTCTCTCTCTCCTCCTTAGAAATTGTGGATGGCAACGCCAAGATGACCCTGGGAATGATCTGGACAATCATCCTCCGCTTCGCCATCCAGGACATCTCTGTGGAGGGTCAGTCTCTCTCTCTCCCCCCATTAGACCTAGTCAATAGGCAGCTATGATTTAATGTGCCCCTAAGGTTGCTTTAGAAAACAAAACTTTGCTTTATGTTCTTCCTTGTTCTATTTTAAATCAGAAACTCATCTGAAAACGGTATAACTGATTTTAAAGCATATTCTTTGAACCTGGGGGATGTCACTGTCCTTAAATCACCCCTCATATTCATTAGATCCATTGCTGCTCCGTGTTCTTATGCTAGTAACAGAGCAGGCATTTCCCTCTTCCTCCACTCACACATACACACACTCCTACTCAAATCACAGATGTGCTGAGGGGATTCCACAGGGAAGTGGAGTGGAAGCAACTGGGTCTCTCAGATGCAATGCACACACACACTAAAAACACACCCCCTCCCCTGCTCTGAACTGTTCTGCTGAGACCAGAGGAGGTTGAGTGAGCCTAGCCAAGTGAATATAAGTCTGGCCTACATGCCTGCTCTGCTCTCACTGGCACTAAGACAAACAATGGCAGGAGAGATCATTAGCCCTAGCTTCCCCAGCTCCACTGTACTGCAGTAAACCCGTTGGCTATCTATACTGCAGTCTCAAACATGGTGGAAATTAGGTCTAGGCTGCGTCTGACTCTGAAATGTCACCCTATTCCAATAGGGCTCTGGTCAAAAGTAGTGCACTATATAGGGAATAGGGTGCCAAATCTGGACTTTGAAGCCAGTTCCACAGATTTGTTTCATTCATTTCCCTCTAATCAGGGACTGATTTAAACCTGGGACACCAGGTGGGTGCAATTTTAATTATCAGGTAGAACAGAACCAGCAGTACTCCATACTCCGGACCTCCAGGGTAGGATTTGAATATCCCTGCCATAGACTGTTATCTAACTCTCCTTCTTCTCCCCGTTCCAGAGACTTCTGCCAAGGAGGGCCTGCTCCTGTGGTGCCAGAGGAAGACCGCGCCCTACAAAAATGTCAACGTGCAGAACTTCCACATCAGGTAGCCTACATGTACACACACACAGCCTCGACAGCTGCTGGACGTCGTGCCTGACTACAGAACCTGAGACCGGAACAGGCTACAGTATTTCTCCAAAGACATTCTTTGTTTGACCTCTATAAAATTCCACAGTAGTGAAGCCTGTTCAAACATTGCGTCACCCACACACTCCGGTAAACTCCACCAGCTTTTCTAGAAAGGCTGCCCTCTGCTGGTGAAACGTAGGATAGACGTTAGAAGTATGTGCATAACCTATGGATGTGCTTCGTAGAACTGTCTCTTTCTGATCTCTCTCTCTCTCATATTGACAGCTGGAAGGATGGCCTTGCCTTCAACGCTCTGATCCACAGACACAGGCCAGAGCTCATTGACTACGACAAGCTAAGGAAGGTGAGTGGATCCACACGCACTCCGTCAGCTCACACATCTCACTTTGAGTGCATGCCACGTCCGTGGCTTGTTTTCTCACCCTCTGATTGGTTGCTCAGGATGACCCCTTGACCAACCTGAACAATGCCTTTGAGGTGGCCGAGAAGTACCTGGACATCCCCAAGATGATGGACGCAGAAGGTATGCATGGGGCACAGGTTACTCCTGTGTGTGTGAGATTGTAGCGTGTTTCTGCATATTCATACTGTAATGTTTTCATTCATCTGACTACTCTTCCATCCCAAGACTACATGACTCCAGCGTGCAGGTGGATGTGTTGTGTGACATCACGGCTGCTGTGGTCACCCTTACACACCCTTAGCCACTGTCCCCCCAGCCCCCCTCCTCCCTCTCCCTCCCTTCATCTCACTCTCACTGTTTTTGCTGTTGGATTGTCCATCCTCTATTTCCCTTGTCTGTGTGTTCGCAATTCTATCCTCCAGTGTGTATACCTGTTGTGAAGTGTTTGTGTGTGTGTGTCTCCCTCTACGTGTATAACTATCCCTGTCTCTGTCCGCCTGTATGTGTGTAACTGTGGTTTCCCTACAGACATTGTGAACACTGCCCGTCCGGATGAGAAAGCCATAATGACCTATGTGTCCAGTTTCTACCATGCCTTCTCTGGAGCCCAGAAGGTACCCCTACCCCATCCCACCTTACCCCCCCTGCCCCTCCACATCTACCCCCACCCTCTGCTCCTCTCCTCTCCAGCATGGCTTTCTCCTGCAGCATTGGTGTCGGCCTCATCGGAAACTGGTTCGGGACACTACTTACTCACTCGCGCGCTACACACACTAAGTCTCTGAATCTTACAGTCTTGCTGGTAATAACAGGGCCCTCTTGCTCCTGTGTAGTGGCCTGTCTGTGTATAGTGATTCATTTGGAGTGGATCAGGCTTCAGGGGCCCTTGGTAGTTAAATGGATCATATTAAATCAGACACAGATCACAATCAGCCCTGGGTCAGTTTGTGTCTGAGCAGAGAGTAGGCTAGTCAGAGGGACTCTTGAGAACTCTTTAAATATGTTTTATCTGTTTGTGATTTCACCCTCCACCACAACCCCTCTAGCTCTCTGTCTGCTGTATTCATCATCTGTTCCTCCCCCCTCTTATTCCTCTCCTCTTTTCCCTCCTCTCTCTTTCCTCTCCTCCTTACTGTTCTCTTCTCCTCCTTTCACTCCTCTCGTTTCACTCTCCTCCTCTCCCTGTGGACTGAGAACAGGAAGCCTGCTGACGGGGCTGTAATTAGTTTTTTATTCATTAAGAAGTTGTTTATGAGCTCCAGTCTCAGGAGAGGTGCATGTGCGCGTGCAGAACTGTTGTTTGCCACAGTCCCACTGTTGCCTACACTACAGAACACCACAGTAAGCTGCTAGTGGGCCCATGCTGGGTTACATACAGTTCTTTGGGCAATCATTGTTCATTTTGGAAAACAATCATTAATACAAAAACAGTATGGACATTGGATAGACTAGTGTACCCTTTCTCTTTAGTTTTAGGACTAGGAGGACCTTTTCTGCTATTACCAGCTTGACAATTGAAATATTATAATCTGCATAGAGAAGATTAAACATGATGTGTGTGTATTGAGTGAAGAGGTGTGTCCCAACCGCCACATCGTGGCCCCGGCAGACCCCTCCTCTCTCCCGAGGTACTCTCTCTCTGTCTCTCTCTCTCTGTCACGCTTTCTCTCTCTTTCCTGGTTACCATGGTAACCCCACAGTGACCCATTGGAGGCCCCAGAGTGGGGGGGGGCAGCAGCAGTGGAGTCCGGGGTCTATTCCCCTCCCTTACCCCCCCTCTCATCTCACCCCCCACCTCGCTGTGTGGCGGGACCCTCTGGCTTTGGGTAGCTTGGCTTCACCACTTCTCTCTCTCTCTCTCTCTACCTCCCTCCGTTCACTGCCTGGCCATGGTTGTGTAGACATCGTGGGCACGCTGAGGCCCGACGAGAAGGCCATCATGACCTATGTCTCCTGCTTCTATCACGCCTTCTCTGGCGCCCAGAAGGTGAGCACCGCCACTACGCGACCTTTAACCCCTGACCTCTGTGACACCAGCCAGGGTCACTGGCAATGTCACACTGGCCAAGGATGCTCACTGACGCTTTGGGCTCACAGTACACCTCTATGAAACAACAACACACACGCTCCTCCTTACTCAATAACTGCCCTGTTTCAACCCTGCCCCCATAGACTGATCATTAGCAGTGTTTCCCATAGCTACAGTTAAGGCGGTACACTAACAAACAAGTTATGAAATGTATAGTCTAAAGTGGGATGAAATAAACTTCAACTAATTTGCGGGAAGCACTGTTAACGACGGTTCAAATGTCCAACTATTAACATTACAACTGTTTCAATGTGTATAATGTGTTTTTATATGGAGATTATTCCATAGTGTGTTGTTAGAAGTTCCTAGGTCAAGGCATAATACAGTTTCTTACTGGTTCTTTATTTCAGGGGTTTAAGTTTAAGTCCCTAAACACACCAGCTGATGTGGACAAAAGCGGTACAGAACCAGTGACTGAATGCTCCTATTGTACAGGAGAAGCATGTAGCTTTTTGAGGCACAGAGTGTGAAGATGGCACACCGAGTACATGGAACTAACCATTGTCAGCTGTAGCATGCTGCATTAGCCTATACCCTTACTACTGTACAGCCATCCAATGGATTTGTGTGTGCACGGTGTTTAAATAACCTGTGCGTGTGAGTGCAAGTCACGGCTAATGTGTGGTTTTTGTGTGTTCACTCAGTTTACTAAGTTATTCATAGCTAAAAACTAGAAATTACACTCTGTCTAGTTAGACTTTAAACTAACTCTAGTTAAGTAAGGCCATCACACGGTACATAGTACCTTCAGTTTGAGCTTGCACTGCAGTTGTCTTTTTCTTCGACTGGTAGGCAGCTGGTCTGAATTGTACATTTGACCCCACTCTGGTAAAAGCCACACACATTTGTGCACATGCTCCTTGGAGTTGACGACCTAATCCATATCAAGCAACCTGTTTATTGGCACTGCTGACGATTCTCATCTGTGATAGGCTGAGACTGCAGCCAATAGGATCTGCAAGGTGCTGGCTGTCAACCAGGAGAATGAGCACCTGATGGAGGACTACGAGAAGCTGGCTAGTGATGTGAGTAGTACCCCACTGTCTGTCTGTCTGTCTGTACCTCCCTCCTCACCACACATCTACTCTGTCTGTTTCCCTAGCTCCTCTAGTAACATCCATAGTTTATATTTCCCCTCATCACCTCCACATAGGCAATTTCTCCACTAAACTTCCCTTCTACCTTTACAGTTGTATTAATCTCGCATAAACATCTGTCTTCCTTTCTCTCACACTTCTCTCTCATTGTTTGTGTCATTATATCCCCCTTTCCTCTCCTCCTCTGCCCTAGCTGTTGGAATGGATCCGCCGGACCATCCCGTGGCTGGAGAACCGGGCTCCAGAGAAGACCATGGCCGAGATGCAGCAGAAGCTGGAGGACTTCCGAGACTACCGCCGCGTCCACAAGCCCCCCAAGGTGCAGGAGAAGTGTCAGCTGGAGATCAACTTCAACACCCTGCAGACCAAGCTGAGGCTGAGCAACAGGCCCGCCTTCATGCCCTCCGAGGGACGCATGGTGTCGGTGAGTGGGACTGGCGGACGGACGCATGGACACTCACTCAGTTTTAGATGTTTAGACATGTAGAGCAGTTGTACCAATGATACCATCCATATCTATTGGACAATTCACATGTCCATCCTAAAACTCTGCTGTATTATTTCAGTATCATTATTCTTTAGGTCTTTATAATAGTAGTTCACTTTATTGTCCCACAATGGGAAATTGGTTTGTGACAGTATAAAAGACATGACAACATGACTTATAACAACAGCATACGTATCACCAAATACATCTATATAGAAATTGCACTAGAGAGAGTAATGCTGTGATACAGTACAGTGTTCTTTCTACTATATGGTGGATCACAGTGTCCTCTCCTTGGCTGCAGGATATCAACGGGTCATGGCACAACCTGGAGGGGGCGGAGAAGGGCTACGAGGAGTGGATGCTCAACGAGATTCGTCGCCTGGAGAGACTTGACCACCTGGCCGAGAAGTTCCGTCAGAAAGCCACCATCCACGAGTCCTGGACCGATGGTATGGAGACATTCACCAGTTACTGTACAGGCTACACTGCTCCTTTACCCTCACTCTACCTTAGGGTTGCAAAGTTCCAGTGACTTTCCCAAAATTCCCAGGTTTTCTAGAAATCCTGGCTGGAGGATTCTGGATTTCCTGCTTGTTCCCTCCTTCTGGGAATCTTCCAACTGGGATTTCTGGAAAACTTTAGAATTTGGGGAAAGTTTACCGGAATTTTGCAACCGTACTCTACCTAGACACTTGTTGATTCCCCCGCTCCCTGTAGATCTCAAAGTACTAGGTGGAGCTTTTACCATATTTATAATGTAGAAGTAAGGGTTTGAGTGAGTTGATTTGGGTTTGGATATCTTGAGGCTTACTGTCTTTAACCCTTTTCTCCCCAACATCCCTCCCTCCCCAGGTAAGGAGGCCATGCTGACCCAGAAGGACTATGAGACTGCTAGCCTGTCGGAGGTAAAGGCTCTGCTGAGGAAACACGAGGCATTTGAGTCTGACCTGGCTGCCCACCAGGACCGTGTGGAGCAGATCGCTGCCATCGCACAGGAACTCAAGTAAGAGAGCGGGAGAAAAGGAGGGAGGGATGGGAGATCGTGGGAGGGGACTGAGGGTGGATGGGAGACTGGGAAGAGTCAGGAGGAAGAGATGAATGGAGAAATAATCCAGAAGAATGCAAGGATGGAGGTTGTGGTCAGGTTGAGTAGGACTCATGTAGAAAGATAATAATTACGTGTGTGTGTTCCCCGTGCCTCAGTGAGCTGGACTACTACGACTCCCCGAGTGTGAACGCCCGCTGTCAGAAGATCTGTGAGCAGTGGGATGCCCTGGGCTCTCTCACCCAGAGCCGCAGGGAGTCTCTGGAGGTGCGCCCACCTACCCCCCCCCCAGCCAGCCACCTTTCACACACTCCCATCTAGTCATACACTACATGCTTCTAAGGTCATGACAAGGACACGTTTACACTGCGAAAATGGGTAGACGCACACATACACACACAGACGGTCTACCAGGGTTCTCTTACCCCACTGTGTCTTATGTTGAAACCCTGTCACATAGATGCTAGTGTTCCCAGCAGGCACCTGACCCCAGTCTCTCCCCCTCCCTCCCTCCCTCTCTCCCCTCACAGAGGACAGAGAAGCAGCTGGAGTCCATTGACGAGCTGTACCTGGAGTACGCCAAGAGAGCGGCGCCCTTCAACAACTGGATGGAGGGGGCCATGGAGGACCTGCAGGACATGTTCATCGTTCACAACATCGAAGAGATCCAGGTAAAAGTCATGGGGACACCCATCACCAACCATTTACTGCCTTGTGTCTCCATAGGGTCTCCACTATCACAATGTATCATCATGACCTTTGCTGTTAACAGTAGGTGTCAATAAAGTTGTAATCTAGTCTCATACTGGGTAACAAACGTTTAGAATGAATGGGGATGACTGGAAATCTACAGGTACAGTAGCAATGCTACGGTACCTGTAGACTTCCAGTCATTGCGCTAATGCTACTTAGCAATGGCTCGTAAAACTACTGGTAACTTCCTTCATACTGCACGCATGGTATCCATGAGTTCATGTGACTGATATGGGTACGTACTGTAATACTATGCTGATCTTTCTTTTCATCTGTCCTTTCACTTTGTCCTTCACCTCATTTCCCATCCTTCTCCCTCCTCCTCCTCCTCTCTCTTACAGGGCCTAATCACAGCCCATGAGCAGTTCAAGTCTACCCTCCCAGAGGCCAACAAGGAGCGAGAGGCCATCCAGGCCATTCAGGCGGAGGTGCAGAAGATTGCCCAGTACAATGGCATCAAGCTGAGCGGGGGCAACCCCTACACCACCATCACCCCCAAGAGTATCGACAACAAGTGGGACAAGGTGTGTGTGTGTGTGCATGCATGTTTTCAATGTGAACCTGTGGCTGTATGTTCATATATGCTTTGCGATGTGTGCAATTACTGCTTTTGCCGGTTTGAATTGAATCCAAATATATATATAATTCGTTCTATTTCCACGTGGTAGTTAATAACCTTACCTAACCTACCTAAAAGGCTCCTGAGGGAGCCTCAGCCTTGTGGCATTGCTGCTACTATGGGAATGAGTGTGTTCTGTGCTGACTGTGGCGCCCTCATGTGGTGTGTTTGTAGGTGGAACAGCTGGTGCCCCAGCGTGACCGGGCCCTGCAGGAGGAGCTGGCCAAGCAGCAGTCCAACGACCACCTGCGCCGCAAGTTTGCCACCCAGGCCAACATCGTCGGGCCCTGGATACAGACCAAAATGGAGGTACAGTAAAGAAACCGAGACATACCCTTACTGTGCCGACCCATACTACATAAGATTGATCCAACCCTCTTAGTGTCATTAGTTCTATTGGCTCTGTGCCACCTGGGTCGTGTTCATTATGGCATTCGGCAGAAAATGATTTGTAACGGGAAACAAAATTGAGCATCCAGGTTGACCCTACCTGTTTCAGCTTGTTTTCTTCCGTTTGGTGCCTAGTGAATACACGCCGGCCCTGGCCTTTTTAGGGATCTGATCCTTGAATATATATGTGATTGTTTGTTTGTGTGTGTAGGAGATTGGGCGGATATCCATTGAGATGAACGGCACTCTGGAGGACCAGCTGGTGAACCTGAGAGAGTATGAGCAGAGCATCATAGAGTACAAGCCCAACATCGACCAGCTCGAGGGAGACCATCAGCTCATCCAGGAGGCCCTCATCTTCGACAACAAATACACCGCCTACACTATGGAGGTAGCTACACAAAAAAACAGACTTTTCAGTGCACCCCTGGGCGTCCCAAATGGCCCCCTATTCCCTTTATAGTGCACTACCTTTGACCAGGCCTGGTCAAATGTAGTGCACTATGTAGGGAGTAGGGGGCCATTTGGGACGCCACCCTGCTCTCAACTATCTGTTGGTTCTCTTTCTCTTGTTATTTTTCTATGTGGAATAGGTCACTATTTTTTGCCATTATTTTCTACGGTGTTCATCGTCTGTCCTATTATTTATTTTATTTGACCTATTTATTTTACCAGGTGGGTCATTTGAGAACATATTGTTATTTACAATGACAGCCTGGAGGATTTTGCTGTCCTCCCTCCTTTTAGATCGGTTTGTCTGTTCATCTCTGTTCTACATATCACGTTACACTTGTTACTATCTCTCCTCCTTACTCAATACTGTTTCTTCATGTGGTTAACCTTCAATGTATATTCTCTCTCCATCTTTCCCGCCCTCCCTCTCCCTCTCTCCCTCCATCTCAGCACCTGCGGGTGGGCTGGGAGCAGCTCCTCACCACCATCGCCCGCACCATCAACGAGATCGAGAACCAGATCCTGACCCGCGACGCCAAGGGCATCAGCCAGGAGCAGCTGCATGAGTACCGCACTTCCTTCAACCACTTTGACAAGGTCAGGGGTTAACACCGGGGGTCAACATGGTGGATCAGGCGAGAGGGAACAGGAGGGCATCTTTTTGTGTAAAATACCATTTAAAAAATGTCTGCGAGAATGCTGTTATTGCCACCAACTTTTGCAGTTGAGTGTTTTACTCTTAACTCCTGTGTGCATATTCTTAAGTCTTATGCATAGTAGTTAAGTCCCCCTCTTATTTCAGAAGGGAAACTCAGGTGGGAGTAAGAAATGGACTAGACTTGTGAGGACGAACCTATTCCTTGTTTGTTGACATTCACTGGTAGAACTAGTAGTGTTTCACCCTGGGTTGGAGGTGGTTGGTGCTGGGCATGTGTAGAGTGTAGCTGAGTGCACTGAGGGGGGGGGGGTGTAACCCCTGAGTTCACCTCAACCATCCCACAACACCATACCTCATTACTTCACCTCACTGTCTTTATGCATGCTGTGTTTGGCTCAACACAGAGGCTATGTCCCAAATGGCACCCTATTCCCTACATAGTGCACTGCTTTTGACCAGGGCAGGGGTATTCAACTATTACCCAATGAGTTCCAGAGCCTGCTGGTTTTCTGTTCTACCTGATAATTAAGACACACACCTGGTGTCCCATGTCTGAATCAGTCCCTGATTAGAGGGGAACAGTGAAAAAAAGCTGTGGAACTTCGAGGTCCAGTTGAATTTGAGGGTTATAGGGAGCCATTTGGGACAAAGTGGTCCTGTCACTAGCACTATGGTGATCTTTGAGGACTTGTTGTCATTTCCATAAAGATATATATATGGGACACAGTTAAACAGTGCTTGAGTATCGCATATGTGTTCCTAAGCACTTTGCCTTTGCTCTCCTTTGGAGACACTGGCCCCTCACTGTCACTGGTGTGCCTGTCAGTGTGTCTAGTATCACGGATGTGTTTTCCCCATATGCTGTTGTCATTGTTTAACATCTAACATCCGTTTGTCTGTCCTCACATGTCTGTCCATCATCCACATCACCCTCGTTTTGCATGCCGTGGTCCCATCATCACCTGACCACTCCCACCTGGCATCCCTGTGTTGTGATTGGTCCATCATGGTGTCCGTCATCATGGTTTGCTCTGTAATTGGCTGATGGTGACCTCACAGGACCACAGCGGGGGCCTGATGGCTGAGGAGTTCAAGGCGTGCCTGATCAGCCTGGGCTACGATGTGGAGAATAACAAAACGGTAAGGAGTGCAGACAAGCCAGGGGGGCGAGAGCAGAGGAGAGAGGGGCTGCTGCTGTTACCCCTGTCTAACCTGCTGGGGGCGCTCTCTGTCTGGCTCTTTGCTTGCCTGTGCTGTCATTCACTCTCATTTCACTCACTCACTAGCCTCCACTCCAGCCTCGGCTCCAACACACTGCTGGTTTTATTGCCTTGATTTGACTCCTCTTTAACGTTGTTTTTGCTTTTTCCTTTTTTTCACTCACCTCTCCGCACCTCCCCTCCTTTGTTCCTCCTCTTTCCATGCTTCTATCTGCTCATGTCTTCCTCCTCTCGTACTTTTCTGTCCTCCTCGAATCCACGCTCTCTCTATTGCTCTCCTTTTCCTTCCATATCTGTTCCTCCTCCTCTCCGTCCCTGGGAACAGAAACGCACAGGGCAGATGGACATGGACAATTACCGCGCTCTGCTCGTTGCCACTGGAAACAGCCTGGTACTGCCTGCCGCATCTCTCTGCTTTTTCTGCTCTCTCTCTCATCTCAATCCTTATTTTTCTCCCTCTGTCTTGAGTTTAGAATAAGACCCTTTCTGTTGTAGCTACTGTAACATAGTAAGCGTAATGTGTAGTAACTGTCTCTTGTAACAATCCCTCGTAACAACCCTGCTCCTAGCAGATATTAACCTTTATCGTTGAGGCATGTTGTCAAATTCAACTCAAATGGATAAGTTAAATGTTTAATGAATTAGTGGTAAAATTGCTCAGAGGTTGGTCATTGGTCAATGATGCCCTTGATTTCCTTTGGTGTGTCTGGGTTAACCTGTGTTTTTCTGTGGTGGTGGTTTCCAGGGCGATGCGGAGTTTGCCCGCATCATGGGCATAGTGGACCCCAACAACAGCGGCGTGGTCACCTTCCAGGCCTTCATAGACTTCATGTCCCGGGAGACCACGGACACAGACACAGCCGACCAGGTCATCGCCTCCTTCAAGATCCTGGCTGCAGACAAGGTTAGGGGTTTTGTGGGGGTGGAATGGTGTTGGGCTCGTGTGGTGATTTTGTGTGTGTGTGTGAGAGAGAATGTGTGTTGCAGCTACTTGAGACGGCTGAAATAGACACTATTATTACTCAACTATCACTGTTATTCACCATCCCTCCCTCTCCCTCCATTTCTTTCCCTCTCTCTGTCAGAACTTCATCACGGCTGAGGAGCTGAGGCGGGAGCTGCCTCCAGACCAGGCGGAGTACTGCATCGCTCGCATGGCGCCCTACTCGGGCCCCGATGCAAAGCCCGGAGCCCTCGACTACATGTCCTTCTCCACCGCCCTCTACGGGGAGAGTGACCTCTAAGAGCACACCAGAGGGGGGAGAGAGAGGGAGGGGGACGGGATGAGGTTTGGGGTGAAAGGGGGTGTACATAGAGGCTTGCCAGGCCCATTGCAGAGCAGACTCTCTCCACCCCTCTAGGTCTAGCCTGCAGTCACCTGGAGGGGTGGGAGGAGGAGGAGAGAAGAGGGGAGTGAGTCTGAAGCCAGTGGTTTGATTGGCTCTGTAGAAGAGGGAGGGGCTGCAGGTGGAGAGTCCTGGGAAGTGATTGGTGGACAGCGCTACTGCTCCCTCTAGGTTCTGGTCCTGCAGTGCCCCTGAGTGTGCAGGTTTTCATCTCAAACTGGTTGGCTGTTGCAAGCGGTTATTGAACGTAACTTACTTTGTTCACAGATCAACTACAATCAAATGCACATCATGTTATGGGGTGAAAACTAGCAACCACGGGTGCACTTCTGGGTCAGGACAGGATGGGAACACTGGTCCCATCTTCACCCTCTGCCTTGGGGATGGGGGAGCACGAGCTATTCTGATTCTTATACTACTTTGTGTTTATTTTATCTTGCTGGGGGGGTGGGGGGAGTTTGCGTATTAGAACACAGAGATATATGAATGGGAGGGGGGCAGGGGGTTGAACAGAGAATAATGACATATACCCGTACCGCATTTTGCTGGATAAGTGAAACTCGGATATCTAACCTCAACACTTTCCTTTTCTTGTTTGTTTCTTTTCTCCAGCAAATGTGAGTAAGTGGGTTCAATGCTGTACATACTTATTTTTCCAGTACGCAACACAGTCAGAATACTCATTGCAGGCTTGTAGGGCAAAAAAAGTGCCATTTTTAAAAGCAAAAACAACAAATAGAGCAAAACAATAGCAGTTTCACACATTGAGTACCGTAGATAGGTTTGAGTTACTGTGAGTCTCCATTTGGATTAAACGTTTTTTCAAACGGTCAAATATGGAATCCTGTCATATTTAGTTGATGGAAGTATACGTGAGGCCTTTATAGCTATGTAAACATCACATGACATAAACATGTTGCCATTTATGAAACTTTGCTTTCGTGATATATCACTTTGACATGGAGGCATATAAGGTGCTCATGTTTACCCAATCTATTCATTTATTATAGTTTCAACTGAAGAACATATTAAGAAATATCCCCTAGAAGCACAGCATGTCAGGTCATGTAAAGCTTACATGGACAAAGTGAAGGCCTAACACTACCCTCTGCTGAGTTGTTTCTATAGGAACACCGCTTTAGAGAGTTCCCCGAGGAAGTTGGAAACAATGGGAGAACTAAAAATGTGCCTGTTAATGGCTACAGCCCTGTCTCTCGCTCCCTAGCAACCCTCCATCTCCCTGTCCGTCTTCTCTCTGCAGCAGGACGGACAGGGACCCAGCGTAAAGAAGTGCGAAGGGAGGGCGCCAGAGTCTTAATAAACATTCCATTATGTCTTAATAAAAGGAAATTACTGTCTACCAATCTATGCAATTATCTATATCCAATATCACAGAGTTCAGAGAGAATTGATTTGAAGAAATTCATTGACTAAATTAAGTGCAAGACATTGGTTTTATTTCTTTAATATTTGTAAATGGGAGGGGTTGAGGAGCTTAGGGGGAGGGGAAAGCGAGCCAGAGGGACTGGAGGAAAAAAAAGAAGCCTTGGGCCAAAAGCTTGTACTTTTACCTGGAAGGCTGGAAAGCATTGAGCTTTGGAATTGTGATTTCTTCTTTTTTGTACTCTTTAATATCAAACCTTATCTGCTGTACTGGAAACTGCAAAATGGCCTTCTGTCTAAAAGTGAATTTCACAAGCACACATAAAGTTTCCTTATAAAATACTACTACTTGGTTGTCTTTTTTCCCTTTCTCTAGGCCTACTTCTAAATATATATACATAGCCTATGCATCCTCTGTAAAACATATTGTTGGTCATATTTGACTCTGGACAGTTAATGGGCCTACTCATACTACCTTTTTTAAGTAAGCAAATAGTCAGTAATTTCCTCCTGGTAGGATAAGTGTAGGTCAGCTGCTTGCCCTATGGGCTGCTTATTCTGCATGGTTATGTCCACGTGAGGGAGACTTAGGACCACCAGTAGCCTAGTAGTAGACAGACCACCAGGAGTAGACCGTTTTAACCTCAGCAAATGGGCCTATTAACGTTTATGAAACACTAGTAGATTTAGATAAAAATACTATGTGTATTGCTATATCTACTTTTCAAACAATAGCCCACTGTGAATAAGTAGGCCTAAAGTATGACAACCAGTTCCATTTGTGCAGCAGTTATGCACATGTTATTCTCGAACGGAAGGGGGCTGGCTATTTGGGAATAAATCCAAGGTAGGGATTTGACAGGGGAGGTCCTGATGCTCATATAGTCTACGCTCAAATCCAGGATGACAGAGAACCATATTTACAATATAGTGTAGATTTTGAAGAAATTTCCCCGTGAACTATTTCTGATTATTCATCACTTGCCACCGGTTTTGCGTAAAAGCGCAACAATTTGGGAACTAACCGTTTTGTCGTGCTACCTGTGAAGAGATCTTCCGCTCACCAACAAAATGGCCTGCTGAAAGTGAAAAGAAAGAAGATAAGATAAAAATCTGTCCTTTCTTGCGTTAACCGCGCTACCAAAGGCTGGCTTGGCTGGCGACTTGCGCACCGCGCTTTGCCACAGAGACCGAAGCGCGCGCAACACCTCTATCGGAGCCACGCGCCTGGGCTGTGGCAGTGGGAAGTATGCTGGTGCTGACTTTCACCTGTCGCGTGCTGCTCATCATCTTGTTCTCAGAGTCTATTCAAACTGAGAGCTCACCGGTAAGTCCTCAAGGATTTATACTTTCACACTTCAGAAGTGCCCATTTTGAGACGTAGTCTAGCATGAACTGTTACATTTTCACTTGCATCTTTTTTTCTTTATAATTTTTTATTCTCTCTGTGATTGTCACCTGAATTTAAACCAACATCGAATCACCGATGATGGTGCGTTTTAAAATATAAAAACTAAACGTGAGTGCAAAACGTTATATTACATCTGTGATCTTGCTGAGTGAAGTAGACTATAATAGCCAGAAAAGAGTGGTTGGCATCTCAAGCAGTGCTAAAACCCTTTTCATTCAGATTGGCTACATCCATGAATTAAGGGCATATACCTGTTACCTTGAGTCATAGAGCTCTCAAAGTGTTCTAAAGTCAGTTTAGTTGTATTTACTAAATGGTTATGGTCAGTACTAGAGTATGACAAGCTGATATAAGATCAGTGTTTAGGGGCCACACCTACCTCCAAGCCATGGAGTGGAATCTGAGAAAGTCTATAAAGCCAATGTTCCCTAAAGAGGAGATGGAGTAGACAAACACTGGACAACTAGCCCGGACCACAGCCCAGAAACCGCCTCAAGGCAAATATTGAAACAATTTTTTTTCTTATACCCGAGGGAAAACGGGCATGTGCCTTCAGAAAGTATTCACACCCCTTGACTTTTGTCACTGGCCTACACACAATACCCCATAATGTCAAAGTGGAGTTATGTTTTTAGAAATGTTTACAAATTAATAAAAAATGATAGCTGAAATGTCTTGGTGTCAATAAGTATTCAACCCCTTTGTTATGGCAAGCCAAAATAAGTTCAGCAGTGAAAATGTGCTTAAGTCAAGTTGCATGGACTCACTCTGTGCAATAATAGTGTTTAACATGACTTTTGAATGACTACCTCATCTCTGTACCCTACACATACAATTATCTGTAAGGTCCCTCAGTTGAGCAATGAATTTCAAACACAGATTCAAGCACAAAGACCAGGGAGGTTTTCCAATGCCTCACAAAGAAGGGCACCTATTGGTAGATGGGTAAAAATAAATAAGACATTGAATATCCCTTTGAGCATGGTGAAGTTATTAATTACACTTTGGATGGTTTATCAATACACCCCGTCCTTCCTAACTCAGTTGCTGGAGAGGAAGGAAACCGCTCAGGGATTTCACCAGAATTTAATGGCTGTGATAGGAGAACTGAGGATGGATCAACAACATTGTAGTTACTCAACAATACTAACCTACAGTAAAGGAAAGGGTGAAAAGAAGGAAGCCTGTACGGAATAAAAATATTCCAAAACATGCATTCTGTTTGCAATAAGACACTAAAGTAAAACTGCTAAATGTCCTGAATACAAAGTGTTATGTTTGGGGCACATCCAACACAACACATGACTGAGTACCACTCTTCATATTTTCAAGCATGGTGGTGGCTGCATCATGTTATGGGCAAGGACTAAGGAGTTTTTAGGATAAAAATAAACTGAATAGAGGCAAAATCCTAGAGGAAAATTACTTCAGTCTGCTTTCCAACAGAGACTTGGAGAGTTGCTTACCAAGATGACATTGAACGTTCCTGAGTGGCCTAGTTAGACTTTTGACTTAAATCGGCTTGGAAATCTATGGCAAGACTTGAAAATGGCTGTCTAGCAATGATCAACAACCAACTTGACAGAGCTTGAATCATTTTTAATGTGCAAATATTGTACAATCCAGGTGTGCAAAGTTCTTAGAGACTTGTGCAGAAAGACTCACAGCTGTAATCGCTGCCAAAGGTGATTCTAACATGTATTGACTCAGGGGTGTGAATACTTGTGTAAATTAGATATTTCTGTATTTCATTTTCAATACATTTGCAAAAATGCCTAAAAACATGTTTTCACTTTGTCATTATGGGGTATTGTGTGTAGATGGGTGAGAATCTATTTAATCAATGTTGAATTCAGGCTGTAACACAGCAATGTGGAATAAGTCAAGGGGTATGAATACTTTCTGAAGGCACTATATGTGTTTGAGTGTGTGCATACAGTACATGTGTTTGCAGGTTTCAGTGTGTTTGGTTACCATGCCAATTTTGAAGTGTGAGAGAAGGTGTACTTGTACACGACTCGGTGGTGAAAGTGCACCTGTTTAGCATGTCTGCGTGTGTGTGTGCAATGTTTGGTGGTTTGTATTCTACAGGCGTATGACGAATTGCACAAACAGCCTGTTTCTCTGTCCAGCTGTCCTGCCATGCCATAGGGATTCATGGAGAAGAACTCTTCACAAGTGACTGATTCACTACTCTTACTCCGCATATGACGGGTGGGGGCTTATTTAAACATAACAGTTACTGGTATGGATGTAAAAAAGAAGTGTGCTAGTCTTTCAGCAGCATTTCACAGTCTTAGCCAAAACTCTCTCGAGGTATATCTATATTTTCATATACAGTTATAAAATCAGTCAATCTAACACGAGGTTGCCTAAAACACTGTCACCTTGTTCGTCCACGCTGCACTGCTCAACGTTCTGCCCAGAACACTGACACTAATTGTAGCCGGGAACACATTGTAACACTGCACCTGAACAGAGAATACTGCTCAAGGCTACTAGCTACACTTTGCACCTGGACACTCCTCCTCTGTCTGTCTCCTAGTTAGAAAGCTATCTCCCCCGTCCTCCAGTCACAATGAGGACGCTACCTCTATCTCGGAGATCTTCAACATGCACACACATATTCAATATGCTTTCCTCCACAAGGAATCAATCGATTAAATAATGCCCTGACCTAGCAGCACAGGCAGTCCTTTCAGTAGCAGTTTTTTTTCAATCAGGGAAAATTATGTAAACAGTGAAACACACACCATGGCAAATTTGCTGAGCTATGACAGAGTGTATGAGGGAGAGCCGGAGACAAAGAGGTATTGAAGATGGAGGATGGCTGGGGCTCGGGGAGGGGGGGGCAAGGGTAGTAGTGTGAGGGAACGGACGAGGCCATGGTCTGGCTCCAGGGTTATCTGAGTGGGATTGGGAGAGGGAAGGTCAGTGACAAGAGAGGGACCCATGTGTGAGTGCATGTGTGATACCTAGCTTTTAGTGCGATGTCTGGCATTGGGCAGCATGTGTTAGCAATTTAGCACAAGCCTGTGGGCTGCGTTCGGAGTACCTCTCTCTCTCTGTTCTCGTCTCTCCTCCGCCCACCTCACTGGAATGTTGATGTAAAAAAGACACATGGTGTGTCAATAGAAGTTTATCAAATGCAGTCTAGGCCTAGGGCATCCCACTAACGATTAGGGATACCACTGTGCCTATGAATAAGGCTGGAAAAAGCTGCAGTGTACCCATACTATAGCAGGGATACAGGGAAAGCCCTCGGACAGCAAAAAAGAGCCTTGCTCTCATGATGGCAATAAGTGCAGTGGTGGAAAAAGTAACCAATTGTCATACTTGAGTAAAATTATAGATACAGTTGAAGTCGGATGTTTACATACACCTTAGCCAAATACATTTAAACTCAGTTTTTTACAATTCCTGACATTTAATCCTAGTAAAAATTCCCTGTTTTAGGTCAGTTAGGATCACCACTTTATTTTAAGAATGTGAAATGTCAGAATAATAGTAGAGAGAATTATTTCTTTCAGCTTTTATTTCTTTCATCACATTCCCAGTGGGTCAGAAGTTTACATACACTCAATTAGTATTTGGTAGCATTGCCTTTCAATTGTTTAACTTGGGTCAAACGTTTCGGGTAGCCTTCCACAATAAGTTGGGTGAATTTTGGCCCATTCCTCCTGACAGAGCTGGTGTAACTGAGTCAGGTTTGTAGGCCTCCTTGCTCGCACACGCTTTTTCAGTTCTGCCCACACATTTTCTATAGGATTGAGGTCAGGGCTTTGTGATGGCCACTCCAATACCTTGACTTTGTTGTCCTTAAGCCATTTTGCCACAACTTTGGAAGTATGCTTGGGGGTCATTGTCCATTTGGAAGACCCATTTCCGACCAAGCTTTAGCTTCCTGACTGATGTCTTGAGATGTTGCTTCAATATATCCACATCATTTTCCTTCCTCATGATGCCATCTATTTTGTGAAGTGCACCAGTCCCTCCTGCAGCAAAGCACCCCCACAGCATGATGCTACCACCCCGTGCGTCATGGTTGGGATGGTGTTCTTCGGCTTGCAAGTCCCCCCCTTTTCCTCCAAACATAACGATGGTCATTATGGCCAAACAGTTCTATTTTTGTTTCATCAGACCAGAGGACATTTCTCCAAAAAGTAAGACCTTTGTCCCCATGTGAAGTTGCAAACCGTAGTCTGGCTTTTTTTATGCCGGTTTTGGAGCAGTGGCTTCTTCCTTGCTGAGCGGCCTTTCAGGTTATGTCGATATAGGACTTGTTTTACTGTGGATATAGATACTTTTGTACCTGTTTCCTCCAGCATCTTCACAAGGTCCTTTGCTGTTGTTCTGGGATTGATTTGCACTTTTCGTTCATCTCTAGGAGACAGAACGCGTCTCCTTCCTGAGCGGTATGACGGCTGCGTGGTCCCATGGTGTTTACACTTGCGGACTATTGTTTGTACAGATGAACGTGGTACCTTCAGGCGTTTGGAAATTGCTCCCAAGGATGAACCAGACTTGTGGAGGTCTACCATTTTTTTTCTGAGGTCTTGGTTGATTTCTTTTGATTTTCCCATGATGTCAAGCAAAGAGGCACTGAGTTTGAAGATGGGCCTTGAAATAGGTACACCTCCAATTGACTCAAATTATGTCAATTAGCCTATTAGAAGCTTCTAAAGCCATGACATCATTTTCTGTAATTTTCCAAGCTGTTTAAAAGGCACAGTCAATTTAGTGTATGTAAACTTCTGACCAACTGGAATTGTGATACAGTGAAATAATCTGTCTGTAAAGAATTGTTGGAAAAATTACCTGTGTCATGCACAAAGTAGATGTCCTAACCGACTTGCCAAAACTATAGTTTGTTAACAAGAAATTTGTGGAGTGGTTGAAAAACGAGTTTTAATGACTCCAACCTAAGTGTATGTAAACTTCTGACTTCAACTGTACCTTAAATGAAAGTTACTCAAGTAAAAAGTGAAAGTCACCCAGTAAAATACTACTTGAGTAAAAGTTTAAGAGTATTTGGTTCTAAATATACTTAAGTATCAAAAGTAAAAGTATAAATCATTTCAAATTCCTTATATTAAGCAACGCAGACGGCACCATTTTCTTGTTTTTTTAAATGTACGGCTAACCAGGGGCACACTCCAACACTCAGACATCATTTACAAAATATGCATTTGTGTTTAGTGAGTCCACCAGATCAGAGGCAGCAGAGATCACCACGTGTTCTCTTGATAAGTCCGTGAATTGGACCATTTTCCTGTCGTGCTAAGCATTCAAAATGTAATGAGTACTTTTGGGTGTCAGGTAAAATGTATTGAGTAAAAAGTATGTTATTTTCTTTAGGAATGTAGTGAAGTAAAAGTTGTCAAAAATATAAATAGAAACGTTAAGTACAGACCTCAAACTACTTAAGTAGTACTTTAAAGTATTTTTACTTAAGTACTTTACACCACTGAATAAGTGTCACATTCTCTACGATTGTGTGTGTCATGTACTCAAGTAGTGACTCAAGGACAGGTAAGAGACTTTAGAGGTCATGCATGTGTGGTGTATGGTCCAGTATTAGAGCAATATTCAGATGGCAGAACAGAAATGTTCCAGCATCTTCCCTTTGGATGCAGGCCTGCAAAATACAATACTTTACTCCAGCCATGTCAATGAGCTACAGACTGAGCCCACAGTTGACAGGCAGGGGGGTGAGGCGGGCCTGAAGGGTCTGGAATCGTCCCCTCAATTAGGCCTGTTTATTTACAGAGCTAGCAAAACCAGCTCTCACAGGTACAGGAGCAGGTGAAGGCCAAGATATATATACACACACATACAGACTCATTTCCCTGGTTTCTATTTTAAATGTTCCCATACTTTGACCATGTGTTCACTGCTGCAGTGCTTATCTTTTACGTGCTCCCTCTCTCAGCTTTTCCTAGCGTGACACTGAAACGCTGTTCCTGTGCCAGACAAGCAGCAGACGGAGTAATCACTAGCCAAGGCACCAACAAATATCTCCTTTTTAATCCCGCTCTCTCACCAACTCTGCTTAAGTCTATCCACACCAATGCACTCCAAACCTCCAAATCTTTCTCTGATACAGTACGCTGCTGGGGGTCAAAGTGTGTCATATGAGAGTACAGGTCAGCAGGGTGTAATTGCATTGTACTGCCTGTGTTGCTGCTTGTGTCCAGCCATTTCTGATCACAGAAAACATGTGGCCCCGGGGCTGTGCGCTGGACTGCCACAGGGGGCGCCACCGGACAGTATGTGGCAGCAACGGACGCCTTTACAAGTCCCTGTGTACATTCCAGAGAGCCCAGTGCATCAACACTCAGCTACGGACGGCACCACGAGCACACTGTGCAGGTAAGTACCCTTTAGTGAGCATAAACTGTGTACATTCTATGAAAGTAAGTCATAGACGCCTCCATCTATACACACGTATTCACACTATACACATATATACATACCATCTATTATTCACCATATATACCAGGGATGGGCAACTTTGATGGGGGTGGGGGCCACTAAAAAATCTGAACTCATCATGATGGGCTGCAGTTAATCACATTGCGATTAAATTTTGTGCAATTCTATACATTTTTCCATGGGGTGTAGAGAAAATGTTGCAGTTTTAAAGCAAATTTGTTGCAATTCTACTCATTTTGCCATGGGGCAGAGAGGAAAATGAGCTGTTTTACTGCTAATTTCCTGCAATTCTACACATTTTGCCATAGGGTGGCGAGAAATGTTTGCAGTTTTTAATATGATATCTGAGTGAGACTGACTAACAAAATCAATGGGGGGCCCCCCGTCTGGTAATTCGACCATGATAACAAGTTTAGACAGCTGGCCGCTAAACTAATTTAGCAATCTGGAAGAAAAAAGCTGACATTGGAAAATTGACTGACTATCAGTCAGTGGAGGCTGCTGAGGGGAGGACTGCTCACAATAATGGCTGAAATGGAGTGTAATGGAGTGAATGGAATGGTATCAAACACATGAAAACCCCCCCAAAACATGTTTGATACCATTCCATTCACTCTATTCCAGCCATTATTATGAGTCATTCTCCCCTCAGCAGCCTCCACTGCTATCACTGACTGACATAACAAGAGAAAAACTGCTGATGCACAACCACATTTCGAAATTGCACCTTGTGTATTCTACTATTCTAACTCTCAACAGTAAGTTGAGACCCCGACTGAGTTCCTAAAAACTCAGTCAGTTTTTTTGTTGTTGTGGAAATTGATCCGAGGGCCTCAAAAGGGCCGCCAGTTGACCATCCCTGATATATACAGTACACACAATCTATACACACTTCTGCATTGATTATATATGCCAATGGAAGTAGTAGAGGTCATTGCTGGACATCCCCCTTCAGATTCCACCCAGTCCAAGTGCCAGCTTGCTCGTAGTCAGGCCCTGGAGTCAAGTGTCCGCAGCCACACCGTCCCAGAATGCAGTGCGGACGGAAGCTTCCTGCAGGTATTTCAAATTTAATTCAATTCAAATTCAATTCAAATTCAATTACAGAAAATCTAAGCAAATCAAACTTTATTTGTCACTTGCGCCGAATACAACGGGTGTAGACTTTACCCTGAAATGCTTGCTTACCAATGATGTAGAGTCAAACAATTATAATAAAAAGAAAAATAGTAACACAAGGAATAAAATACACAAGAATGGAGCTATCTACAGGGAGTATCAGTACCAGATCAATGTGCAGGGGTACGAGCTATTTGAGGTAGATACAGTGCCTTCGGAAAGTATTCCGACCCCTTGACTTTTTCCACATTCTGTTACGTTACAGCGTTATTCTAAAATGGATTAAAAAATAAACAATCCTCAGCAATCTACTCACAATACCCCATAATGACAAAGCGAAAACAAGAAATGTTTGCAAATGTATTACAAATAAAAAAGATACCTTATTTACATCAATCAATCAATCAATTTTATTTTATATAGCCCTTCTTACATCAGCTAATATCTCGAAGTGCTGTACAGAAACCCAGCCTAAAACCCCAAACAGCTAGTAATGCAGGTGTAGAAGCACGGTGGCTAGGAAAAACTCCCTAGAAAGGCAAAACCTAGGAAGAAACCTAGAGAGGAACCAGGCTATGAGGGGTGGCCAGTCCTCTTCTGGCTGTGCCGGGTGGAGATTATAACAGAACCATGCCAAGATGTTCAAAAATGTTCATAAGTGACAAGCATGGTCAAATAATAATCAGGAATAAATCTCAGTTGGCTTTTCATAGCCGATCATTAGAGTTTAAAACAGCAGGTCTGGGACAGGTAGGGGTTCCTACCTATTTACATAAGTATTCAGACCGTTTGCTATGAGACTCGATGTTAAGCTCAGGTGCATCCTGTTTCCATTGATTATCCTTGATGTTTCTACAACTTGGAGTCCACCTGTGGTAAATTCAATTGATTGGACATGATTTGGAAAGGCACACACCTGTCTATATAAGGTCCCACAGTTGACCGTGCATGTCAGAGCAAAAACCAAGCCATGAGGTCGAAGGAATTGTCCGTAGAGCTCCGAGACAGGATTGTGTCAAGGCACAGATCTGGGGAAGGGTACCAAAACATTTCTGCAGCATTGAAGGTCCCCAAGAACACAGTGGCCTCCTTCATTCTTAAAAGGAAGAAGTTTGGAACCACCAAGCCTCTTCCTTGAGCTGGCCGCCCGGCCAAACTGAGCAATCGAGGGAGAAGGGCCTTGGTCAGGGAGGTGACCAAGAACCCGATGGTCACTCTGACAGAGCTCTAGAGTTCCTCTGTGGAGATGGTAGAACCTTCCAGAAGGACAGCCATCTCTGCAGCACTCCACCAATCAGGCCTTTATGGTAGAGTTACCAGACGGAAGCCAATCTTCAGTAAAAGGCACATGACAGCTCGCTTGGAGTTTGCCAAAAGGCACCTAAAGGACTCTCAGACCATGAGAAACAAGATTCTCTGGTCTGATGAAACCAAGATTGAACTCTTTGGCCTGAATGCCAAGCATCACGTCTGGAGAAAACCTGGCCACCATCCCTACGGTGAAGCATGGTGGTGGCAGCATCATGCTGTGGGGATGTTTTTCAGCGGCAGGGACTGGGAGACTAGTCAGGATCGAGGGAAAGATGAACGGAGCAAAGTACAGAGAGATCATTGATGAAAACCTTCTCCAGAGTGCTAGGACCTCAGACTGGGGCGAAGCTTCACCTTCCAACAGGACATCGACCCTAAGCACACAGCCAAGACAACGCAGAAGTGGCTTCGGGACAAGTCTCTGAATGTCCTTGAGTGGCCCAGTCAGAGCCCGGACTTGAACCCCATCTAATATCTCTGGAGAGACCTGAAAATAGCTGTGAAGCAACGCTCCCCATCCAACCTGACAGAGCTTGAGAGCATCTGCAGAGAAGAATGGGAGAAACTCCCCAAATACAGGTGTGCCAAGCTTGTAACGTCATACCCAAGAAGACTCAAGGCTGTAATCGCTGCCAAAGGTGCTTCAACAAAGTACTGAGTAAAGGGTCTGAATACTTATGTAAATGTAATATTTCAGTTTTTTATTTTAAATAAATTAGCAAACATTTCTAAAAACCTGTTTTTGCTTTGTCATTATGGGGTAATGTGTGTAGATTGATGAGGGAAAAAAACAATTTAATCAATTTTAGAATAAGACTGTAACGTAACAAAATGTGGAAAAAGTCAAGGGGTCGGAATACTTTTCGAAGGCACTGTATGTACATGAAGGCACGGTAAAATGACTAGGCATCAGGATAGTAATACGAGTAAAATAAAGAACAGAGTAGCAGCAGCAGCATACACTAAGTGTACAAAACATTAGGAACACCTGCTTTGACCAGGTGAATTCAGATGAAAGCTATGATCCCTTGTTGATGTCACTTGTTAAATCCACTTAAATCAGTGTAGATGAAGGGGAGGAGACAGGTTAATAAGGGATTTTTAAGCCTTGAGACTACTGAGACATGGATTGTGTATGTGTGCCATTCAGAGTGTGGATGGGCAAGACAAAATATTGAAGTGCCTTTTAACGGGGTATGGTAGTAGGTGCCAGGCGCACTGGTATGAGTGTGTCAAAAACTGCAACGCTGTTGGGTTTTTCACACTCAACAGTTTCCCGTGTGTATCAAGAATGGTCCACCACCCAAAGGACATCCAGCCAACTTGACACAGCTGTGGGAAGGATTGGAGTCAACAAATGGCCAGCAGCCCTGTGGAACACTTTCGACACCTTGTAGAGTCCATGCCTCGAAAAATTGAGGCTGTTCTGAGGGAATAAGGGGGTGCAACTCAATATTAGGAACGTGTTCCTAATGCTTTATGCACTCAGTGTATGTTGAGTGTAAAAGTGTGCGTTTGTATTTATGTTGTGTTGGTATGCATATGTGTGTGTGTGTGTGTATGCAGTGTATGTGAATGTGTGTGGGTTTTGTGTGAGAGTGTCAATGTAGTGTGTCTGTATGTACAGTGGGGCAAAAAAGTATTTAGTCAGCCACCAATTGTGCAAGTTCTCCCACTTAAAAAGATGAGAGAGGCCTGTAATTTTCATCATAGGTACACGTCAACTATGACAGACAAATTGAGAAAAGAAAATCCAGAAAATCACATTGTAGGATTTTTAATGAATTTATTTGCAAATTATGGTGGAAAATAAGTATTTGGTCACCTACAAACAAGCAAGATTTCTGGCTCTCACAGACCTGTAACTTCTTCTTTAAGAGGCTCCTCTGTCCTCCACTCGTTACCTGTATTAATGGCACCTGTTTGAACTTGTTATCAGTATAAAAGACACCTGTCCACAACCTCAAACAGTCACACTCCAAACTCCACTATGGCCAATACCAAAGAGCTGTCAAAGGACACCAGAAACAAAAGTGTAGACCTGCACCAGGCTGGGAGGACTGAATCTGCAATAGGTAAGCAGCTTGGTTTGAAGAAATCAACTGTGGGAGCAATTATTAGGAAATGGAAGACATACAAGACCACTGATAATCTCCCTCGATCTGGGGCTCCACGCAAGATCTCACCCCGTGGGGTCAAAATGATCACAAGAACGGTGAGCAAAAATCCCAGAACCACACGGGGGACCTAGTGAATGACCTGCAGAGAGCTGGGACCAAAGTACAAAGCCTACCATCAGTAACACACTACGCCGCCAGGGACTCAAATCCTGCAGTGCTAGACGTGTCCCCCTGCTTAAGCCAGTACATGTCCAGGCCCGTCTGAAGTTTGCTAGAGTGCATCCAGAAGAGGATTGGGAGAATGTCATATGGTCAGATGAAACCAAAATATAACTTTTTGGTAAAAACTCAACTCGTTGTGTTTGGAGGACAAAGAATGCTGAGTTGCATCCAAAGAACACCATACCTACTGTGAAGCATGGGAGTGAAAACATCATACTTTGGGGCTGTTTTTCTGCAAAGGGACCAGGACGACTGATCCGTGTAAAGGAAAGAATGAATGGGGCCATGTATCGTGAGATTTTGAGTGAAAACCTCCTTCCATCAGCAAGGGCATTGAAGATGAAACGTGGCTGGGTCTTTCAGCATGACAATGATCCCAAACACACCGCCCGGGCAACGAAGGAGTGGCTTCGTAAGAAGCATTTCAAGGTCCTGGAGTCTCCAGATCTCAACCCCATAGAAAATCTTTGGAGGGAGTTGAAAGTCCGTGTTGCCCAGCGACAGCCCCAAAACATCACTGCTCTAGAGGAGATCTGCATGGAGGAATGGGCCAAAATACCAGCAACAGTGTGTGAAAACCTTGTGAAGACTTACAGAAAACGTTTGACCTGTGTCATTGCCAACAAAGGGTATATAACAAAGTATTGAGAAACTTTTGTTATTGACCAAATACTTATTTTCCACCATAATTTGCAAATAAATTCATTAAAAATCCTACAATGTGATTTTCTGGATTTTTTTCCCTCATTTTGTCTGTCATAGTTGACGTGTACCTATGATGAAAATTACAGGCCTCTCTCATCTTTTTAAGTGGGAGAACTTGCACAATTGGTGGCTGACTAAATACTTTTTTTCCCCACTGTATATATAGTATTGTGAGTGTGCATAGAGTCAGTGCAAATAGTCTGGTTAACCATTTAATGAACTATTTAGCAGTCTTATGGCTATTTAACAGTCTTATGGCTTGGGGGTAGAAGCTGTCTCGGAGCCTGTTGGTCCGAGAGCCGATGCTTCGGTACCGTTTGCCGGACGGTAGCAGAGTGAACAGTCTATGGCTACCCTTTAGTGAGCATACATTTCACTACTTGGCTTTGATTAAATTGGCAAAACATAGGTTCTGACAAATGTCCCACTTTCTCAGGTGCAGTGCCACAACCAAACTGGGTACTGCTGGTGCTCTACTCCAGATGGGAAGCCTGTCAGTGGGACCTCTGTCCTGCACCTCAGACCCAACTGCACAGGTGAGACAGAGTTTAGATCAAACAGGCAATGGGAAATAGCTGTGAATTAGCATCTATCAATCCACCCATAAAACAGTTCACACAGCCCTCTTTCTGGTGTGTTGTGTTGTGCCATGAGTCATTTGTCTGAAATGACACAGATGGCTGATCTGGAGTTAGCCCAAAGAGGTGAGAATTCACCTGACTTACATGCATAGGTACTGTACTGTATATCAATCAATAGTGCTCCACTGACACTAATATAAATACTCACTCAAACACTGGCACACACATACCTACTCTGGTACGGGCTTTAATCACAGTCAGTTTGGTCCTTGAAATGTTCTTGTCTCTGTGGACACAGGTGAGGGTGGTCCCTCCCGGCCCACCGCTGACCCTAGCAGGCCCCAGTCTGCAGCAGGTGAGAGGAGTGGACATGGAGAATCTCCATTGAACATGCTTTTAAGTCTAGCACTAGGCTTAATCTGTCTCCGGGAAACCGTCCCGTAATGATGGACATTTTCAGAATGATACTACCATATTGTTTGTTTACACTAATATCACTCTATTTCCTGTACAGGAATCACCGCTCCTCCGCTCTGGGTGACCATCCTGTTGAACTCTGACTCCAAAGGGAATCGTTCTGTAAAACACCCTACAGGTAAGGAGTTTTTTTTTAATGAGCTTCCATAGCTATCCCTTCTGTGAGATAATGTTTAAGTGTTTGTAATGATTAGTGTGTGTGCACATATGTGTTCATGTGCGTGTGCGTACATTCGTCCTTCCACAGAAAGTCATCAGACGTGTGAGAGGGAGAGAGCAGCGTTGATGGCCGAGGTGCATCTTCTGTGGCAGGAGGAGCGCTTCATCCCAAAATGCAGTGCAGACGGGCGCTACAGCCCCATCCAGTGCCACGTCACCACAGGGTACTGCTGGTGTGTCAGGGAAGACACGGGACGGCCTCTACCAGGCACCTCTGCCAGGTATGGCCTCAAACAAGGCACCTAGTGGATAGAGAAATGTGGATAACGCTTTATTTTACAGCCTGATAATTATCAGGTAGTTACATAGGAATGACTTGTACCAGCTTAACTAGGCAGTACAATAAAGCTTTACCTAAATGCATACTGCACTCCCATGACACACACAAGCCGCTATCAGAACTCTCAGAACGCTATCAGATGTCACTTGTTAAATCCACGTCAATCAGTGTAGATGAAGGGGAGGAGACAGGTTAAAGAAGGATTTTTAAGCCTTGAGACAATTGAGACATGGATTGTGTATGTGTGCCATTCAGAGGGTGAATGGGCAACACAAAATATTTAAGTGCTTTTGAATGGGGTATGGTGGTAGGTGCCAGGCGCGCCGGTTTGTATCAAGAACTGCAATGCTGCTGGGTTTTTTTCACGCTCAACAATTCCCATATGTATCAAGATTGGTACACCACCCAAAGGACATCCAGCCAACTTGACACAACTGTGGGGTGCATTGGAGTCAACATGGGCCAGCAAATATAGCATATTTTAACATTGTATTATATTTAAAGTGTTGTGCTGGTTTAGAATTTTACTATTTGATAATGATCTATTATCTAATTATAATTAATTATATATAATTATATTATAAATTGGTGTGCAATTCAGTCTATGACCGTGAGAAACCAATAAAACCTTCTACTACTTAAAACAAATATTTTCAAGTTTTAGTAGGTACAGTATGTACTATAGATGGGGAGATAGAGGAAAGGGAACAGTGAGTGGTGAGTGGCAGAACGGGGGATTGAACCACTGCCTCCAGGGGCATATGTGGTCTGGTGGCAGCACTACAACTAGACCAGCCCCCTGCACGTGCTGAAGTCTTGATAGTGCAATGCTATGGTTTTATTGATTACCTTCTTCAGTATCCTGGTTGCATAGCATTATTTAATGGACATTTCCATCCATTTCCACTGTATTTTCTCTTAGCTTCATATACTTCTCTGACTAACAATGCCACTGACACCCCTGTGAGCAAAATTGGTTGAAAGTCTCAACTTTTCAACGTCTTGTGCTCATAGGGTATAGTGTAGCCTCTACTGCATCTCCTCCTGTCAATGGTGGATGATAACAAAGATTATAACAAATGGCAAAAGGGAGCAAACCATTGGGTAAATGCACTGGGATGTATGATGATAGTGACTAAATGGTTGGAGAGGAGTCTATGAGTTACTGCTGCAGATGTAGATCATTCCCATGGCTGTTGTTGCCCCTTTCAGGAACCGGCTGCCAGACTGCAGTCTGGAGGAGCCCCACAGCAGCAAGCCTGACAGGAACTACAGAGACAGATCCCTACCAGGTCAGATCCTCATACTGTACTTCACTATACCTGGATAGATCAACAATGACCTTTCTCGTTTTTACTATCCTGGTCCCAGATCAGTTGGCTCTTTCTGCCAACTCCTATAGTCATTGTCACTCCTAGAGTCATTGGCAGACATCACAAACTGATCTAGGACCAGGCTAACACTAACACTGTACATTTGATTGGTACTGTCTATATTGAGTACTGTAGGTACTGTGTCAATGAGCTGTGGTGAATGCAATGTGGTCTCTTGTCTAGTTTACATCATAGCGGGTAGGCGTTCCTCATTTTGTCAAGAGTTACAACTTAAACTGACCCCCTTGCCTTGCCTTAACACCCTCTCTCTGCTCCCAGGGTGCCCTGGGGCCCGGAAGAAAGAGTTCCTGCAGAGTCTGGTGAGAGCCCTGCAGCTGAAGGCTGAACAGTCTGGAATACTCAGCCCTCACAGGTCAGTCTGCATACCACTCTATTTATACTGAACAAAAATATAAACGCAACATGTAAAGTGTTGGTCCCATTTTTCATGAGCTGAAATAAAAGATCCCAGAAAGATATGCACCAAAATATTATTTCTCTCAAATGTTGTGCACAAATTTGTTTACATCCCTGTTAGTGAACATTTCTCCTTTGCCAAGACAATCCATCCACCAGACAGGTGTGGCATATCAAGAAGCTGATTAAACAGCATGATCATTATACAGGTGCACCTTGTGCTGGGGACAATAAAAGGCCACTCTAAAATGTGCAGTTTTGTCACACAACACAATGCCACAGATGTTTCAAGTTTTGAGGGCGCGTGCAATTGACATGCTGACTGCAGGAATGTCCACCAGAGCTGTTACCAGAGAATTTAATGTTCATTTCTCTACCATAAGCCAACGTTGTTTTAGAGAATTTGGCAGTACTTCCAACCGGCCTCACAACCGCAGACCACGTGTAACCACGCCAGCCCAGGACCTCCACATTCGGCTTCTTCACCTGCGGGATCGTTTGAGACCAGACACCCAGACAGCTGATGAAACTGAGGAGTATTTCTGTCTGTAATAAAGCCCTTTTGTGGGGAGAAACTCATTCATGTGAAATCTATGGATTTCACATTACTGGGCAGGGGCACAGCCATGGGTGGGCCTGGGAGGGCATAGGACGACCACTGGCTGCGCCCCTGCCCAGTCATGTGAAATTCATAGATTAGCGCCTAATTTACTTATTTAAATTGACTGATTTCCTTATATGAACTGTAACACAGTAAAATTGTTGCATGTTGCGTTTGTATTTTTGTTCAGTATAATTAAACCCACTGGACTTACTCGCCCTGCCGTCTGTTTATATCTTGACTCCATCCCTCTCTTTCTCACTACAGGTCAGTCTGCATACCACTCTATTAAACCCCATGGACCTACTCATCCCATCTCTCTCTCTCTCCAGTTCATCGCTCTCTTTCTCACGCTTATATCTCTCCTCCTTCTCGTGGCCACTTAAATGCTCCGTACATCTTTTCCTTTCTCTCTCACCATCTGAAAGTTTTTCACTCTGTTAATTTATACACACAACTCTCTCCTTCACTCAACCTCTTCTGTTTTACATATCCGTCCATCCATCTGTAACTCCCTGTATCTCTCACCCTGCTCTCTCCAAAACCCTCCTCTATTCCCTGACAGATAGTATAGTGGATTTCTGAATACATTACCAATTTACCAGGCCACTGATTGACTGTTGTGCCGTAATGGATCTGATAGTACTCCAGTATGTGATTAAATATTTCAAACATATCTTTAGATATACATTTGTTCTCTTGAATAAATCATTTTCATACCGATAGCCTTTCTGTTTATAAATAATTTGTTTGCTCTTTTCGGCTCGACACAGAAATTGGAATATGGTTATGTTCAATATGACTGATAAGCAAGGTTCAGGAATGGAGTGCTTATGAGAAATGAATTATTTCATCCTGACTGCAGGAATCTCATAAATGTAGATTCAATGACTAGTCAGACACTGTGGTTCTGTAAAAAACACATTGGAATGTCATCTTCAGTATGTCAGCAGGAGGCCCTCTTAAGAAGTCACTGCTAGATTTTCTCTGCATGTGGCTCATCTTAAAATAAACATTTGATTTCAATTCAAGACTATACAAGCCAATACATTACTATTGTACGCAGAAGAGCGATGCTACTGGTCTGAAATGTGTAATTTCTTTACCAGGGTGTCGGACGCCCCCCTGTCAGGCACCATGTCCCCTCCCCCATCCACCTCGGTCCCCTCCCTGGGGGTGGAGGAGTGGGACATGTCAGGGGTGGATGGGGGGCTGCGTTGGCACTTCAGACAGCTGGATACGGATGACAGTGGAGTGCTGACTGAACGTGAGGCCCGGCCCCTCCGCCTCTACCTGCGCAGGAGGGTAAAGCCACGACGCTGTGCTAAGAAGTTTGCCCAGTACTGCGACCGCGACGGGGACCGCGGTCTCACCCTGTCTGAGCTCAGTGCCTGTCTGGGGCTGTGAGGTGGGTTTGGTTCTAGGAGAGAGTTGAGGTTGTGAGGTGGGTTTGGGTAGTTGTGAGGTGGGTTTGGGCTTTGAGAAAAAACATCTGAAGAGGTGAATATGGGTTCAAATTTGGCTTTGTGATATGTTTAGTTTGTTACCACTTTGAGCTGAGAGGCTTTAAGTTGTGAGATTAGCCCTTCTGTATATGTTATGTAAGACCTACTGTATTTGATGAAAAGTCCAAGATCGGTTTAGAAAACCACTCAGGGATCTTTTAAGTGGAACACTTTATTTGTTGGGGTCGGTGCCAGGTACATGTTTTGTCAGAGAAAACGAGTCCTTTCTAGCTGGGAAATTGGATTTCTCTACTCTTCTTCATGAGAGAGAGAGAGAGAGAGAGAGAGAGAGAGAGAATCGATCACTCTTAATGAACTCCACACATACATAGTGTCATGCCATTTAGCCAAATGGTTAAAGGATGTGAAGACTGTGACAAGATGTGGTTTGAGCAGTAACAGAAGCTGTGTGTTCTCACCCCAATGTATAGACCTGTCAGCAACGTCCCTCAGGGGCCCAGACCACAGGAGGTTGGTGGCACCTTAATCGGGGACGACAGGCCGTGGTAATGGCTGGAGTGGAATGGTATCAAATACAACAAACACATGGTTTCCATGTGTTTGATGCCATTTCATTTGCGCCGTTCCAGACATTATTGTGAGCCGTCCTCCCCTCAGCAGCATCCACTGGCCCATACCCACTCCATACCAGCTCCAGATTGGTCTCTGTGTTTGGGTTTCTCTCTCCTTCTCTCCGTTCCATATACGAGAGGGTGAGAGAGAGAGAGAACGAGACAGAGGAGAGAAAGAGGCTCTTTTACCTCCTCAAGGTTAGTGCTAGCTCACCAGGGACGGCTGTTTTTGGCTCGGTGTCAGATAAATTAAAAGGCTGCTGTGTGTTTATGTACATTTAGAAACCAAAACAAACCTCGAGCCAAAATGGCCACCCTGTTAGCTATCAATCCAACCCCGCCCTTAACCTCCAATAATTCAGTCTAGCTGAGGTGTAGTGACAGCTAGGGGAGAAGGTGAGAGTTGTTGTAATGGGGTTCTACCTAACACACTTATCTGTCCCCCAGACACTCCTGGTGACAGTAATAGGAATAATGAGGGACGCCTCCAATTATTCAGAACGACTCACCTGAAACAGAACTAAAGCCCACAAGACATAGGTTAGAGGTGCTGTTGAATTAAACAAGACAGTCATTCATGAATCTGTCTCTCTCTCCCCACTCGTCTCCTCCCCTCACCTCTCCTTTTCTATCCTTTCCTGTTTTACCTACAGTATCTGTCAGTAGAATCGAGGAGAGAAGGCAGAGGAGAGCATAGAGCAACAGAAGATCCAAGCCTGAAGTCCTGGGCCTGTATTTATCAAGTGTCTTAGAGTAGGAGTGCTGATCTAGGATCAATCTAATTCATTATGATCTAAAAAGAAAAACTGATTCTAGAACAGTGTTCCTACTCTGAAACGCTTGGTAAATAAAGGCCCTGAAGACCTGAATTCTGCTCCACTCCTGTCAAATTGTCATTGGAAGATCCAGTTCTACAGCACTTTGTAAAACACAAACATAAGGCCTCAATTGAAGCACCGTTGCAGAATATACAGTACACAGAATAGAGAATATAGTCGCCGCTTTATTTTAATGTGTCCTATGTCTTTTGTGTTATCTTGTTGGCTCTGATCATTTCCTCATATTCATGTTTATCAGTAATGGTCTTCTGCTGTAAAACCACAGTGCAACTTGTGTTTTTGTCATTTTAATCTGTAAACCGTGCTCAAATATTTGTTGACTATAAATAAAATGGATTTTAAAAATACAATACTGTTTTATGCAGTGTACAGATCCCTATATGGATTAACCCACCTGGGGAGCAAGTGGCATAGTAAAATGACTTAGGGTTTTCATCTGTGTTTGTTTATGATGAATGCAACAATAATTTCCAATATCTTTTGAAGGAATCACTAACAAATGGAGACGTATGGCGCTCAAGCCTACAATGTGACTGATAGAGGACTGGACATAAAATACATTCCTGAAAGTAAAGCAGTGATTTTGAAGAGCGCGTTAGCTAAAGCTGGGGTAGCATCTCCTGGGAAGGATAAGATGTGTTACATCATGATGGCTCATCGCAGTGACACTGAAATGGGGAAAGTATTGGGCCTTTACAATAAGGTGTGGCAGGAAGGGAAACTGCCTGGAAGTTGGAAGCAGGCTGTAGTGGTGCCGATACAGAAACCAGGGAAAGACTCTACTAGTCCTTCAAGCTATAAGTCGATAGCGTGGACATCTCACGTATGTAAACTTATGGAAAGGATGATAACGGAAAGGCTGACTTACTTCCTGGAGAGTAGAGGACTAATGTCACCAGATCAAAGTGGGTTCAGGAAAGGCAGGGGAATGATGGATCCTGTACTGTGCCTTGAGTCAGTCACATGGAAGGCACAGGCAAATAAGGAGGTGGTGGTATCTGTTTTATTTGATGTACAGAAGGCCTATGATATGATGTGGAAGGAGGGCGTACTTATCAAGCTGGGTATCATGGCGGTTGGAGGAAGGGTTTTTAACTGGATAAAAGTTTATATTTTTGGGCGATCAATACAAGTGAGGGTGGGAGCTCTGTCAGAAAGTTATGAAGTAGATAATGGTATCCCCCAGGGAAGTGTCATTAGTCATGTGTTGTTCTCCATTATGATTGACAATGTATTCTGCCAGGTGAGACCTGAAATTGGGAGGTCATTGTTTGCGGTTGACGGGACACTGTGGAAGAGAGGGAGAAATATTACCCATACAGCCAGGAGAGTTCAAGAAGCAATCAGTGAAGTTGAGCATTGGTCCCTCAGGTGGGGCTTTAAGTTTTCATTTGAGAAAACACAGACTGTGTTTTTTTCTAGAAGGAAGGCTGGGGAGGAAATATACTTGTATGGAAGGAATCTGGAGAGGGTGGGAGTGTTCCTAGGGGTCTGGTTTGACACTCGAATGACATGGGCAGAGCATATTATCAGACTAGTTGTCAAAGGAAATAAAATATTGAATGGGATACGTTGCCTGTCAGGAATGGAGTAAGGGGCAGATAGAATGGCGTTGAAAATGCTATATATAGTGCTGTTAAGGTCATCACTGGATTATGGAAGTGTAGCATATGGATCAGCAGCTCAGACATCTTTAAAAAAGCTAGATGTTGTGGAGCACTCAGGACCTCCCCGGTGGCAGCGATGCAGGTAGACTTGGGAGAGATGCTGTGAAAGTTAAGAAGACAACAGCTAGCCATGGCATATTGGGTAAATCTACAGGGACATACGGTTACCCATCTTACAAAAAAGGTGCTCCTAGAGTGCTGGGAACATGAACAACATCTGAATACAAGTTTTGGGTGGATCGGCAATGGCATGGCGAGAGAGATGGGACTGTTTGGGAGGGAGTTTAGCCCCTCTGTGGTTCTTCCTGCTATCCCACCTTGGTTGCTCCCTCAGCCAATGATCGATCTAGGGTTGCTTGAGAGGGTAAGAGCTGTTGAGGAAGGAGTAGATTCACAGATGGATCTAAGGACCCTAAAACAGGGAGGACAGGTGCAGCTTTTAGTGTTCCTGAGTTTAAGGTGGCAGTGACAAAAAAAGCAACGGATCATTTATCCGTTTACACAATGGAGTTGATGACAATACTCTTGGCTGCAGAGTGGGTGGGGAGGTGAGGCCAGACAGAGAAGTAATCTGCTCTGACTCATGTGCAGCACTGATGAGCTTAAATTAATGTGTGTCTCGGAGCAGACGGGATGTATTGTATGAGGTTTTGCAGTGCTTGTATCGGGTGAAACAGATGGGCGTATTTGTGATGTTCCCCTGGGTACCAGCTCATGTGGGAGTAGAGGGGAATGAGGAGGTGGATGTTATCATCAAGCAGGCTCTTAAACATCCTAATGTTGAGATGGAATTGTAAAGCAGAAACCGAAGGGTTGATAAAAACTGTGGTTAAAAACAAATGGCAAGAGTTGTGGAACAGGGAGGGAAAGGGAAGACACCTGTATAAGATTCAGGAAAAGGTGGAGGCAGGGAGGTCATCAGGCCGAGAGAAAAGGGAGGAAAGTGTAGTCACAAGGCTGAGACTGGGACACACAAGGCTCAGTAGTACATTGAAATTGGTGGGGAAACATCCGACTGGGCGGTGTGATCATTGTCAGGAGGAGATGGAAACAGTGTAACACGTTCTATTTCAGTGCCAGAAATATAGGAGTGAAAGGGAGCGATTGTTATTAGATTTGAGTGGTAATGGGGTTGAAGAGCCAATATTAAGTGAACAGCTGGGGAAATCTTCAGGGGATGTAATATTTAATTATGTATTTCGTTTCCTTAAGGAGACGAGAATATTGGGTAGGATTTAAACCTTCCCTGTCTCTGGTCCAGACTCCAGTCCAGTTGGTGGTGGTAATGAACCTTAAAGCTGGTTGCCAACCGCCATAAAAATCCACAGAAGAAGAAAAAGAAGCAGAAGCGATTTCCCATTATCCTTTGGGTCATTGCCCAGGGTGTCACATAGGTCAAATTGCATTTGAACTGACTGAAAAAGGCCATTAGGCTGATTCAGGCATGACAACAAGACATGTTTTTTCACTCTCAATGGCTGCCTGCTTATCTCTCCCAGAGGAGTAGCCAGGTCAAGACAGTCCTCTCCCAGAGGTTTGGACAAGTAGCCTATGACAGAAAACAGCCTGGTGAGAATGAGAGCGGCACTTATTTGGTGCAAATCTAACTGGGTTCACTGTGCTGCTGTCACGTGCAGGATCTGAACCCTGATCTCCCACGTGAGAAACCAACGTCATGACTGTTAGACAAGGGTCTGCTACACTGCGAACAGCTTCACTTCCTCCACTGTCCCTGTCCCTTTAATGGGCTCCTCGAACTAGTAGTGGTCCTCTGATTTCAAACACTTGTGACTGCTAGCTTGACAAAGTGCAAACCAATCGTGCCAACGAAAAGGATCTGATTTGATGGTGCCACTGGCGACATTTCAAGCTGAGGGGTGAATTTATCATGTATGATCTGACCCATTACATAAACATATCTGCAACATAATTTTGTGCACACCTATGTTGGTGCTATTGCCATGTTGAAGAATTGCAAACTATTAGCCAATGATCTTACTATTGTCTGGTATGCATGGTTTTGTGTGTTAAATATTGGGATATTGTTGTGTTTAAAACTACTCTTGTTGTGAGGTCAAAAGTCTGCAAGAGACCCAGTATTTCAGGTAATCTCTAACATTTTACCAGGAGAGGGGGCTATTTTGCCAGATATGCTGCCAGCCCAGAGGCAGAATAGCACCTCAGTGCTTTCATACATAAAATGAGTGGTTGCATTGTGTGTGTTTGCGTGCCTGTGTGAATGTTTGGATGGATATGTAAGGTTATCCATATGCTACATATGTGATATGATATTGTGGTTGATCCCTCCACTGGGGTCCTGTATCAAAGGGCCAAGACCATGACAATGGCTGTAGAGTGACCATGAGGTCACACAGGGTGATAAATATCCCAGCAATCTCCAAATTGATGACATATCTCACTCCCCCTTCCCACTACCACAGCCCCTTGAGAAACTCAGACATTTGCATGCTATGATGAATCTATAATTCATGCAATCCATAGCTCCTTTTGCAATACCATATACTTTGGATATTGACATCTATGTTTTTCCCATTCTGCTGTTACTGTTCAATGCATCTCACTGACTTTACGAGATGGAAACAGAGGAGATTCTATTAGATTCCACTGTGGGGTTGATTTGTCTGGAACATTCAACTTTACATACGGCACACAATAAATGTGGCTATTTTTATTAAATAAAATACAGATTTTTTTTCAGTCACATAGCTGGATTTGGTTCATTCTCCAGGGCCTGTTTTCACAAAGTGTCTCAGAGTAGTAGTGCTGATATGGATCAGGTTCTCCCTGTCTAGGTAATCTTATCCATTATTATCTAAAAGGCAAAACTGACTTAGATCAGCACTCCCTACTCTGAGAAGCTTCATGAATTCGGGCCCAGAGCTCTTTTCTGAATGAGGAGGATTAATGTGTTTGTGTACAGATATGATACCTTAATTTGACCATTTTCTAACACAAGGAAAATAATCCGCCAGCAACAGGAAATGTGAATAATGTGGATTTTAATTAATAGACATTTTTGTAGGGGCTGATTTTCATTTTTTTGTTAAGAAATCAAGTCTGATATTTTCAAGTGGAAATTCACTGAGACAACATAGTGATCCAATTAAGAAAGCACACCTGTAATTGAATTAATTGACTTTCCAACTAATCACATGCTAATTGGGTTGGAGTCTCTGGTTAAAGTTGTGTGCTTGAGCTGCCTGCAGCATCTCTCTCTGTTGTCTTGACAATTGCCATGTGTCATACAGCATGACTGTATGACATCTAAATATTGTTCTATTTTTCATCATTTTTCTCAGATGCTCTGTTGGCAAACAAGTTGTTTTGACAGGAGACAAGCTCACAAGTCAGTGTATAAGGCTCTTATATCTCTCTTTTTCTTCTCTCCTCACTTTTCTCTGTTGTTGAGTTACTCTAGTCTCCTTCTCTCCTGTTCATCATCTCTTCTTTTTTCTCTCACTCCTTTTGGACAGCTTGCACACTGTGACACTCCTCAGGGCATGAGCAGTTTAGTGCTAATATAGTGTTATCAGTATATTCATTCTAATTTCATACGCAAAAAAGGCACCGCTCTTACACTGATGATCACAGGGCACTGCCATCCATTCCCTTCCCTTCCTCTCTCTCCTCTTCTCCCTATTCCAGAATCCTCTCTCTCTCTTTCTCTCTCACCCAGTGTTGCATCCTTCCCCTCCTGCATTCTCTCCAGCCATTGTGAAGGGGTTTCCTTGAGTTAAAACTGAGATCTTAGGGCTTTATTTATACTGTGCCTCAGTTCAAAGCAAGGTGTCTTCTTAATGATTTCCAATAGGCCCACCCCGCCCAGTCACAGTTCAGCTAAGACATGATAACAGATGTGTCGTGTTCAGTACTCGTACCTCCGAGGGCATTGATTTAACTCTAATTTGTTTTTCTTTGTGGAGAGCAGAAATTGCCTCCCAGTGGTCAGTGCAGATTTAATTTAGATTAGTGTGACACACAGGGATTGGCTGTCCCAAACCGAGGCTTCCTGTCTTGTCTGCCTGCCTGGTACCTATATTATGGGTACCAGACATTGGCAGATGCATTATTAAAAAAGCTGCCCTCTGTTGCATTTGAAGAGGCGACAAGCATGGCAGGCAGTCTGGTGTTTGAGCTCTTGGGCTTCCTGGTCCCAGTTATGAAAGATGAAGCAATTCCACCACCACAGTCCCCACTGGGCACAAACAGGTTGAATCAATGTTGTTTCAACGTAATTTGTCAACATATTGTGACGTGGAATCTATGTGGAAAATACATTGGATTTGTAAAAATTAATCAACGTAAACTGTAGTTTGATGGTGAAATTTCAATCAGAGGATTATGTCATAATTTTAACCAATTATTAACATACACAAACCTCGTATGAAATATGTTGAATTTGTACCTTTGAAACAATGTCAGAGATGGGCAGTACCTCCTACTGGAGAGCATCTAGCACAGGGGTGTCAAACGTACGGCCCGCGGGCCGGATCAGGCCCGCAAACGGGTTTAATCCGGCCCGCGAGATGATTTTGAAAAAAAAAGAAAAAAAAATTTTTTAATAAAAAAAAAAGTATACAAATGCGCTGCAATTTTTCAATAAAATAAACTGCTGTTCCATTTGCGTCCACTGGATGGCGCAATAGCAATTGTGTTAAGCAAGCAAACTGTTTATACCGGGGCAGAGCAAGTAGGTCAAGCACGTGCAGCCAATGAGCTACTTTGTTTTGCCCGCGATATTTATTACGGCTTCTACTTTTAACATTATGTGCTTTGGCACCCTCATTGCCCCAATATGTCTCTTTCAAAAAAGAGAAAAGTGGACGCAGAGTGTTCCAAGAAAAATGGTCATCCTATTTATTCACGGAATTGAATGGGAAAGCTGTATGTTTGGTGTGTTCAGAGCATGTTGCAGTGCTGAAAGAATATAACCTTCGTCGCCACTATGTGAGTCTTCATGCCGACAAATATGACAACTTTCAAGGACAGCGGAGATGAGAGAAGGTGAATGAACTGTTGGCGGGTCTGAAGAAACAGCAGTCTGTGTTTACTCACAGCCGAGACATCAGTGACGCTGCAGTGAAAGCTAGCTACCTCATTGCTAATGAAATCGCAGTGGCTTCAAAACCATTTAGTGAGGGTGAATTTGTAAAAACATGCATGATGAAGGCAGCGGAGATTGTGTGCCCTGAAAAGCGGCAGGCTTTTGCAAATATCAGCCTGACAAGAAACACAGTTGCAGACAGGATTTCCGATCTTTCAGTGGATTTGGACAGCCAGTTGAAGCAAAAAGTAAAGTCATTTATTGCGTTTTCGGTTGCAATTGATGAAAGCACGGACATTACAGATGTTGCACAACTGGCCATTTTCATCCGCGGAGTTGATGACACATTGACCGTCACCGGGGAGTTCGTGGAGTTGGTGCCGATGACAGATACAACGACAGCAGCTGATATTTTTACCGCACTCGTCGGCGCGCTGGACAGGGTCGGAGTGGACTGGTCCCGCGCTGTCAGCCTGGCTACAGATGGTGCGCCCTCAATGATCGGGAAAAAGCAGGCGTTGTGACAAAGTTCAGAGAGAAAGTGCAATCTGCAAATGGTGGATGTGATTTTTGACTTTTCACTGTATTTTGCACCAGGAGGCTTTGTGTTGCAAGTCATTAAAGATGGATAACGTCATGAAGGTGGTCATCCAAACTGTTAATTTCATCCGATCCAGAAGCCTGAATCACCGTCAGTTTGACAGCCTTCTCAGAGAGAAAGACCACATCTATGGCCTGCCATACCACACTGAGGTAAGATGGTTAAGCCGAGGTGCTGTTCTGAGGCGTTTCTTTGATTTACGAGAAGAAATTGAACAGTTCATGGAAGAAAAGGGCAAACCAGTGTTAGAATTTCATTCCGCAGAATGGATGCAGGACCTTGCATTTATGGTGGATGTTACAGAGCACCTGAATAACTTGAACAAACAGCTGCAAGGGCGCAACAAAGTTGTCACGCAGTATTATGACAGCATACGTTCTTTCAAGTTGAAGCTGTCATTGTGGGAGACGCAACTTGCCGGTGGTGATGTAGCTCACTTCCCCTGTCTGAAAAATGTGTGCGCGACCCAACATGTGGCAGACATGAAGCGGTTCAAAGATAAAATAACGGGACTGTTACGGGAGTTTGAGCAACGCTTTCAGATTTATGTTTATGTTTTTATGTTGATGTGCTATTGTTTTTAATTGATTTTATTTGTATATTTAACATATTCTTGACTCTGTAGTTCTTGCACTTGTTTGGGGAACAGGATTTCATTATTTTTATCTACATTTCTGCCTGAGAAATGACACCCTGATATAGTTCTGTGATCTGTGAAACAGTTCTGTTAATCACTGAGGCATTGTGTGTTTGTGTGTTCTTTTTCTTTAGAATTTTCAAATAAACTTGACGTGTTTTATGATTAATAGTGATGTTGTGCTTGTACTATTTTGGACACACTGTCCTCAGGCTCCAGCTTTATGTTGTATGTTGATCGTATTAAAACAAAGAAAACAATCTGAAGTTGTTGTTTTTAAGTTATATATACCATGATTTTTCCGGTCCGGCCCACTTGGGAATAGATTTTCCTCCATGTGGCCCCTGAGCTAAAATGAGTTTGACACCCCTGATCTAGCATCTCAACCAAAAATTGAAATGAATGAATAGGACTAAATCAAATTAAGCTTTAAATGCCCTTTAAATACAGTTTGATTTGATTTAGTCATATTCTTACATCTTAGATTTTTGGTTGAGATGGAGACGTGAATCCAACATATCAATTATTAATTTGAAGACAAACTGGATATAAAGCCAAACTAAGTCAGTGGCACAAAATATGCATCTCTTTCAAATGTTGATATTTGGTTGACAACCAAACACAATTCAAAATCACTTTTGCAATACAGTAAAAAGTCTATTAACTTGTCAAAAAGTTAACAAATGATATGTTGGATTCACGTCTCCAACTAAACTAAAAAAGCACAGTGATAACACATTAAGTTGTTGTATAAATACAAACTATCTGACATTTTATTCCCATTTGAACTTGGTTGTGCTTTTACATGGTTGAAAGCATAGTGATAACACATTGGGAATTCAACAAACTTCTGGCTGTCTTTTTGAGTGGGTGAATAAAGGCTGAAATCCCATTGATCAATATCTCAACCAAATATTACCCACATTTCCACATTGTAATGACGTGGTGTGCCCAGTGGGTCTGTGCTGTGGATGGTGGTAAGTCATTATAAAATGAGCTACTGTATTTTTCAGAGATGTGTTCAGTATCAAAACATAACACCTGCTCTACTTCTCTACTTTGAGTAAGTACAGATGTAGGATCTTAATTTGATCACACTTTTGTTGCTGAGAATGTTCCTGCACACAGGAAATGCAAATGTGTAGTGTATTCAAGGTTTAAAAAGGCTTCTACATTTTGCAATTTCCACTTTAAAATGTCAGACTTGATTTGCCCTAAGAAAAATGTATCAACCTCTAATAATTCCATTAATTATAATCCACATAATAATTCACATTTCCTGTTGCTGCAGGATTATTTTCCTGCTGTAGCAAACTGTCTCAAATTAAGATCCTACATCTGTATATCTCTGTGGAAGACTCAGCACTGGCAGCATTGCATTGGCAGCATTGTCCTGCCCTGAACTGCTTCCATCTCCATCACTTCTCCATCCGACTGGTCTGAGAGTGGATGGATTTCTGGCACAGCACCGTCTTGGTTGAGCTACGTTGCAGAATTGTTGATTACCTCAGCTGTTCTCGTTCCACAGGAATAGCTTACACACACACACACACACACACACACAGTCTTGTATAACTAACCTTGTGGGGACACACAATTCAGTCCCATTCAAAATCCTATTTTTCCTAACCCCTAAACCTATCCTTAACCCCAAAAGTAGTTTTCATGGGTATCTGTACTTTACTATTTATAATTTTGAAAACTTTTACTTCACTATTTTCCTAAAGCAAATCATGTACTTTTTACTCCATACATTTTCCCTGACACCCAAAAGTACTTGTTACATTTTGAATGCTTAGCAGGACAGGAAAATGGTCCAATTCACGCACTTATCAAGAGAACATCCCTGGTCATCCCTACTCCATCTGATCTGGCGGAGTCACTGAGTGTTGGAGTGTGCCTCTGGCTATCTGTAAATAAAAAATTAAAAATTGTGCCATCTGGTTTACTTAATATAAGGAATTTTAAATGATTATACTTTTACTTTTGATACTCAAGTATATATTATCAATGACATTTACTTTTGATACTTAAGTATATTTAAAACCAAATACTTTTAGACTTTTACTCAAGTTGTATTTTACTGCATGACTTTCATTTATACTTGAGTCGTTTTCTATTAAGGTATCTTTACTTTTACTCAAGTATGGCAATTGGGTACTTTTTCCACCACTGGAATTGGTGACAGTGCACAGGGACTCTTTTGGGACAGGATGGAATCCTGTACAGGGCACCGATCATGTGTCACTCACAATTTGGGTGCCCTGGTCAAAAGTAGCCTTGGTCAAAAGTAGTACACTATATACAGAATAGGGTGCCATTTGGCAACCACTCAATTTTAATGCATGTTTCATCTACTTCTTTGTGAACATGTTGTAGCGATCCTTGCTATATGAGCCACATTACAATTCCCACCAAGTGGGCTAATCCTATTGGCGTGATGAATAGGGTGTTTGCCTTTCACGCCAGCAACCTTGCCCCGCCGTTCTCTACAATATCAACATATGATTGTTGCTTATGCACAGTGCATGCTCCTTTATGGCATCCATCAGATTCATATTCATAAATAGCCTATAACCACAACACAGTGGAAATAGAATAATATGAAATATATGATCAGCAAAGGAGGATAACAGAAAATAACTCATTAAAGTAACATCAAAGGCTCCTTCACACTGTATTTAATTGCCAAATTTGCATTGTTGATACATGCAAGATTCTCCGCAGTGTAGATTATTTAATGATTAACATGTGTTATTTATAGATACAGTGGGGGAAAAAAGTATTTAGTCAGCCACCAATTGTGCAAGTTCTCCCACTTAAAAAGATGAGAGAGGCCTGTAATTTTCATCATAGGTACACGTCAACTATGACAGACAAAATGAGGAAAAAAAATCCAGAAAATCACATTGTAGGATTTTTAATTAATTTATTTGCAAATTATGGTGGAAAATAAGTATTTGGTCAATAACAAAAGTTTCTCAATACTTTGTTATATACCCTTTGTTGGCAATGACACAGGTCAAACGTTTTCTGTAAGTCTTCACAAGGTTTTCACACACTGTTGCTGGTATTTTGGCCCATTCCTCCATGCAGATCTCCTCTAGAGCAGTGATGTTTTGGGGCTGTCGCTGGGCAACACGGACTTTCAACTCCCTCCAAAGATTTTCTATGGGGTTGAGATCTGGAGACTGGCTAGGCCACTCCAGGACCTTGAAATGCTTCTTACGAAGCCACTCCTTCGTTGCCCGGGCGGTGTGTTTGGGATCATTGTCATGCTGAAAGACCCAGCCACGTTTAATCTTCAATGCCCTTGCTGATGGAAGGAGGTTTTCACTCAAAATCTCACGATACATGGCCCCATTCATTCTTTCCTTTACACGGATCAGTCGTCCTGGTCCCTTTGCAGAAAAAACAGCCCCAAAGCATGATGTTTCCACCCCCATGCTTCACAGTAGGTATGGTGTTCTTTGGATGCAACTCAGCATTCTTTGTCCTCCAAACACGACGAGTTGAGTTTTTACCAAAAAGTTATATTTTGGTTTCATCTGACCATATGACATTCTCTCAATTCTCTTCTGGATCATCCAAATGCACTCTAGCAAACTTCAGACGGGCCTGGACATGTACTGGCTTAAGCAGGGGGACACGTCTGGCACTGCAGGATTTGAGTCCCTGGCGGCATAGTGTGTTACTGATGGTAGGCTTTGTTACTTTGGTCCCAGCTCTCTGCAGGTCATTCACTAGGTCCCCCCGTGTGGTTCTGGGATTTTTGCTCACCGTTCTTGTGATCATTTTGACCCAACGGGGTGAGATCTTGCGTGGAGCCCCAGATCGAGGGAGATTATCAGTGGTCTTGTATGTCTTCCATTTCCTAATAATTGCTCCCACAGTTGATTTCTTCAAACCAAGCTGCTTACCTATTGCAGATTCAGTCTTCCCAGCCTGGTGCAGGTCTACAATTTTGTTTCCGGTGTCCTTTGACAGCTCTTTGGTCTTGGCCATAGTGGAGTTTGGAGTGTGACTGTTTGAGGTTGTGGACAGGTGTCTTTTATACTGATAACAAGTTCAAACAGGTGCCATTAATACAGGTAACGAGTGGAGGACAGAGGAGCCTCTTAAAGAAGAAGTTACAGGTCTGTGAGAGCCAGAAATCTTGCTTGTTTGTAGGTGACCAAATAATTATTTTCCACCATAATTTGCAAATAAATTCATTAAAAATCCTACTATGTGATTTTCTGGATTTTTTTTTCTCAATTTGTCTGTCATAGTTGACGTGTACCTATGATGAAAATTACAGGCCTCTCTCATCTTTTTAAGTGGGAGAACTTGCACAATTGGTGGCTGACTAAATACTTTTTTCCCCCACTGTAGCTCAGCTCACTTCTCATCTCGACATAATCACAGGATCATACTGAATCATCGACATGCTTGAAGGCACTAACGTCTGTAGGAGAAATACACAGCTCTGTCTTCACAACTCACTGGTACATATAGCAGTACTAGTCGGTGGAAATATGTATTGTTATTGATGATATATTACAAAATACCTCCAATACGCCTGCCACCGGGATGATAAAGCTAAAGGTACGTGTGTGTGTGCATGGTGCAGAAGATGAGTGACATCCTATTTGGAGATAGCTATCAGACAGATGACCGGAGGAAAAGGTCAATTACTGTCCTGTGTTGCCAGCCTCAGTCCTGGCCTGTTGGAGAGCCGCTCAGAAAGACTGGGGGAGGTTGCCACTGTGTCCTAGTTGAGGTGAGCAAAAACCAAACACTTGAGACGCTGTAGAGGTACTCTTTCTCTCTCCTTTTTTCTCCTTGGACATCCCTGTCTGTCTTTCTGTTTCTCTCTCTTTTTCTCTGGTCTCGCCACCACTCTCTTCACTCTGTCATTCATACATCTTTATATTTGTTATTTCTTGTTCCTGAAAGTGTCCTCTCTCAAAGACCTGAGTGAAGAGGCACTAGTCTACCTTCCCATTCATATGTTTCTGATTCTCTCAACGTTACCTATTTGAAGTGGAGTAGAATTCCACAAATATCATTGGGAACAACACCCCACTAGGAAGCCTGTTATTGAGTACCATCCACTGAAAATGTGCTTGGTCAGCAAACATCAGCAGGAACAAGGGAGTTAGTGAACAGTAAAAAAAAAAAAGTAAAGGACCCTGTTCAAGACTTTGAAAATATACATATCCTTCATTTTTGAGGCTATCACAGACACTGACATGGTTCCATCAATATGATGAAAACCTTAGCTTTCCTCCCATCAAATAATGTCAGCTCAGTGATTACATTGAGGAACGGATAGTGTTCCACCTGTACATATTTTAGACCACATGAAATACTACTGTTATTAACAAAGAAAGTAGGTTAGCTTATAAATCATTTCTCGAGTGCATGACACGCGGTCGTAACACTGTGCCATGCGCGCTCCTGAAGATAACTCCCTCCCTTCCCCGAACGCGCACTTCCAATGTGATTGTTTGTAAGAGAGACTGACTAAGCGTGTGTAGGCTACTGTTTGTGAGGGTATGTCAGAGTGCGAGTCGATCCGCGGCTAGAACAGTCAAATTAACGGGAGCAGTTTTTCATGTTAACTACAGCAATATGTGCATTACGACCACACCTGCTTTGAACGACACTAAAAACTAGGATATAAGGTAAGAATCTGTTTAGAAAAGTGTTCGGTTTTGAATGTTGAGGACATGTCAGATGTGTTGAAATATTGACTAATTCATAGCTTTTGACACTTTAACAATCTTCTATCTGCTCTACACTGACTTGGTCGATGTTTGTTTGGGTAATGGGTAGGCTATTCTCTATGGATAAATATGTTACAACAATGTACCATGTGGGGTAGCTCTAATATTCGCATTTGATCCATTGATTTAATAATAATTGAAAATGCAAAGTTGTAATCAGAAGTAGGATTTACAATCAAGCAAATTATATTGATGGAAAAATTGTGAGCATAACCAAGATTGAACCCTGTCACTCTATTTTCGTATATTGTAAAAGGCAGTGTTGATAAAATGCACGCTCACATATATTATCAATAGAAGCTACCCTGAAGTGTTCCACTGCGTGATTGAAATACTAAAGATGTTGCAGAGATGGAAGCGTGCTTTAGGCTACTCAACACTGTGTGCACAGTGTGTAGAACCAATACCTTTATTTGTCCAAGGATAAAAGCTCCATTCAATTAAATGTAAGGCAAATGTCCTTATGTCAATTGCATAGGCCTACTCAACAGTGTCCGTATAGCTTATTAGTTGACATAAAGTGTTTCTTTATGATATAGCATAAAGCTCAACGTATAGCCTATCAATTGGAAACCTAGAGACCTTTAGTTCACCGTGATATATTATTTTTTTAACCTTTATTTAACTAGGCAAGTCAGTTATGAACAAATTCTTATTTATAATGACGGCGTACACGGGCCAAACCGGGACGACGCTGTGTCAATTGTGCGCGGACCTACGGGACTCCCAATCACGGCCGGTTGTGATACAGCCTGGAGTCTGTAGTGACGCCTCAAGCACTGAGATGCAGTGCCTTAGACCGCTACGCCACTCGGGAGCCCGAGTGATTCATAACCGCGGGAATTATGGGTGCTGAGGGTGCTGCAGCACCACCTGATAAATCGAAATGAATAATAATAAATTAAAACACTAATTCACAAAATTAGTGAACTAGACCTTTATTACTTCTGTATGAGCTGAGAAAAAATACTCGTCAAACCCCCCCACCCCCCTTGAAAGCACCCCCAACCCCAAACATCATCCTGCCCCATGTCTCCATATATAGCCTAACATCAAAAATACATTGTATAATGGGCTTTTCTAATGATAAAGATATACCATTATACCCTATACCGAATCAGCAGCATCATTTTTAAACAAGTGCAAGTCAAGGCTCAATTGGTCCTCCTTTAAAACTGATCCTCTATTAATTGTGCTTGCATCATAGAGATGGGAAGTGGGGATTCACCCAGCTCAGTGCAGGCTGTGGTGGGGCAGGCTGTAGTGGGGCTTTCCTCGGTGTGGCAATTTTCTGCAGTTCAGATTTTATCCCTCCGCTCCCCACCCCCAAACTAATGGAGGATAACCCACTATTTATTGCTCCTTGGATGGCAGTTTGTGCACATTGACTACATGTAGGCTATATGTTTCATTCCTCCTTTTTTCATTACAGTTCGGTATCCCAAAAGGGATTATTTTCTCTTCAATGTATCCAAGTGCTCATCTCACAATTGATCTATTTTGGGCTATTTTCATACAGGATATTGTTTGTAGAATTATACAGAATGCAGACTAGACTGTTAGAGGAAACACAATTGTAATCTGTCTGTCTGTTTCTCTCTCTCTCTCTCTCTCTCTCTCTCTCTCTCTCTCTCTCTCTCTCTCTCTCTCTCTCTCTCTCTCTCTCTCTCTCTCTCTCTCTCTCTCTCTCTCTCTCTCTCTCTCTCTCTATCTCTCTCAGAGGTTAGAGTGTAGCTGTTTCACAGTCTGCATATCCACCGCACACCTCTCTCCTCTGTTAGAGATTCTAATTCCCCAGAACAAACATCTCATTCAGTTAGGAAATACAGTCCTGATTGCTCTCTGAGGGGTGCACAGGCTGTTCAATCTGTCTAATGCCACCCAAAAGCAATTTTCACAGTTTTTTAATTACACAAATTAGGTGCTTGATTGGTTGAAGCTAAATTTGCGCTTGGCCTTTGGAGTGATGGAGTGGAGAGGTTTAGTGCGAGGGTGGAGAGTAACATGGTGTTTATGCAGACCCCTGCAGGATGGGTGGGGGAGACAGGGGACACAATGTGTAGTGTGTGTGTATGCATGCGTGCGTCCGTGCAATGTGAGGCTGAGCAGTGAGACGTGAGCGGGGTGTTCCAGGAGAGAGGGAGAGAGGGAGCTGTTGCAGTGCATGGACAATGTGGGGCGGTCTGAGGATGACTGAGGGAGCTCCCTTCTCCAGCACAAACATCACTCCCACTCCCTCTGCAGTTTGGGTGGGGGTGTATGTGTGCATGTCCTGTATGTGCTCCTATGCTGTGTGTATGTTGGTCTTACTGTATGTAGTACAGTCTATGAATGCACAGTGTGTGTGTGTGTGTGCGCGTGCGTGTGTGTGTGTGTCTGTTCAGTGCACTGTACATCTCTGCTGTTCCTCATGCCCAGCTGTGGTGCTGAGGAGCGTGTTGTCTGGTCTGTCTGTTGGGTGTGTCTCAGTGTGTGAGCCAACTTCTTATTGGTGTGGGAACAACAGCACAGAAGTGTGTATGGGGAGTGGTTCCCCTCATCATAGTGGTCCTCTGTAGCTCAATTGGTAGAGCAAGGCGCTTGTAACGCCAGGGTAGTGGGTTCGATCTCCGTGACCACCCATATGTAAAAAATGTAAGTCGCTTTGGATAAAAGCGTCTGCTAAATGGCATATTTTTAAAAATATTTTAATAGAACTTAGATCAATTAATGAATAATCTGCAGTAAGAGTAAACAGAAATTAGCTTTCCCTTGTGAACAGAAGTGTCACGGATTCAGCCGAGGCTGCTCCTCCTCCTTTCTCGGGCAGGCTTCGGCGTTCGTCGTCCCCGGAGTACTAGCTGCTGCCGATCGATGTTTCGGTGTTTGTCTAGTTTAGTCTTTATTGTTTACACCTGTTCCCCATTATGTTTGATTGTATTCCCTAAATTTACCCCTGTCTCTCATTTGGAATTTGTGTGTTATTGTTTTTTTGTTACGTGTTGTCGTTGGTGAGCGGGTTAGTTCCTCCCTGTGTGGAGGTATTCTGTGTTGTGTTCTTTACTTCGTTTAGTAAAGTACGTTTCTTAGAGTTCTGTGTCCTGCGCCTGACTTCTTCCACCGCATTACACTGACACTCGTGACAAGAAGCCTCTCTCCTCTCACCATTTCATTGTCACTTTTTTCACCTCTCTCCCACTCCCTCGTTCAGGCTGCTGATTTACACAGTGGACTTATCCTTTCTCTCTGACATGGCTTCCATGAATATTTATGAGGATTATAATGTCCAATTTTTGTTTCTTCAGGATTGAGGGTATTTGACCTGCTCTCTGTGCATCCCAAATGGTACCCTATTCCCTATATAGTGCACTACTTTTGACCAGGGCATACATAAAGGGAATAGGGTGCCATTTGGAACGCAGGCTCTGTTTTTCTGCCCTGGTTGGCTGATCTTCTCATTGGACCCCTTGGGTAAAAAGGACTCTGGGTAGGGTATGTTGCCTTGTACACTCTTTCGTTTTCACCCTCTCTTTCAGGGGATGTGATTGACAGGGTCGTATTCTTTCTGGTGATCCTTTTGGGATTGGTGTAGTCAGAACAAATGCCAGGTGGTTCTGACCCCGTCTCTTGGTGACAGGAGTTTATCATAGTCTTTATGTCCGCTGTATTGATGCTGTACCTATGGGATTGGAGGAACTAGTGATTGGTTTTGACTCCCTCTTGACCCTAACATCCTTCAACCAAACAGATCCATGTAGAATATCTCACATGGGAAACACAAGTCCCGCTGCGATGCCTCGTCATACACATGGGAACACGGTAGCCAAGGAGTCGGGACACATGCCCAAGTTCCCAACTGCTCTCGCCCACATACTCCCAATGGCTTATATCCAGGCACTGTGGGACCAGCTGTCCCGCTATTGGTCGGTTCTGCTGTCGTCGAGGAAGGGGCTCCTGTCTCTGCTGTGCGTAACGTGCACACCATCCGCAGTCACGTCTCTTTCTCTCTCTCTTTCTTTCCCTCTCTCTCTCTCTCTCTCTCTCTCTCTCTCTCTCTCTCTCTCTCTCTCTCTCTCTCTCTCTCTCTCTCTCTCTCTCTCTTTCCTTCTCTCTCTCTCTCTCTTTCTTTCCTTATCTCTCTCTCTCTCTCTCTCTCTCTCTCTCTCTCTCTCTCTCTATTTCTCTCTCTCTCGCTGTTTCTTGCTCTTGCGCTCTCTCTCTCTCGCTTGCTCTTTCTCTCTTAGGCTCCATCAGATCTTTATCAATCTGTCCTGTGTAATAAGATTCAGGGCTGCTGAAGCGCCACCACACTCCGTTCCAATCCACACAATGACCCTTGAATTGGCAGAGGCCAAACGCAAACAGGCTGCTGTGCCAATGATGGACGTGTGTGTGTGTGTGTTGGGTGGTGAAGAACACAGCTTAGTGTTCTAGATGCAGCTGAATTTACTCTCCCATCAGCCACTCAGAGATTTTCTGCATGTGACTCTCTCTTTACTTAGCTTTTTTTCTGATATAAGAAGTTGATCTCATGCATTGAGATCGTTTCTTTAACTCTTAGCACTCTTGTGTGAAGTCTTGGTCTAATCCGAAGAGTTGTTACGTAACATGTTGATTTACAGCAAACCAGCTTTCATGTGCTTTCGTGCAAATTGTGTTTGCGTATGTTAGAGCTGTGTGCTTATCCATCAGCTTGCAGCCCTTGGAATCCTTTCTGTGTGGAAGATAGAGAGTGAATCCCCTGCCTGCCTGCATTGGCTGTGTTAGCGGGGTTTGTTTTTGAGAGCAAAGGGCCGTCAGCCCAGGGCTAGGCAGGGTGGTGCAGCTCTCATTGTTACTGTTGGTCCGTTGGCACAAAGTCACAGAGGCTATTATTCAGCACTTCGGCCCGTGCACACACACACACACACACACACAAACGCACGCATGCACACAAACGCACGTATGCACACATACCCACATACACACACACACAGGGTGCTCTCTCTTTCTAAACGTGAGCGAGCGTTTTGTTTTCTCTCCCCATGTAGCCTGTAGCTTTGTGTTGGTCTAGGCTGTTATCTCTCTGCCCGGGTGGTTTTGCTGTTTAACACTTTGTTGCGCTGGATGCCTCAGTTAGCAGCAGGCAGTTAGCATGGCAGTTAGCTCTGTCATCCAGTTAGCTACCTAGTGAGAACATACCCAGTGATGGAGAACGGAAGAATGAGTGCAGAGTTAGCTGAGGGTAAGGGAGATGGGGATAAGTGGATGGGGAACGAGGGAAGAAGTGAGGGAGGAGAGCAGGAGTGGCCTTGACTCCAGCCCTATTTCAGTAACAGGAGTGTAAGCATGCAGGTGGGGGCAGTCGTGACTGTCCAGGGGGAGGGATCAGCAGCACTGTTTTTCTGTTGTTTTCAGTTTGTCTGTTGCTCGAGCACAGCTCTCACCCACCAGGTATATCGTATGAAATGTAATGGTCGTTAGGAACAACAAGGGAAGGGAAGAAAACAGTGTGTGTGTGCGTGTAGGTGTGTGTGTGTGAGTGAGAGAGAGAGATAATGAAAACTGCAAGTGCTGTTGTCTGTATCAGTGTGTTCTCTCAGACCCACTCCTTTCCTGATTATCTCATTCTCTCTTTCTCTCTTGTTCATCCAATCCTCCCTTGCTGTCACGCTGAGGTCTCTGGGCTTTGTGTGGGAGTGGTGCAGCCTGACACAGAGTGACACACACACACACACACACACACACTCTCCCAGTCACACACACAAACACACAGGGTGGGTTGGGCAGCTTAGTGCCTCGGAGCGGTAGAGCAAGAGGACAAGAGGATATGGTGACAGCATCTGACAGGAGGTGAGCTGGGCCGTGCCAGGCGACAGCAAAAACCTCAAATACCCACAAGCCTCTGTCACGGACATTAAGAGTGACAACCTGGGGACATGGGGATAGCCTGGGCTTTCCTGGTGCTCTGTAGTTTACAGAGAGGGCACATTATAATGTTATAACTAAGAGGCAATGTTCTACTTGGTTAGCTCTGAACTGTATTTGTATAAATGTAAGGTTTCCATATTAAGTGCCGAGCTGTGAAAAAGTTCTGTACACTGTGGCCATGGCCGTGATCATTAATATTCAGAATGAGTTCCCATTTAGACCTTACAAATAACCTCCAAGTGTAATTGCATGTTTGAATGATCCTGATAATAATGATAGTGCTTTGAATAACACACAAATGCGTGCTGACTAAAGAACCGTGTTGGAACTATAAGCCATTGTGTGTTGGTTGAGCTGCTTACTGTATCTTGTTTCTTTCATGAGGCACTCTAACTGTCTCCCAGGGACAGTAAAGATTTAATGAACTGAACTTGGGAGAACCAAAGAGCTTTATGTACTGGCCTTAGCTGAAGTATTGCTCACTGTCTGGACCTCAATTAACCTATTCACTTCTTACTCCAGGTGCTACAGAGTCAGGTTGTGTCTCAAATGGCACCCTATTCCCTTTATAGTGCACTACTTTTGACCAAGGCGCTCCAGTCAAAAGTAGTGCACTATATAGGGAATAGGGTGCCATTTGCTTAGTATGTTATACTGTTATACTCTTCTACAGTTGACTCCTATTCTTCCATTGTTGTTGCCTTTCTGTCTGTGTGGCTATAGCATAATGAGGAGGAGGTTTGGTGAAGTGTTACAAATCGAGTCCCTATGAGATGTCTTCCTCCTCAGGTCTTGCTGGTAATCGGGCCGTTTTACTCCAGGCTTTATGATTAGTCATGTTGTTAGTCTCTTGCCCTGGAGACTTGTACTGTATGGACTTTGTCAGGCATGTGAGCCACATTGTAGAATTCATGATAAATTAATGAATACATCAATAAATGACTGAGTGAGTGAATTTATTCATTCATCTGCAGATATACTGATTTATTTGAATTCAATTTAAATTCCTTTATTTGTATGCGCAGTCGAATATACAGTGTACTCAGTGTGGGTAGGTTCCTGCGGTCCTACTGCCAGGACAGGCCGAGGGAGGGGTCTCCTGTAGCTCAGTTGGTAGAGCATGGCGCTTGCAACGCCAGGGTTGTGGGTTTGATTCCCACAGGGGGCCAGTATGAAAACTGTATGCACTCACTAACTGTAAGTCGCTCTGGATAAGAGTGTCTGCTAAATGACTAAAATGTAAATGTACTCACTCCTGCTGAATACGAAGGGTCAACTCTTTTTTTTACTGCTACTGCAGTGGGATTTATTGCTCTATTTCGGCCCCCGCCAGATGATTTCAGACAGTAGTAGGTTTTATTACACCGAACAAACGGAAGTAGACCAAAATCAATTAAATTGAAAGATTTAATTAACCTCTCTTTGTGCGGCTTCAGCATGAGAGAGAAAGAGGAAAAGTGTGTGTGTGTGTGAATGCGTGTATGTGTGTGCGTGCGCACGTACGTGCGTGTGTGTCTATATGTGTGTGTTTGTGTGTGTGCATGTATGTAGTGCTCTGAGCGCTGGACTGTCATGCCACTTCTCCACTACCAGTAGCGGTGCATGGGTAAAATCACTGGGGAAGCCAATCTAGAAAAAATAGCCATATTGCAAACTATGTTTTGTGATATTTGCGTTCTTTGCTCTATAACCTGTTAGTTCATATGCCTTGACACAGTGATATATAGGCCTAAGGCCGAGACAATAAGAAGACACAGTGGCAGAATAAATTCAACCACACATTTGTTTGATTACAAAAACTGGAGAGCAACATCTGTCCGGTGATGTCCACAAAACATATTGCATGTAACAAACAGTAACATGACCTCCAGCATGGTCAAGCAAGGTAATGTTTCCGACATTTTCGGACTACTAAACAACTATTTATTTTGAACCACGTAGCGTTAGCGCAAGTCAGGAGTTGCCTTCACTATTCCAGCACAATTGCAACTTCAACATTTCAACATCATGACAATATCAATACCTTTTGGTAACAAAACACGTTTTAAAAGGAGGATGGGATCCATCCGAATAATAAGGCTGCGTTGAAACAATGACTTATCAATGACACAAGCCCAACTGTGATGAGGTGATGTCGAAGGAGTCAGGTGCAGGAGGGTAAATCACAGAATAACAGGCTTTATTCCGCAAATACAGAGTTACGCAGTAATGCATCAAAACCACTTCAGTGCAAAACAGGCGCACTGGAAAATACAGTGGGGAGAACAAGTATTTGATACACTGCCGATTTTGCAGGTTTTCCTACTTACAAAGCATGTAGAGGTCTGTAATTTTTATCATAGGTACACTTCAACTGTGAGAGACGGAATCTAAAACAAAAATCCAGAAAATCACATTGTATGATTTTTAAGTAATTAATTTGCATTTTATTGCATGACATAAGTATTTGATACATCAGAAAAGCAGAACTTAATATTTGGTACAGAAACCTTTGTTTGCAATTACAGAGATCATACGTTTCCTGTAGGTCTTGACCAGGTTCGCACACACTGCAGCAGGGATTTTGGCCCACTCCTCCATACAGACCTTCTCCAGATCCTTCAGGTTTCGGGGCTGTCGCTGGGCAATACGGACTTTCAGCTCCCTCCAAAGATGTTCTATTGGGTTCAGGTCTGGAGACTGGCTAGGCCACTCCAGGACCTTGAGATGCTTCTTACGGTGCCACTCCTTAGTTGCCCTGGCTGTGTGTTTCGGGTCGTTGTTATGCTGGAAGACCCAGCCACAACCCATCTTCAATGCTCTTACTGAGGGAAGGAGGTTGTTGGCCAAGATCTCACGATACATGGCCCCATCCATCCTCCCCTCAATACGGTGCAGTCGTCCTGTCCCCTTTGCAGAAAAGCATCCCCAAAGAATGATGTTTCCACCTCCATGCTTCACGGTTGGGATGGTGTTCTTGGGGTTGTACTCATCCTTCTTCTTCCTCCAAACACGGCGAGTGGAGTTTAGACCAAAAAGCTCTATTTTTGTCTCATCAGACCACATGACCTTCTCCCATTCCTCCTCTGGATCTTCCAGATGGTCATTGGCAAACTTCAGACGGGCCTGGACATGCGCTGGCTTGAGCAGGGGGACCTTGCGTGCGCTGCAGGATTTTAATCCATGACGACGTAGTGTGTTACTAATGGTTTTCTTTGAGACTATGGTCCCAGCTCTCTTCAGGTCATTGACCAGGTCCTGCCGTGTAGTTCTGGGCTGATCCCTCACCTTCCTGATGATCATTGATGCCCCACGAGGTGAGATATTGCATGGAGCCCCAGACCGAGGGTGATTGACCGTCATCTTGAACTTCTTCCATTTTCTAATAATTGCGCCAACAGTTGTTGCCTTCTCTCCAAGCTGCTTGCCTATTGTCCTGTAGCCCATCCCAGCCTTGTGCAGGTCTACAATTTTATCCCTGATGTCCTTACACAGCTCTCTGGTCTTGGCCATTGTGGAGAGGTTGGAGTCTGTTTGATTGAGTGTGTGGACAGGTGTCTTTTATACAGGTAACGAGTTCAAACAGGTGCAGTTAATACAGGTAATGAGTCGAGAACAGGAGGGCTTCTTAAAGAAAAACTAACAGGTCTGTGAGAGCTGGAATTCTTACTGGTTGGTAGGTGATCAAATACTTATGTCATGCAATAAAATGCAAATTAATTACTTAAAAATCATACAATGTGATTTTCTGGATTTTTGTTTTAGATTCCGTCTCTCACAGTTGAAGTGTACCTATGATAAAAATTACAGACCTCTACATGCTTTGTAAGTAGGAAAACCTGCAAAATCGGCAGTGTATCAAATACTTGTTCTCCCCACTGTACAAGGCACACAGGGAAATATCCTGGCGATACAAAATACATGGAGCTCCACCGAGCTTCACTATCCTCCACAATAAAATATCACACACAAAGACAAGGGGGCAGAGGGAACACTTATACAGGTACTGATGAGGGGATATGAACCAGGTGTCTGTTATAACCTCTGTAGCTCAGCTGGTAGAGCACGGCGCTTGTAACGCCAAGGTAGGGGGTTAGATCCCCGGGACCACCCATACACAAAAAAAAAAATTTATGCACGCATGACTGTAAGTCGCTTTGGATAAAAGCGTCTGCTAAATGGCATATTATTATTATTATTATTATTATTATTATTATATTATTATAAACAAGACAAAACAAATGGAATGATGAGATGAGGAGCGGCAGTGGCTAGAAGGCCGGTGACGACGAACGCCGATGCCTGCCCGAACAAGGAGAGGTGGCAGCTTTGGAGGAAGTCGTGACAGTACCCCCCTTGACGTGCAGCTCCAGCAGCGGAGCCGACACCGGACTCCGAGAAGGCCAGGAGGACGCGGAGCAGGGCGAGCAGGATGGCGATGGTGGAAATCCCGCAATAGGGAGGGATCGAGGAGATCCCTCACCGGAACCCAGCACCGCTCCTCCGGACCGTAACCCTCCCACTCCACGAGGCACTGAAGGCCCCCCACCCGACGCCTCGAATCCAAGATGGAACGGACGGAGTACGCCGGGGCCCCCTCGATGTCCATAGGGGGCGGAGGGACCTCCCACACCTCAGACTCCTGGAGCGGACCAGCCACCACCGGCCTGAGGAGAGACACATGGAATGAGTGGTTAATACGGTAATCTGGAGGGAGTAATAACCTATATGTAACCTTGTTTATCCTCCTCAGGACTTTGAACGGCCCCACAAACCGCAGGCTCAGCTTCCTGCAGGGCAGGCGGAGGAACTGATTCCAGGTCGAGAGCCAGACCCGATCACCCGGTACCAAGACATTTACATTTTAGTCATTTAGCAGACGCTCTTATCCAGATCGACTTACAGTTAGTGAGTGCATGCATTTTTTCATACTGGCCCCCGTGGGAATCGAACCCACAACCCTGGCGTTGCATGCGCCATGCTCTACCAACTGAGCTACACGGGACCAGGGCCTTAATGCGGTGGCGGTCAGCGTTGGCCTTCTGGCGACGCAAGGCGCGCTGGAGGTGAACGTGAGCAGCGTTCCACGTCTCCTCCGCACGCCGAAACCAGTCATCCACCGCAGCAACTTCGGTCTGGCTCTGATGCCACAGTGCCAGAACTGGTGGATAACCTAAAACACATTGACAGGGTGATAGGTTAGTGGAGGAGTTCTGGGCATATTCTGCCCATGGCTAGAACACCGACCACTCCCCCGGCCGGTCCTGGCAGTAGGACCGCAGGAACCTACCCACGTCTTGATTCACCCGTTCCACCTGCCCATTACTCTCGGTGTGAAAAACAGAGGTCAGGCTGACCGAGACCCCCAGACGTTCCATGAACGCCTTCCAGACCGTGGATGTAAACTGGGGACCCCGTCAGACACTATGTCCTTTGGAACCCCGTAGTGCTGGAAGACGTGAGTAAACAGGGCCTCCGCAGTCTGCAGGGCCGTGGGGAGACCGGGCAGAGGAAGGAGGCGGCAGGCTTTTGAAAGCGGTCCACAACGACCAGGATGGTGGTGTTACCCTGAGAGAGGGGAAGATCAGTGAGGAAGTCAATACACAGGTGGGACCATGGTCGTTGTGGAACTGGTAAGGGCTGTAACTTACCCGCTGGGAGGTGCCTAGGTGCCATACTCTGGGCGAACACCGAGCAGGAGGAGACATACACCCTCACGTCCTTAGCCAAGGTAGGCCACCAGTACTTTTCGGTCAGGCAGCGCACTGTACAACCGATACCTGGGTGACCAGAGAAGGGGCACGTGTGTGCCCAATAGATCAGACAGTCACAGACAACATATGGCATGTACTGCACCCAGCTGGACACTGAGATGGAGATGGCTCTGTGCATAATGCCTGCTCTATGTCTGCTTCCACCGCCCATACTACCGGCGCCACAATGCAGGAGGCCGGGAAGGGGGTGTTATCTATGGGCCTCTCCTCTGTGTCGTACAGCCGTGACAGTGCGTCTGCCTTCACGTTCTTCTTCATCTGCCTTCACGTTCTTTGTACCCGGGATGTAAGATAGTGTAAAATCAAACCGGGTGAAGAATAGGGCCCACCTGGCCTGGCGAGGGTTCAGCCTCCTCGCTGCCCGGATGTACTCCAGGTTACGGTGGTCCGTCTAGACGAGGAAAGGGTGTTTCGCCCCCTCGAGCCAGTGCCTCCACACGGTCAGGGCAGCCAACAGCTCCTGATCACCAACGTCATAGTTCTGCTCTGCTGGGCTGAGCTTCTTGGAGAAGAAGGCACAGGGGCGGAGCTTGGGTGGCGTGCCCGAGCGTTGAGATAGGACAGTGCCTATCCCTACCTCGGACACATCCACCTCCACTACGAAGGTAGTGATGGATCGGGATGGGCCAGTACCGGGGCTGAGGTGAACAGAACCCTCAGGTTACTGAAGGCCCTGTCAGCCTCAGCAGACCAGCGGAGCCGGGACGACCCACCCTTCAACAGAGATGTGATGGGAGCTGCAACCTTGCCAAAGCCCCAGATAAACCTCCGATAGTAGTTGGCAAAGCCAATAAAGCGCTGCACCTCCTTAACCGTGGTTGGAGTCGGCCAGTTACGCATGGCTGAAATGCGATCTCCCTTCATCTCCACACCTGAGGTGGTAATGCGGTATCTGAGGAAGGAGACGGACTGTTGGAAAAACAGACACTTTTCTGCCTTGGCATAAAGGTCATGTTCCAACAGTCGGGCCAGCACTTTGCGAACCAGGGACACATGCTCGGTGCGCGTAGTGGAGTACACCAGAATGTCATCAATGTAGACCACTACACAGCGACCAAGCATGTCCCGAAACACATCGTTCACAAAGGACTGGAAGACAGAAGGAGCATTCATCACACTGTAAGGCATCACCAGGTATTCGTAATGACCCGTGGTTGTGCTGAATGCTGTCTTCCACTCGTCCCCCTCTCGGACACGCACCAGGTTGTACCACCATGCATTGACTCGATCACAGATGGAATGAGAGGTAGGGAATAACTATAACATATTGTCCCCTTGTTCAGTACTTGGTAATCAATGCAAGGGCGCAGACCTCCATCTTTCTTCTTCACAAAAAAGAAACTCGAGGAGGTGGGCAAAGTGGAGGGACGTATGAACCCCTGGCGCAGGGACTCGGAGATGTACAGTGGGGAAAAAAAGTATTTAGTCAGCCACCAATTGTGCAAGTTCTCCCACTTAAAAAGATGAGAGAGGCCTGTAATTTTCATCATAGGTACACGTCAACTATGACAGACAAATTGAGAAAAAAAATTCCAGAAAATCACATTGTAGGATTTTTTATGAATTTATTTGCAAATTATGGTGGAAAATAAGTATTTGGTCACCTACAAACAAGCAAGATTTCTGGCTCTCACAGACCTGTAACAACTTCTTTAAGAGGCTCCTCTGTCCTCCACTCGTTACCTGTATTAATGGCACCTGTTTGAACTTGTTATCAGTATAAAAGACACCTGTCCACAACCTCAAACAGTCACACTCCAAACTCCACTATGGCCAAGACCAAAGAGCTGTCAAAGGACACCAGAAACACAATTGTAGACCTGCACCAGGCTGGGAAGACTGAATCTGCAATAGGTAAGCAGCTTGGTTTGAAGAAATCAACTGTGGGAGCAATTATTAGGAAATGGAAGACATACAAGACCACTGATAATCTCCCTCGATCTGGGGCTCCACGCAAGATCTCACCCCGTGGGGTCAAAATGATCACAAGAACGGTGAGCAAAAATCCCAGAACCACACGGGGGGACCTAGTGAATGACCTGCAGAGAGCTGGGACCAAAGTAACAAAGCCTACCATCAGTAACACACTACGCCGCCAGGGACTCAAATCCTGCAGTGCCAGACGTGTCCCCCTGCTTAAGCCAGTACATGTCCAGGCCCGTCTGAAGTTTGCTAGAGTGCATTTGGATGATCCAGAAGAGGATTGGGAGAATGTCATATGGTCAGATGAAACCAAAATAGAACTTTTTGGTAAAAACTCAACTTGTCGTGTTTGGAGGACAAAGAATGCTGAGTTGCATCCAAAGAACACCATACCTACTGTGAAGCATGGGGGTGGAAACATCATGCTTTGGGGCTGTTTTTCTGCAAAGGGACCAGGACGACTGATCCGTGTAAAGGAAAGAATGAATGGGGCCATGTATCGTGAGATTTTGAGTGAAAACCTCCTTCCATCAGCAAGGGCATTGAAGATGAAACGTGGGTGGGTCTTTCAGCATGATAATGATCCCAAACACACCGCCCGGGCAACGAAGGAGTGGCTTCGTAAGAAGCATTTCAAGGTCCTGGAGTGGCCTAGCCAGTCTCCAGATCTCAACCCCATAGAAAATCTTTGGAGGGAGTTGAAAGTCCGTGTTGCCCAGCGACAGCCCCAAAACATCACTGCTCTAGAGGAGATCTACATGGAGGAATGGGCCAAAATACCAGCAACAGTGTGTGAAAACCTTGTGAAGACTTACAGAAAACGTTTGACCAGTGTCATTGGCAACAAAGGGTATATAACAAAGTATTGAGAAACTTTTGTTATTGACCAAATACTTATTTTCCTCCATAATTTGCAAATAAATTTATTAAAAATCCAATTTTCTGGAATTATTTTTCTCATTTTGTCTGTCATAGTTGACGTGTACCTATGATGAAAATTACAGGCCTCTCATCTTTTTAAGTGGGAGAACTTGCACAATTGGTGGCTGACTAAATACTTTTTTCCCCCACTGTATGTCTCCAACGCCTCCGTTTCAGCCTGCAACAGGGGATACACAAGACTCCTTGGAGGCACAGCGTCTACCCGGAGGTTTATCGCGCAATCCCCCGCCCGATGAGGTGGTAATTTGGTCACCTGCGTTTTGGAAAACGCATGCGCCAAATCGAGGTATTCGGGGGAAATGCGCACGGTGGAGGTAGTGTCTGGACTTTCCACCGTGGTTGCACCAACGGAAACACCTAGACACCTACCCTGACACTCTCACGACCACCCCGTGAGAACCCTCTGCAGCCATGAAAAGGTGGGGTTGTGTAGTGCTAACCAGGGAAGACCTAACACAACAGGGAAATCAGGAAACTCAATAATAAAAAAGGTGACTTGCTCTCTATGGGTCTCGTGTGTAACCATAGTAACTGGTGCTGTAACTTCCCTAATGAACCCGGAACCTAATGGCTGACTCTCAAGTGCTCTGATGGGGAGTGGAATGGATAGGAGAACCAATGTAATGCCTAGACTATGTGCAAATGACCTGTCCATAAAGTTCCCAGCTGCGACTGAATCGACCAGCGCCTTACACTGGGGAACTACTGTGTAATCAGGAAAGTGGATGTGTAGGGTACAGTGCGCAGCAGAGGGCTCTGAACTAGTGTGGGTGTTCGATACCTGAGGTGACGCGAGAGTGTCACCTCACTCCCTGCCTGCCGCCTCCAGACCCAAAAGAATGCAGACGACAGCGTGCAGGAGAATGTCCTCTCGTGCCACCAGAGTGACACTGCCGTTGTCGTCCTCCGCTCTCCCGGATCGCCGCTTCACCCAGCTCCATCATCTCGTGATTCGGGGGGGGGTTGGGGGGGAGAATGGGCAGCAGGCCTCTTCCAGGACGTCCTCTAGCAGCCAGTCTACCAGTTGGTTGAAGGACAACGTGGTGTCCTGGCTGGCTAGCTCCCTTCAAACGTCCTCTCGTAGGTGGCACCGGAAGTGGTCGATGAGGGCCTGCTCGTTCCACCCGGACCCAGCCGCTAGAGTCCGAAACTCAAGGGTGAAGTCCTGCGCGGTCCTCGTTCCCTTGCCTCAGGTGAACCAGCTGCTCGCCCGCCTCTCTACCTTCGGACGGGTGATCGAAGACGGCCAGAAAGAGGCGAGCGGACTCCCTGTAGTTGTCCAACGTGGCTCCTCCTTCACTCCAGACTGCGTTGGCCCACTCCAGGGCTTTCCCCGAGAGGCAGGAGATGAGGGCGGACACCTTCTCCCGCTCCGATGGAGCTGGGCTAATGTTCGATAGGTATAACTCCAGCTGTAGGAGGAATCCCTGGTAGAGGGCAGCTGTTCCGTCGAAATCCTGTGGTCGGGATATATGAATCCCTCTGGTTGCTGGGGTGTGGGTGGCAGGATCCGGTCGCTCAGCTGGTCCCGGAAGATCGGGTCCTCTCCTCTCCAGGCATTGGACGACCTGGAGAACCCGATCCATCGCTTCTCTCCAGCTGGATAGCATCGTCGAATGCTCCCGGACCTGTGCCACGACTCCAGGCATGTGCTCCTCTCCTGCTGACTTCATGTCTGGTGTGTGATTCTGTGATTCTGTGATGTTGAAGGAGTCAGGCGCAGGAGGGTAAATCACAGAATAACAGGCTTTATTCCACAAATACAGAGTTACGCAGTAATGCGTCAAAACCACTTGAGTGCGCAAAACAGGCGCACTGGAAAATACAAGGCACACAGGGAAATATTCCGATGATACAAAGTACACGGAGCTCCACCGTGCTTCACTATCCTTCACAATAAACAATCACACACAAAGACAAGGGCGCAGAGGGAACACTTATACAGGTACTGATAAGGGGATATGAACCCAGGTGTGTGTGTAATAAACAAGACAAAACAAATGGAATGATGAGATGAGGAGCGGCAGTGGCTAGAAGGCCGGTGATGACGTACGAAGAAGCCTGCCCGAACAAGGAGAGATGACAGCTTCGGAGGAAGATGTGACACCAACTCAGTTAATCCATACCATTGTGTCGCTGAGTTCTCATAATGCTTCAGCAAATGTACATTATTCATGTCCCTCTCACTGCCCTGTATGCCTCTGCTTATCCTACAGCTATTGTATGCTGAACTCACGTGCCTATGAACCATAGTTATACTGTTAGCACTAAGGCGGAGTGCCCTAGTAGGAAAACCGCTGTGTGCAGCTCACCCTGCACTAACATAAATAACATGAGCATGTCTACTTCTGCTAAGCTTCCCAGTAGAGCAATGGAAACAATCAAGCATCCCAGAAAAGTGCTAAAAATAGCCCACGTTAACATATGTAGCTTAAGAAACAAGGTTCATGAAATCAATAACTTGCTAGTAACAGATGACATTCATATTCTGACTATCTCTGAAACTCACTTAGATAATACCTTTGATGATACAGTGGTAGCAATACATGGTTATAACATCTACAGAAAATACAGAAATGCCAATGGTGGAGGTGTTGCAGTTTAAATTCAGAACCACATTTCTGTAAAGCTTAGAGAGGATCTCATGTTAAATACTGTTGAAGTAATATGGCTACAGGTTCATCTGCCTCATCTAAAGCCCATTCTTGTGGGAAGCTGCTATAGACCACCAAGTGCTAGCAGTCAGTATCTGGATAACATGTGTGAAATGCTTGATAATGTATGTGATATCTACAAAAACAAATAAAGAGAGTCGCACACTCTATGTATAAACTCCCAGCAATTCACTGGGTAAAAAACCACCAACGTTTCGGCATCACTGTGCCTTCTTCAGGGTAATGTCATGAACGCTTGAACCTGGTTATGTAGACAAACAGTGCAATTAGTGCAACCAATGAAAATAGTGAGGGGTGTGTCGTAATTGCTAGGTTAATCAGAATGAATTAAGCAAAAACTGTTAAAAGACAATAGCCCACAGCATATTGAATATATTTTGCCATTGTTTTCATTATCATTAGCATCAACATACATTGTTTCATTTAATTTCACATATATATATATTTAAATATTTCCAATTTCATTAAATGTTTTTGTTACATGTAATCTTTTGGTTCAACCATAATGCATAATAAGCATAATCAACAGGGGGAACATATTGTTTGTACCCTGATAAGCTGTAGAAAGAATACATTCATTTTCAAGATCTGTTCACCAAAAATATAATTGGTCATAAGGGCCTGAGATCAAAGTCAATATTCAGACCACTAGGGGTCAATGTTTTTTAATAGAATATCCAGTAGGCCTCCCTCTGTAGTAGTAGGATCTCGATGTTCCTCCTCTCCTTGGTAGAGCAACATGCTCAATGCCTGTGTATTTGAGGGAGGAGATTGGATGGTTAGCTTCAACAAAGTGAGCTGCTACTGGATAGTCAGTGTTCTTACACCTGATTGAGCTTGCAGTTTGTTCTCTATTGGTCAGCACCTCTACACTAGGTGATGTTCTCTGGGTGTGCGCCAGCTCATGCTTTTTATTAGAATGTATGTGATATTAACAGAGAGGTATGTTTTCTGGGTGATTTAAATATTGACTGGCTTTCATCAAGCTGGCCACTCAAGAAAAAGCTTCAAACTGTAACCAGTGCCGGCAACCTGGTTCAGGTTATCAGTCATCCTACCAGGGTAGTTACAAACAGCACAGGAATGAAATCATCAATTGATCGCATCATTACTAGTGCTGCAGAAATGTGGATGTAGTGATCACAATATAGTAGCCATATCGAGGAAAACCAAAGTTCCAAAGGCTGGGCCTAATATTGTGTACAACAGGTCATACAATATGTTTTGTAGTGATTCTTATGTTGGTGATGTAAATAATATTTGTTGGTCTGTGGTGTGTAATGAGGAGCAACCAGACGCTGCACTTGACACATTTATGAAATTGCTTATTCCAGTTACTAATAAGCATTCACACACGAAGAAAATGACTGAAAAAACTTTTAAATCCTTGTGGTTTGATGAGGAATTGAAAAATGGAATGGTTGAGGCAAAAGGAATGGCAAATAAGTCTGGCTGTACAATCGATTGGCAAACGTACTGCAAATTGAGAAATCATGTGACTAAACTCAATAAAAAGGAGAAGAAACTATACTATGAAACAAAGATAAATGATATAAAGAATGATAGTAAAGAAGCTTTGGAGCGCCCTAAATGACATTTTGGGCAAAAAGGCAAACTCAGCTCCATCATTCATTGATTCAGATGGCTCATTCATCACAAAACCCACTGATATTGGCAATTATTTTAATGATTTAAAACTTAGGGATGACATGCCAGCAACAAACGCTGACACTACACATCCAAGTATAACTGTTCAATTATGAAAGACAAGCATTGTAATTTTGAATTCCATAAAGTGAGTGTGGAAGAGGTGAAAAAATTATTGTTGTCTATCAACAATGACAAGCCACCGGGGTCTGACAACTTAGATGGAAAATTACTGAGGATAATAGGGGACGATATTGCCACTCCTATTTGCCATATCTTAATTCTAAGCCTACTAGAAAGTGTGTGCCCTCAGGCCTGGAGGGAAGAAAAAGTATTTGGGACAAATCATTCACTAAACCCTAAACCTCAACTAAATCTAGTAGTAAATCATGTGGAAATTGAGGTGACTAAACTGCTTGGAGTAACCCTGGATTGTAAACTGTCATGGTCAAAACATGTTGATACAGCAGTAGCTAAGATGGGGAGAAGTCAGTCCATAATAAAGCGTTGCTCTGCCTTTTTAACAACACTATCAACAAGGCAGGTCCTACATTTTACATTTAAGTAATTTAGCAGACGCTCTTATCCAGAGTGACTTACAGTTAGTGAGTGCATACATAATTTTTTTACATACAGGCCCCCCGTGGGAATCGAACCCACAACCCTGGCGTTGCAAAGGCCATGCTCTACCAACTGAGCTACATCCCTGCCGGCCATTCCCTCCCCTACCCTGGGCCAATTGTGCGGCGCCCCATGGGTCTCCCGGTCGCGGCCGGGAACACACTTAATGTGGGAAATGTAATGTCATGTAATATTTTAAATTGTATATAACTGCCTTAATGTGGATCCTTAATAAATTCAAATACAAATAATCTCACCTATGCTTAGTCTAATACAGTGACAACTAAAATACCAAAAACGATTTAGTCCAATCAACATAAGCTAAATATGATGTGGCTGTCCATGGCACTGATTTCTGTGTGTGTGTGTGTGTGTGTGTGTGTGTGTGTGTGTGTGTGTGTGCTTGTGTGCAATTAGAAAAACATGTTGACTCACCCTACTTGTTGCCTAAACGGTCTATGACTCTGTCATACAGTACACTTTTAGTTTTTGTTGTCCTAGGCTACTTGGCTAAAATACTTGCTGCTAGCCTAACTTCCTTTCATGGACAAAGATATGCCAGGCCAGCTAGTTAACATTAGCATACTACATCTAGCTACATGTTGAACTTCCATCCTCTCAGGCCAGGGGCACAACAATGTATGAATTTATGGTTGGATCAGAATCGCGGTTATAATCATTGACAAGTACTGAGAATTAAGTAAAACCACAAGTCCAAATTCCTATCTCCATCGATGGATAATTTTGAAAAGGGACGATTTTAGCTAGCTAGCTAGCCACCGGAGGACAACAACACAACGAGATGCAACAATTCAATGTTTGTTTCTATCAGTAATGATGTTTGGCTTGTGATATGATTGGTCTGAAGCCAAATCCAAACTGGCTTTCCTTGACACTTTTCTTTGGTGCGCCAGGACCATTCAAGGTTTAGCTCAACACTGATTGGCTATCATTTTATTAATTTTTTTATCAAGGGAGGCCAAGTGCTCTCTGGCTTCCCTTACATTCAATGCTATGGGCGGCAACATTGTCATACTCTTTCTGACCAGACAGCATCAGATAGATACGCTACACATACTGAGACAGAGGGGCGCTGTTTTGTTCGCTCTGATGCTTTCTCCGGTGAGATATATTCAGTCTCTTGCGAATTGAAGGAAATGTATGAAACACAGAGAGACGAAAGATAAATTATTGTGTATGTTTTTTTGTTTTTTTGTTGGGTTTTTGGGGGCGAAGCCTGGCTTCCATTGGCATCCATGAATACATGCCACTGTCCAGTACCCCTTGCTAGCAGCACCAGGAGGAGAACATTGCTCATTCTCCATCCTCAATTTTTCCTCGATTCAACTACTAAGTACACTAAAACTGTTGTAGATTACCTGGCATGGGGTGCCTATTCATCCATTCACTCTCTCCTTCTGTTTTTGTGCTGACTTTGGCTAAGGCTGCTGGCTAGCTAGCCTAGCTAAACTAATCCCTGCATTATCTGTACTGAACCATCTGCAGAACAGGACCCCTCACGGCTCGGCCACGCAACACACAGCAGGCTGAGTCCCTGTGAATGAAGCCTCCAGCTGACATAATGAATGTGGGTAATTGGTCAAAATCAGGATTATTTTATTAAAGGACTTGTACGAGCAGTGATAAATAGCGGTAATCTCAACAAGCCAGAGAGTCTATTGCCTTTCACTGGATGAGACTGCCTCTCAGTGAAAGAGCCGTGCTCAGCTCAGCTCACAGATATCAGATACTGCAGGTTGTTTGACGTAATAAATGACCTGCTTAATTAGCCCGTTACTCATGATTGAGCTGCTGCAGAGCAGACACGCTATTCCTGGAATTAGGAAGTTAAACAGAACAGAATAAGAGAAAACATCTGTTGTTTGTTCACGATATATGTTGAAGATAAGATACTGTTCATATTGCATCATCTTATAGTTGCCCATATCCTTGCACCAGTGGCTGAGCATCAGTGGCTTGCATCAGTGGCTTGCATCAGTGTGTTCACAGGTGTTCAGGTGGGGCTGTTCTTCACTTCTCTATAATGAAAACGCACGCACACAATCTTCCTCCCTCTCCTTCCCCCCTCTCATGCTTTCCCTACCCCTCTCCTTCTCCCTCTCCTTCTCCCTCTCCCTCTCCCTCTACCCCAGGTCTATTAAATGCTAAACTTACACGTCCAACCTATTACCGCTGTCTGACAAGTCTTTCATTTTAGGGCTTTCATCTAGGCCTGCACTGTCAGAGCTTGCCTCCAAAATAGTAACGGTGCCAGGGAGGGATAAAAGAGAGCCTCCCAACCCACGCTATGAAATGTTGTTAATCAAACAGCAGATTAAACTGGCGCTGTAATGTGTGAATTAGGAAGGACTGCCTGTGCAGTCTGACGATCATTTAATTATTGATCATGCAGACAAATGGGCTTTGTTCCAATTGGCACCCTATTCCCTATAGAGCCCTATGGGCCCTAGTCAAAAGAAGTTAACTATTATAGGTACTAGGGTGCCATTTGGGATGCATCCAGGGTCTCCCAGCAGGATGCTAGCTAGCTAGTCCTCAACCCGTCCTGCTCCCCTCAGCACTGGGGACCCCTGATCCAATCTGTCACTTAATTGGTTGTTAATACCAACATGTGTTCCTATATTCCAATCATGGCCTAATAGAGTACCAATTATTCTGTCACACTGGTTCAGTGTATGAACCCCATCCTCCTTCAAATCATCATCATCTTCAACAGTCATGGCTTCTCACAATGACAAGTGCTGTATAGAATCACATTAAAGATTTGTTAGTGAGACACATTACTGCTTGCATCATGGACTGAGACATTAAAGAATGCAGTGTTTCAATTATGAAGGGCCGATAACAGGATAATTAATTAACAGCATTGGCTATAAATCTCTCCCATTCCCCCATCTTCCTTCACCTTACCCTCACACACACGCACACATGCACACACACGCACGCACGCACGCACACTACACACACACACCCCACTCTCGTGTTTGGAAAACAAACATCATAGAAAGCATGTAGTGGCACCAGAGCCGTTCTCTCTCTCTGACTGAAATAACTAGCAGAAATAAATGATATGGATCTCTAATTCAGTTAGGTTGCCAATGAGTGTTATTTTTCTCCCAACTTCCACTCTGGATTCTCGGTTTCACCACTAATGAAAACGCTAGACGGCCACTGAAAATGTACTGCAACAATCATCTCTCCTAGCGTTGTTCTTTCTCACAGAGTTGGACACATTCTCTCTCACACTATTCAAAGTACTCTTGTATTTCACTGGAATGGCAGGGATGGATTATTATAGCTCATGGCAGTCAAGCATCGAGGACATACTGGCAGGAGGAATTGTCCCAAACTAGCTGCCATTCTGCCAACTACCCGCTGACCAACCTCAAATGACTGTACTCTCCACCTCCATGATGTTTGAGAGTGATATGACAGGTAATATTTCTATGAACCTCTCCCCCCTGGATTCAATGGGCCTGATAAGTCCCAGTGTGACATGAACAATGGCTGGTAGAGTCATAACAATCAGTGTTCAGTAGAGTGTCTCAATACATCTTTAATAGTCACAGTCTGTTGAGTCAATTGGGAGTGAATGGGAGTGAGCCAGCCAACCATTCACACAGCTAATTTCTATTTAAATGCAGTTGCTAGGCGAACATGACTGTACCTGGGGAAAAGAAAAGAGGATAAATCAATAAAAGTGGAGCACAGAGAAGAGGAGGATGAACGCTCTCTGTATCTCTCACATTGGTGTTCTGTGAGTGTTGCTGTATTTGATGGTATTGTGTTCTTTTAGCGTTATTGCATTGGTCCGGTTCTATTGTTCGCTGCTGCGGATTTGTCTGACTCCTGTGTGGCTGTGTGTAGAGACGTGCCCAACAGCTTAACAACAAGCTTTAGAGGAGAGGAGAGGAGCTGTAAACAAAGATGGCAGAGGGATGGGACTTTCATACCAAAAAAACACACATAAACAAGCACAGTATCATGACTTGCCCTCATGGGCTGAGGATCAAAGATGCCGGCTAGGCAAAGGTTTGAACACCACCTCTCCTGGGATCCAGTTTTATGACCGGTCGTAAATACCGGGCAGACTTTCTTTTCTTTGCCATGAAGTATTGGGAGAAAGGACCCCTTAGTTAACACAGAGATTCTTCCTGCCAAAATTCCAACATCCAAAAGCGGATAATGAAAGAATATTTCTACCACAAATAATGTGGGGAATGGTCGATGGGGACTTAAAGAACAATCATTTCAAATTCGTTACTATGTTGTGATGTCATTAAAGACGGTGGAACAACATAACTGTATCTCTGGGGGTGTACACTTCCCAATTATGAGGTTTGCATCTAATTGTTGTATAAAATGAATGATTAAGTATAATACTACTTTTGTGAAGGTAACAATGTGATTTTAGCATTCTAGATGAGATTATCTTTTTCCCTATTGATTTGTTCTCAGTCAGTGGCCCCGCCCAGATGAGCACAAACATGATGAAGCTCCCCCTTTTCTACTCAAGTATAAAACCCTCCTGATGAAATTCACCTCAGACCAAGCAGATTACGGTATAAACCGGATGTTGCAAATGGTTGAATTTCTACCAGACCAGGAAGCGTTGAAGCTGAAGCTACACGGCTTAAAATGGTTAACACTCTACAGACCAGCCGACATGCAGCACGAGCTGAATATGGCAAAATGGTGAAACTCTCAACCTCTACACGAGGTGAAGAAGACATCGCACTAGACCTTATCATCTCAGTCTGCAGCTGGCATGTATAGTAGTCTAGAGAACTTTCACTAAAGACACGAGTTGGGAAGGACAATCCCTCTCAGACAACCGTTGGTACATCTGAAGTATATATTCTAACAGATCAACTCTACGAACTACAGGGTACGCTGAAGTATCCATTCTAACCACCACTATGACCAGAAACTCTACCAAGGACATTGGGATCTCTGGTGGGCAAACCAGAGTCCTACATCATCAACTCAACTATTGAGGACAGCTACACGTAAATACATGTTGCATTTCTAATCTGAATGAGCAGTTAGTGGGGTTTTAAGCATTTGTATTTCCGTGAGTGTAGTTTCCAAAGTAACCACGATCATTTTAATCTCTGTCTCTCCCTTCCACTCTGACCCTCCTTCTACCCAAGCATTCATGCTGTTGTTAGTCCAGTCCACTAGGGACATGTTTTCATTGTATTACGTTAGTAATCAATAACCTGTGTGTGTTTGTTTGTATTGTGTTAATATTTAGTTAGTTAGTAAATAAATAATTAAGCCAATTTGTGTATTGCTGATTCATCAATAAGGTTTGGGTTCTTGCAAGTTCAAGGATTATGCGACGTTCAGAATGAGACTGAAAATATGTAATTATTTAATAAGCGACTGTTATCGGCATATAACATATATATTCTAAGAGTTTAATTTGGGAGATGGTAACTCGTTAAACAACTTCATTTTTCCAACAATTGTTTACAGACAGATTATTTCACTTATAATTCACTGTATCACAATTACAGTGGGTCAGAAGTTTACATACACTAAGTTGACTGTGCCTTTAAACAGCTTGGAAAATTCCAGAAAATGATGTCATGGCTTTAGAAGCTTCTGATAGGCTATTTGACATCATTTTAGTCAATTGGAGGTGTACCTGTGGATGTATTTCAAGGCCTACCTTCAAACTCAGTGCCTCTTTGCTTGACATCATGGGAAAATCAAAAGAAATCAGCCAAGACCTCAGGAAAAATATTGTAGACCTCCACAAGTCTGGTTCATCCTTGGGAGCAATTTCCAAACACCTGAAGGTACCACATTCATCTGTACAAACAATAGTACGCATGTATAAACACCATGGGACCACGCAGCCGTCATACCGCTCAGGAAGGAGACGCATTCTGTCTCCTAGAGATGAATGTACTTTGGTGCGAAAAGTGCAAATCAATCCCAGAGCAACAGCAAAGGACCTTGTGAAGATGCTGGAGGAAACCGGTACAAAAGTATCTATATCCACAGTAAAACGAGTCCTATATCGACATAACCTGAAAGGCCGCTCAGCAAGGAAGAAGCCACTGCTCCAAAACTGCCTTAAAAAAGCCAGACTACGGTTTGCAACTGCACATGGGGATAAAGATCATACTTTTTGGAGAAATGTCCTCTGGTCTGATGAAACAAAAACAGAACTGTTTGGCCATAATGACCATCGTTATGTTTGGAGGAAAAAGGGGGGACTTGCAAGCCGAAGAACACCATCCCAACCGTGAAGCAAGGGGGTGGCAGCCTCATCCTGTGGGGGTGCTTTGCTGCAGGAGGGACTGGTACACTTCACAAAATAGATGGCATCATGAGGAAGGAAAATTATGTGGATATATTGAAGCAACATCGCAAGACATCAGTCAGGAAGTTAAAGCTTGGTCGCAAATGGGTCTTCCCAATGGACAATGATCCCAAGCATACTTCCAAAGTTGTGGCAAAATGGCTTAAGGACAACACAGTCAAGGTATTAGAGTGGCCATCACAAAGCCCTGACCTCAATCCTATAGAAAATGTGTGGGCAGAACTGAAAAAGTGTGTGCGAGCAAGGAGGCCTACAAACCTGACTCAGTTACACCAGCTCTGTCAGGAGGAATGGGCCAAAATTCACCCAACTTATTGTGGGAAGCTTGTGGAAGGCTACCCGAAACGTTTGACCCAAGTTAAACAATTTAAAGGCAATGCTACCAAATACTAATTGAGTGTATGTAAACTTCTGACCCACTGGGAATGTGATGAAATAAATAAAAGCTGAAATAAATCATTCTCTCTACTATTATTCTGACATTTCACATTCTTAAAATAAAGTGGTGATCCTAACTGACCTAAGACAGGGAATTCTTACTAGTATTAAATGTCAGGAATTGTGAAAAACTGAGTTTAAATGTATTTGGCTAAGGTGTATGTAAATTTCCGACTTCAACTGTAATAGACATTTGTGGTGACTTCTAAACACTCAGAAGTCGCAAAACAAAAGCCATATGCACACATGCACGTGCGCTCCCACACACACACATTCTCATTCTCCTGACTCACACAGATGTTCTTTCTGTGCTGGTGAAATATAGACACTCAACAGGGCAAACTGAGATCCCATAATTCACTATTGGGCCAGGGACGTGTTAATAGGCGTAACGGACAGAGTGCTGCTGGCTCTAATTTCACGCATGCACACACTATAGAGACATGCACTATAGAGACGCAGTACTGAGATACACACACACACACACGTATTCAGCCATCCCTCTCTCTCTCTCTCTCTCTCTCTCTCTGAGGTCACTGTACTCCTTCTTTACTTTTCTCTCCCTGATCCCCCCCCTCTTTCTCTCTCTCTCTCTCTCTCTCTCTCGCTCTCTCTCTCTCTCTCTTGGGGAAGAGTGTGAGAGCTGCCGCCTTCTGCCTGTAGATTAGCTTTCATGGCATTTTGATCTGTATTTTTCACTCTTTCTCTCTTTCTTTATTAATGAAATGTGGCAAGAGAAAGAGACAGCGAGAAGTAGAGAAGAAGAGCTGGATTAGAAAAAGGGACTGATGAGGGAAGCATGGAGAGTCATTTACAAACCCTCCTCCACTCCTTCTCTCATCTCCATCTTCTTCTGTTAACCACAGCTCAATAATCAATAGAAGCATGCTCTTTGAAGGGAATGAAACCGAACCCATCACAGAGTATGTTTTAATCAGATTGCACTAGGCCTTTGTTACTCCTGTATGAGCGGAGCACTCCCACCCCAAAACACCTTCCCGCGGCCATGGAAACACGAAACTGTGCTACTCATTCAACCGTTACTTTCTCAACCTTATGGCCTTTACAGGTGGTGGTGATTGGTGCTGGTTGGTCAGGTTGAGTGGGTGTTGTAAGCAGAGAGAGGGGGGATACAACAAGGGGAGAGTCAACACACACTCAATGCTGCTGTTCTATTATATACTATTTATATACTATTGCACGTCCAAGACATTGTCCATTTTAAAAACAGTAAATACAGTCATACTTGACATAGCATATTCAAATCTATACTCTGTAACAGTTATATCCTATTGTGTACATATCAGTTTATTACTTGATTTATTACTCCTGTGCGGCTCAGTTGCTAGAGTACGGCACTGTCAGGGTTGTGGGTTCGATTCCTGCTGTGGCCACCTATACAGAAATGTATGCAAGTCTCTTTGGATAAAAGCACTGCTAAATGGCACACAGTGCCTTCAGAAAGTATTCATACCCCTTGAGTTATTCCACATTTTGTTGTGTTACTGCCTGAATTGAAAATGGATTAAATTGATTTCTCTCTCACCAATGTACACACAATACCCCATAATGATTAAGTGAAAACATGTTTTTAGAAAGTTTTGCAAATGTATTGAAAATGAAATACAGAAAGATCTAATTTACATAAGTATATTCACATCCCTAAGTCAATACTTTGTAGAAGCACTTTTGGCAGTGATTACAGTTGTGAGTCTTTTTTGAATAGGTCTCTAAGAGCTTTCCACACCTGGATTGTGCTACATTTGCATTTGATTATTGTCAAAATTCTTCAAACTCTGTCAAATTGGTTGTTTATCATTGCTAGACATCCATTTCAGGTCTTGCCATAGATTTTCAGTATATTTAAGTCAAAACTGTAACTCTGCCACTCAGGAACATTAACTGTGTTTTTGGTAAGCAACTCCAGTGTAGATTTGGTCTTGTGTTTTGGGTTATTGTCCTACTGAAAGGTGTATTCATCTCCCAGTGTCTGGTGGAATGCAGACTGAACCAGTTTTCCTTCAGGATTTTGCCTGTGCTTAGCTCCATTCAGTTTCTTTTTTATCCTGAAAAACTCCCCAGTCCTTAACGATTACAAGCATACCCATAACATATGATGCAGCCACCACTATGCTTGAAAATGTGGAGAGTGGTACTCAGTAATGTATTGGATTTGCCCCAAACATAACACTTTGTATTCAGGACAAAAAGTTAATTGCTTTGCCACATTTTTTGCAGTAATACTTTAGTGCAGGGGTGTCAAACTCATTTTAGCTCAGGGGCCACATGGAAGAAAATCTATTCCCAAGTGGGCCGGACCGGTAAAATCATGGTATATATAACTTAAAAACAACAACTTCAGATTGTTTTCTTTGTTTTAATACTATCAACATAAAACATAAAGCTGGAGCCTGAGGACAGTGTGTCCAAAATAGTACAAGCACAACATCACTATTAATCATAAAACACCTCAAGTTTATTTGAAAATTCTAAAGAAAAAGAACACAAACACACAATGCCTCAGTGATTCACAGAACTGTTTCACAGATCACAGAACGATATCAGGGTGTCATTTCTCAGGCAGAAATGTAGATACAAATAATGAAATCCTGTTCCCCAAACAAGTGCAAGAACCACAGAGTCAAGAATAGGTTAAATATACAAATAAAATAAAATAAATTAAAAACAATAGCACATCAACATAAAAACATATAAACATAAAGCTGGAGCCTGAGGACAGTGTGTCCAAAAGCACAACATCACTATTAATCATAAAACACCTAAAGTTATTTGAAATTCTGAGGACAAACAACACACAAACACACAATGCCTCAGTGATTCACAGAAGTATATCACAGAACTATATCAGGGTGTCTCATGCAGCACTTTAAGTGGGGTTGCATAGTTTATTTGACTCCTGATACCTGGCATCTTTTAGCTTTCACCAGCGCATCAATATCAGGCGTCACATCCTGAGTGGCAGCCAACTTCAGGATGTGATTCAAGTGCTTGTGCGTGAGCCTTGAGCGCAGCTTTGTTTTATGTATGCTCATTACAGAGAACTTGCTCACAAAGATATGTGGTTCCAAACATGCACAACAGTTTTGCAGCGAGGGCTGTCAAGTTGGGGTAACCTGGCAAGAGATTCTGATAAAATGTGTCCAAGCCAGCTGCGGCAAATTTGCCCTTCAAATCCGAGTCACACTGCAAGTCTATTATTTCAAGTTGGATGCTGACGGGCAGATCAGAGGGATTCACGGTGAATGGCGAACAAAAAACGTTGAAGTCTTTCTCCAGTTCACCAAAAATCTGAAAGCGTTGCTCAAACTCCCTTAACAGTCCCGTTATTTTATCTTTGAACCGCTTCATGTCTGCCACAGTTGGGTCGCGCACACATTTTTCAGACAGGGGAAGTGAGCTGCATCACCACCGGCGAGTTGCGTCTCCCACAATGACAGCTTCAACTTGAAAGAACGTATGCTGTCATAATACTGCGTGGCAACTTTGTTGCGCCCTTCCAGCTGTTTGTTCAAGTTATTCAGGTGCTCTGTAACATCCACCATAAATGCAAGGTCCTGCATCCATTCTGCGGAATGAAATTCTAACACTGGTTTGCCCTTTTCTTCCATGAACTGTTCAATTTCTTCTCGTAAATCAAAGAAACGCCTCAGCCAGCACCTCGGCTTAACCATCTTACCTCAGTGTGGTATGGCAGGCCATAGATGTGGTCTTCTCTCTGAGAAGGCTGTCAAACTGACAGTGATTCAGGCTTCTGGATCGGATGAAATTAACAGTTTGGATGACCACCTTCATGACGTTATCCATCTTTAATGACTTGCAACACAAAGCCTCCTGGTGCAAAATACAGTGAAAAGTCCAAAAATCACATCCTCCATTTGCAGATTGCACTTTCTCTCTGAACTTTGTCACAACGCCTGCTTTTTTCCCGATCATTGAGGGCGCACCATCTGTAGCCAGGCTGACAGCGCGGGACCAGTCCACTCCGACCCTGTCCAGCGCGCCGACGAGTGCAGTGAAAATATCAGATCAATCATCTGTCATCGGCACCAACTCCACGAACTCCTCGGTGACGGTCAATGTGTCATCAACTCCGCGGATGAAAATGGCCAGTTGTGCAACATCTGTAATGTCCGTGCTTTCATCAATTGCAACCGAAAACGCAATAAATGACTGACTTTACTTTTTGCTTCAACTGGCTGTCCAAATCCACTGAAAGATCAGAAATCCTGTCTGCAACTGTGTTTCTTGTCAGGCTGATATTTGCAAAAGCCTGGTGCTTTTCAGGGCACACAATCTCTGCTGCCTTCATCGTGCATGTTTTTACAAATTCACCCTCACTAAATGGTTTTGAAGCCACTGCGATTTCATTAGCAATGAGGTAGCTAGCTTTCACTGCAGCGTCACTGATGTCTCGGCTGTGAGTAAACACAGACTGCTGTTTCTTCAGACCCACCAACAGTTCATTCACCTTCTCTCTTCTCCGCTGTCCTTGAAAGTTGTCATATTTGTCGGCATGAAGACTCACATAGTGGCGAATGGAAGGTTATATTCTTTCAGCACTGCAACATGCTGTGAACACACCAAACATACAGCTTTCCCATTCAATTCCGTGAATAAATAGAAGGATGACAATTTTTCTTGGAGCACTCTGCGTCCACTTTTCTCTTTTTTGACAGAGACATATTGGGGCAATGAGGGTGCCAAAGCACATAATGTTAAAAGTAGAAGCCGTAATAAATATTGCGGGCAAAACAAAGTAGCTCATCCGGACTGGCTGCACTTGCTTGACCTATTTGCTATGCCCCAGTATAAACAGTTTGCTTGCTTAACACAATTGCTATTGCGCCATCCAGTGGACACAATTGGAACAGCAGTTTATTTTATTGAAAAATTGCAGCTCATTTTTATACTTAACAAAATCATCTCTCGGGCCGGATTAAACCCGTTTGCGGGCCTGATCCGGCCCGCGGGCCGGACGTTTGACACCCCTGCTTTAGTGCCTTGTTGCAAACAGGATGCATGTTTTGGAATGTTTTATTTTGTACAGGCTGCCTTCTCTTCACTGTCATTTAGGTTAGAGTTGTGGAGTACTACAATGTTGTTGATCCATCCTCAGTTTTCTCCTATCACAGCCAATATAACAAACTCTGTAACTGTTTTAAAGTCACCATTGGCCGTATGGTGAAATCCCTAAGCAATTTCCTTCCTCTCCGGCAACTGAGTTGTGAAGGATGCCTGTATCTTTGTAGTGACTGGGTGTATTGATACAGCATCCAAAGTGTAATTAATAACTTCACCATGCTCAAAGGGATATTCAATGTCTGCTCTTTTTTCTTGACCCATCTACCAAAAGGTGCCCTTTGCGAGACATTGGAAAACCTCCCTGATCTTTGTCGTTGAGTCTGTGTTTGAAATTCACTGTTAGACTGAGGGATAATTGTATGTGTGGGGTACAGAGATGAGGTAGTCATTAAAAAATTATGTTAAACACTATTATTGCACAACGAGTGAGTCCATGCAACGTATTATGTGACTTGTTAAGCACATTTTTACTCCTGAACTTATTTAGGCTTGTCATAACAAACGGGTTGAATACTTATTGACTCAAGATATTTCAGCTTTTCGTTTGTAATTCATTTGTAAAAATGTATAAATAAAATAATTCCACTTTGATATTATGGGGTATTGTGTGTAGGCCAGTGACAAAACATCTCAATTTAATCCATTTTAAATTCATGCTGTAACACAACAAAATGTTGAAAAAGTCAAGGGGTGTGAATACTTTCTGAAAGCACTGTATATTATTATATGAGACTCAGTGAGAGCCTGCTGGCTGGTGTTGAGGGCCTGTTGCTCTTATCTGTACTGGCCCAGTCTGCAGTGAGATGATGGGGAGTGTGTCGTTGAGTGTCATTATCCCAGAAATTACCTTTTCTATTCCCCACAGGTACATATTGAGAGGACAGGGAGAAGCGTTGTTCGTGTGTACCATAGGGTATTTAAGTTTTAGCCTCACAGAGGATGGTGGTTTGTGGGATACAGGCAGCTGTATCTTAGTTCCCTCTTTTTTTTATACTTATCCTGCTTTAGGATGCCAACAGCTATTTGCTAGTTGGTTTTGGCAAACAGGTCTTGGGTAAACAGATCTCTTAAACCCAGCTTAGCTCATCTCCAGTGGCTGAGGTTTAAATTGGCTGTGTAAGCATGGCATTCTATGCTCCAATACTCATTGATGGGGATAGAAGAGTGAATGGTTCATGACTGAGCACAACGCAGTAAAACCAGTTATGGGGTTCTGTTGTTTCTTTAGTTGGATCGCTCATGTCTCTGGCCTTACTTACACACTCTCACACACACACCACACATACACACACACACACATACATTTCTCATTGTATTTTCTTCACACAGCCAGCAAGTGTGATTAATACTGGGTGCTGTCCATGGGCTGCTGCCACCCAGATGCAGCCATCAGCAGGACACACACACACACACACACACACACACACACACACACACACACATGAACAGACACACACACACACACACGAACAGACACACAAACACACACACACACACAAACACACACACACAAACACACATACATACACACCAGTGGAGGCTGCTGAGGGGAGCACAGCTCATAATAATGTCTGGAACGGCGTGAATGGAATGGCATCAAACACCTGGAAACCACATGTTTAATGTATTTGATACCATTCCACCCATTCCACTGCAGCCATTACCACGAGCCCGTCTTCCCCAATTAAGGTGCCACCAACCTCCTGTGATACACACATACCCACAAACACACACTTCTTTGTGTCCTCCTCAGGTACCACCTTCCTCCTCTACAGTGAAGGAAAAAAGTATTTGATCCCCTGCTGATTTTGTATGTTTGCCCACTGACAAAGACATGATCAGTCTATAATTTTAATGGTAGGTTTATTAGAACAGTGAGAGACAGAATAACAACCAAAAAATCCAGAAAAATGCATGTCAAAAATGTTATAAATTGATTTGCATTTTAATGAGGGAAATAAATATTTGACCCTCTCTCAATCAGAAAGATTTCTGGCTCCCAGGTGTTTTTTATACAGGTAACGAGCTGAGATTAGGAGCACACTCTTAAAGGGAGTGCTCCTAATCTCAGCTTGTTACCTGTATAAAAGACACCTGTCCACAGAAGGAATCAATCAATCAGATTCCAAACTCTCCACCATGGCCAAGACCAAAGAGCTCTCCAAGGATGTCAGGGACAAGATTGTAGACCTACACAAGGCTGGAATGGGCTACAAGACCATCGCCAAGCAGCTTGGTGAGAAGATTATTCGCAAATGGAAGAAACACAAAATAACTTTCAATCTCTCTCGGCCTGGGGCTCCATGCAATATCTCACCTCATGGAGTTGCAATGATCATGAGAACGGTGAGGAATCAGCCCAGAACTACACGGGAGGATCTTGTCAATGATCTCAAGGCAGTTGGGACCATAGTCATCAAGAAAACAATTGGTAACACACTACGCCGTGAAGGACTGAAATCCTGCAGCGCCCGCAAGGTCCCCCTGCTCAAGAAAGCACATATACAGGCCCATCTGAAGTTTGCCAATGAACTTCTGAATGATTCAGAGGAGAACTGGGTGAAAGTGTTGTGGTCAGATGAGACCAAAATCGAGCTCTTTGGCATCAACTCAACTCGCCGTGTTTGGAGGAGGAGGAATGCTGCCTATGACCCCAAGAACACCATCCCCACCGTCAAACATGGAGGTGGAAACATTATGCTTTGGAGGTGTTTTTCTGCTAAGGGGATAGACAACTTCACCGCATCAAAGGGACGATGGACGGGGCCATGTACCGTCAAATATTGGGTGAGAACCTCCTTCCCTCAGCCAGGGCATTGAAAATGGGTCATGGATGGGTATTCCAGTATGACAATGACCCAAAACACACGGCCAAGGCAACAAAGGAGTGGCTCAAGAAGAAGCACATTAAGGTCCTGGAGTGGCCTAGCCAGTCTCCAGACCTTAATCCCATAGAACATCTGTGGAGGGAGCTGAAGGTTCGAGTTGCCAAACGTCAGCCTCGAAACCTTAATGACTTGGAGAAGATCTGCAAAGAGGAGTGGGACAAAATCCCTCCTGAGATGTGTGCAAACCTGGTGGCCAACTACAAGAAACGTCTGACCTCTGTGATTGCCAACAAGGGTTTTGCCACCAAGTACTAAGTCATGTTTTGCAGAGGGGTCAAATACTTATTTCCCTCATTAAATTGCATATCAATTTATAACATTTTTGACATGCGTTTTTCTGGATTTTTTTGTTGTTATTCTGTCTCTCACTGTTCAAATAAACCTACCATTAAAATTATAGACTGATAATTTCTTTGTCAGTGGGCAAACATACAAAATCAGCAGGGGATCAAATACTTTTTTCCCTCACTGTATATGATTATATGTCTGGCCATGAAACCTGCTCTCACCGCCCACTCTCCAACATGAGGCCCAAACCCTGCATACATATAGCTAGTTATACCTGGAGCCATATGTGGTGTTTGTTTTTGCCATGGTAATAGCCTGATTTGATGCGGCGCTGTCTGGCGAGGGGGAGGAGGCCCTCTGGGCACCAGACGCTAGGTCCTAAGTGGGAAGGCGACACGGGCCCCTGATTGCTGACAGGTGGCAGCGAGCGGGGGCGAGGCGAGATAGGCCTCTGTAATGTGGATGTAATCTGTTGATGATTCTGTCATCTCCCTGGGTAACTATATTGGGCAGACGGGTATACGTCGCCTTGGCAGGGCGCTTCCAATATGTGTGCGCGAGGCATTGTATATGTGTGTGTATGTGAGTGTGTGTGCAAATGAGTGAGCCGTTGCTGCATGGAGGCTGTTCACTGAGCACTGCCTAATAAGGTCACAACTGGGGATGACGAAGACAAGGTCTCTTTAGCCCCACTTCACCAGTGCGATACACAATCATCTCCACTCTGTCTGGGAGATGCTCTGTTCCTTCTCTCTCTCTCTCGCTCTCGCTCTCTCTCTCTCTCTCTGTCTTGAAGCTATTTCTTTCCCTTTCTGTGTTTTCTTGATGTTTTTTCTCCTTTATAAATTGTCCTGTCTTGGTTCTTTCTTTGCCATTCTCTGATTGTTAAGGCGCCACTTCTCTTCTCTATTGGATTCATTCCCTCTGGCTGTATGTCTCCCCCTCTCTTCTCATCTCGTCTCTTCTGCCTCTCTAAGTGGATAAAGCTCTCTGCACGGCCAACTCATTTTCCCCTTAATTTGTCATTTTTGTTTCTCTCTCTTCCAGTTATTCTGCCTGTTCTATGAGGCCTCCCACAGTTCAAGTGTTCTTCAGGTCATGCAGTGACTGCTGTCTTGAATAGCCCCCATCCTTCCAGTTTGAAACTCCCCAGCCTCCCCTCCATCACTCTGCCCTGCAGTACTGAAGGGTAGTCTGTAGACTAGAGCACCTGCTTGGTGCATTGAGGCGGTGTAAACACACCTGAAGGGCGTTAAGACTCACTTTGCTGTCAGCACCAGAGGTGTAAAACACACAGGCGCACATTAAACACACATACTTCACAACACTGTAGGCAACACGTAATGGTTGGGCCTCAGGCTCTGAATAGTGTGTCTTAGGGGCGACAGGTGATGAAGTGTGTGATTAGGTGAGACGTTGGTGGCAGTGATGGGATCTTTGATAAGCGCAGGGTATTAGATGTTGTGGAAGGGGAGCTTAATTACAGCAGTCCATTGTGCGGTGGAGGATAGATGGTACTGAGAGATCCCCTCGCCGAGCAGGCTGGATGGCTTTTCTGTTTAGCTGGTTCTCACTAACCAGAGGGCAGAATACAGGCTGCGTCCCAAAGGGCAGCCTATTCCTACATAGTGCACTACTTCTGACCAGGGGTGCCATTTGGAATGCTATCACAGGCTCTAGGGAGAGGCCTCTGGGCACTTCGCTCAGATAGTCCTTATGAAGCTGCGCTGTGAGACCAGCAGTACTGTGAGAGAGAGAGAGAGAGAGAGAGAGAGAGAGAGAGAGAGAGAGAGAGAGAGAGAGAGAGAGAGAGAGAGAGAGAGAGAGAGAGAGAGAGAGAGAGAGAGAGAGAGAGAGAGAGAGAGAGAGAGAGAGAGAGAGAGAGAGAGAGAGAGAGAGAGAGAGAGAGAGAGAGAGAGAGAGAGAGAGAGAGAGAGAGAGAGAGAGAGAGAGAGAGAGAGAGAGAGAGATCCTGGTTTGACTTTCTCTCCTGCTCACTCTATTTCCCACACACACAATGGACAGGCTCCAAGGTGTTGGGTTGCAAGTTGGCATAAGTGACATTGTGTAGCCCCCTATGTCACATAATCATATCATCCTCCATTATCTGTCACCACAAGCCTGGGAGGCCCTCCTCCCCCATCTCCTCCAGCCTCCCCATCTCCCCTTCTCCCCCCAGCCTCAGATATAATGTCAGAGGTGGCTGTACAGTTATGATAGCAAGAAAGTGTTTTGTAGCTTGTCCTGGCTTATATATAGTAGAATATACTAAATCTCTATGTCCCTAAATGGTTTATTGTGCCATCAAATGCATTCACACGTGATGTAATCTCATTGTGCAATGGTTTACTGGAGCACTCATCATGATGGCAATGATTTGAAAAACAATGGGAGACATGGGAGCCTGGAGAGCAGATACGAGAGGGCTGGTTGGGAGGGAGGGAGGGGAGGGGAGGGGAGGGAGGAGGAGAGGAGAGGAGAGGAGAGGAGAGGAGAGGAGGTGAGGGTGTGTGTGTGTGTGTGTACGTGAATGCGTATATGCATGTGTGTTCCCATGTGTCTGCGTGTGCATACTGTATATGCACGCATTTGTTTTGTGTGTGCGTGTGTCTGTGATTATATGTGTTTGAGTGTTTATGCATGCACAGCTGGTTGGCTGGTTCCCAGCGCATCCCACTGTGTTTGGCCCGGAGGTAGCTGTTCAGTAAAAAAGCTGTTTGGTCTCACCTGGAGGGTGGCGAGGGATGAGCGTGGTGCGTCAACAGTCCATGGCTGTTGTCACTGTAAACACCTGCACAGAGAGAGGGGGTGAGGATGGGGAGAGAGGGTGAGGATGGGGAGACGGGATAGGGAGAGGGGGTGAGGGATGAGAGGGGTAGGAGGTGAGGGGGCCGCAGTGTGTAAGGTGTTCCTTCCCATGCCATGGTGTTGGCCCCGAGCCCTGGGGACCTGCAGGAGGTGTAGAGATGAACTAAGACATCATGGCTGCATCCCAAAATGGCACCCTATGGGCCCTGGTCAAAGGTAGTGCACTAAATAGAGAATAGGGTGCCATTTGGGACGCATTCCATGAGTCATCCCAGGTGCTCCAATACACTCTTGTTACTACCCACCCACCCAAACAGTCAACCCAAAGTAATTCACTGTCCCCGCCCCGTATTCAGAAAGCATCTCAGAGTGCTGATCTAGGATCAGTTTAATCTTTAAGCTCATGATGAATAATAGTATTATGGACAGATGGGACCTGATCCTATGTCAGCCCTCCTACGCTTTTTGAATACGGGCCCAGGCCTGGCCTCAGCATGGAATCAGGTTCTTCTAGGTGAGATACTGAGAGGCTGGCTCCAATCTATACCGACAGTGATGCCAATTCCTCCCCAGTTAATCACAGTGTAATCTGCTCACATGTTCCATTCTGATCCATTTGATCACATTACGCCCGACTGTTATGTCATATCCCCTCCATATTAGCAGTGACCGACTCCGGCTTCATGTCCTTCATATCTTCTCCATATTGATGTACTGGAGCAGGGATGTTCTCCTGCACATCAGATCAGATTGACTCTCCACGACTAAATGAGACGTCCTCGTAATACAACATACTGCCACGATGTCCTCGTAAAACAGCATACTGCCACGATGTCCTCGTAAAACAACATACTGCCACAATGTCCTTGTAAAACAACATACTGCCACGTGGTCCTCTGTAGCTCAATTGGTAGAGCATGGCGCTTGTAACGCCAGGGTAGTGGGTTCGATCCCCGGGACCACCCATACGTAAAAATGTATGTCGCTTTGGATAAAAGTGTCTGCTAAATGGCATATTATTATAATTATTAAAAACAACATACTGCCACGATGGCCTCGTAAAAACAACATACTGCCACGATGTCCTCGTAAACAGCATACTGCCACGATGTCCTCGTAAAACAACATACTGCCACGATGTCCTCGTAAAACAATACACTGCCACGATGTCCTCGTAATACAGCATGCTGTCACATATGAGTGGTGGTATCACGATCGTTTAAGGATTGGTTGAACCAAGGCGCAGCGTGAAAAGCGTACATTTTATTACGTACTTAACACGACACAAAACAACAAACAGTCCTAGGTTACACAAAACAAACCTTTACGGAACAAGATCCCACACCGACTAGTGCCAAACAGGCTGCCTAAGTATGGTCCCCAATCAGAGACAACGAGATACAGCTGCCTCTGATTGGGAACCACCCTGGCCAACATAGATCAAAACGATCTAGAACTAAACATACAAAACAACACAACACGGAAACTACACACCCTGGCTCAACATTTCAGAGTCCCCAGAGCCAGGGCGTGACAGTACCCCCAAAGGCGCGGACTGCGACCGCGCCACACAAACACAACAGAGTAGGGGCCGGGTGGGCATTCCGCCTCGGAGGCGGATCCGGCTCCGGGCGTGACCACCACTTTCTCTCCACCTCCCCGTTGCGCCCCTGATCTGGTCTGGCACCGCTGACTGGAGCTGGACCCGACGACGGTGGATCAAACCATACAGGCTCCGGACTGGAGCCGCTGGCCGGAGCTGGACTGGACACCGGTGGAGCGGATTGCTCTGGCTCCGGAGTGGATCCGCTGACTGGAGTTGGACCGGACCCGGTGGAGCGGATTGCTCTGGCTCCGGAGTGGAGCAGCTGACCGGTGCCGGACCAGGCACCGGTGGAACAGGCACGGGCCGTGCGGACTGGACACACGCACTACTGGCTTGGTGCGGGTAGCAGGGAACGGGCCGGACCGGGCTGGCGACGCCGCACCACTGGCTTGGTGCAGGAGCAGGAACGGGCGGACCGGGCTGACGACGCGCACCACTGGCTTGGTGCGGGGAGCAGGAACGGACCGGACCGGGCTGACGACGCGCACCACTGGCTTGGTGCGGGGAGCAGGAACAGGCCGGACCGGGCTGGCGACGCGCACCACTGCCTTGGTGCGAGGGGCAGGAACAGGCCGGACCGGGCTGGCGACGCGCACCACTGGCTTGGCGCGAGGGGCAGGAACAGGCCGGACCGGGCTGGCGACGCGCACCACTGGCTTGGCGCGAGGGACAGGAACAGGCCGGACCGGACTGGGAACACGCACAACTGGCTTGGTGCGGGGAGCAGGAACAGGCCGGGCTGGACTGGGAACACGCACCACTGTCTTGGTGCGGGGAGCCGGAACGGGCCGGGCCGGACTGTGGAGGCGGACTGGAGGTTTGGAGCGGAGAGCTGACACAACCCGTCCTGGCTGAATGCCTACTTCCACACAATACGTGTGAGGCATCAGCACAGGACGTATGGGTCTGTGCACTCGTGCTGGCGCTACAGCACGTGGCACTGGCGCAGGATATACGGGGCCGAGGAGGCGTACTGGAGACCATGAGCGTTGAGCCGGCACACCCCGTCCTGACTGAATGCCCATCTTTGCACGACACGTGCGTGGTGCTAGCACAGGACGTACAGGACTGTGCCGGAACACTCGCGGCACAGTACGTGGCTCCGCATAACACGGAGCCTGCCCAGTCACACGCTTCCTAGCCTGAGTACGGGGAGTTGGCTCTGCTCTAACCCTAGGCTCCGCCAACCACCCTTTTAGCCCCCCCAAAAAAGATTATTGGGGCTGTCTCTCGGGCTTCCTCCTCGGCCGGTACCCTCTGCGTTGCCGCTGCTCCTCTCTATAGCGCGCCTCCACAGTCTCCTCCCAAGGACAGCGATCCATTCCGGCCTGAATCTCCTCCCAAGTCCAGGATCCCTTCCCGTCCAGGATCTCCTCCCAGGTCCAGGCTGTCTGTTCCTGGACACGCTGCTTGGTCCTCTTTTGGTGGGATCTTCTGTCACGATCGTTTAAGGATTGGTTGAACCAAGGCGCAGCGTGATAAGCGTACATTTTATTACGTACTTAACACGACACAAAACAACAAACAAACGATACGTGAAGTCCTAGGTTACACAAAACAAACCTTTACGGAACAAGATCCCACACCGACTAGTGCCAAACAGGCTGCCTAAGTATGGTCCCCAATCAGAGACAACGAGATACAGCTGCCTCTGATTGGGAATCACCCTGGCCAACATAGATCAAAACGATCTAGAACTAAACATAGAAAACAACACAACACGGAAACTACACACCCTGGCTCAACATTTCAGAGTCCCCAGAGCCAGGGCGTGACAGGTGGTTGTTGATCAGATTGACTTTATACTTTATGGCCAGTGTTACACGTCACTGAGCTGTGATGGGAAGCAGTGAAGAGCAGCCACCACGGCTGTTGATCTCTGGCTGAACCTCTATCAGAGCAGGAGTCATTACGGCTGGCAGCAGGCCCTGATCCATCATGCCTCAGCCTGGGTTACCGAGGGGAGCTCTGGCCCTCTGGCTCTCAGGGGTTAACCCCGCGTGGCCCACCTCCTGTTTGTTGAGCACTTAATCCTGTCAGTTAGATCCCGCTCCGTATCCCGATGACCTTCCCTCTTCTCTCTTCTCTCCACCATCCAATACCCACACCATTAACATCACAGGGAGAGGCTAACCCTCTTAAGGAGCCATCCACTGCTGTGTGACTGTGTGACAGTACTCGTAGATGCCCTTTCTTTACCTCATCCCCTGTAGACTACAATCACAATCAGATACTTTATCTCTCCTAATAGCTTATAGCTTCCTTTCATTGTTTCTACGAATTCCTGGCCACTTATCTGAAAAGACTAGATAGATAGAACTAAAGATAGAGAGACCTAAAGATAGACAGACCTAAAGTTAGACAGACCTAAAGATAGACAGACCTAAAGATAGAGAGACCTAAAGATATACAGACCTAAAGATAAATAGATCTACAGTAAATGCAATGTGGATATAGAAAACCTACCATACCTTTCAATAGGGATGATGGGATCACTGCCAGATGGCTTTGACCTATCTTGTCAATCTTGTCTCAGTGGTCAGGGGGGAAACAGCCTCTGATCATGGTCTAATTAGCTGGCAGATGCAATGTGCCCCCGGTGTGTCCTAGGTGGAGGGGTTGTTCACTGAAATATGAACTAGCGACTGGCGTTCGGTCCCCGGGAGTCACCCCGGTCTCTGCTCCCATTCACTGCTGATGACATTAGAATGCTAATATGTGCTCAGTTGGCAAAGATCTAAATTCACTTTCTGCATTTCCCCTGTTCAGTTTCATTACACTCTAACGAAGCCAGACGCACCCCCCCATGAAGGTGGCCCAAAGACATTTGTTTGTATTTACATAAATAATCAGCCATGACCGTCTCCATTGGGGGACCGAATGTGATTTTCCCGGGAGGAGTGTTCAATTAGCATGCTGATGGCAGATCTGCTATGGCGACACAAGGTGTTCTACCCGTGTCCCTGTGATAACTAGAACACTACGCTTTAACTGCTTTCTCAGTCAACATCTTCAGAGGTGAGAGGGACTGTGAGACTGTGAGACTGTGAGACAATGTACCTGACATCTGGTAGGTGGCAAAACTGAAGCCTGCTTGGCGTCGCCATTTCGCTCCCAGAGAAAATTGTCACCATTTCAGGCCGAATGATTGCCAGCGGGTTGTGACAGTCTCAGAGAGAGCACGTCATTGTTTTACTCCCAGATGGGTAGGGAGAGGTGACACACGCGGGGAGAGAGGGGAAGGTAACGGGGTTGTTATTAATCCAACCTGCCAGAGAGATGTATGGTTGAGTTCACCTGAGGGGCATTGCTACAGTGATGGACCAGACACTGTGAATAAATGTTCATCACTGAATGGAGGTGCTCTAGTCTGTCTGGGGAAGGGATATGAGCTGACTGCTGACCACTGGGTCTGGATGATGACCAGTGAGAGGCAGATGACGCCTGTGTAGTTCATGCTAACTGGGTCTCTTCACTGCCAAGTCCAAACAGAATGGACAATGGATGATGTGGTGAGATGATTGTGAAGGGACATAGTTAAGAGTCTCAAACAGTGTGTGTGTACTAAACTCCCAACCTTTTCAAAGACTGTTTTAGGTTGTCAACATTAGGCTCTTGTGCTTAGAGCTGAGGATGTGATCATGTGATCATTATCAATAAATTGACCATGTGGTTTGCTGCCTTGCCTGGTGTTGGATGTCCAGGGTGGTTATTGCTGTTTTCACTTCTACCTACCCCCCTTTCTTCCCTCAGCAAATATCACAACATTTAATGAGATGGTGTTTCATATCTTGTCGTGACAACCTGCCTTGAACGTGAATGATTACTGTTCATCTGCACCAGACAGTGTCGGGCTGTTTCCATTCTTAGAGGATCCCTTGTTCAATTATTGAGGGTTCCATCTCTCTATCTATCCCTTCACTCCTCCATCAGTGGAGAGAGAGGTGGGCTCAGTCTATCTATGTTATCGTCGGAAGGGAAATATATTTCTTACTATGTACAGTTCTCTCTCTCTTTCTCTCTCTCTTCCTCTCTCTCTCTCTCTCTCTCTCTCTCTCTCTCTCTCTCTCTCTCTCTCTCTCTCTCTCTCTCTCTCTCTCTCTCTCTCTCTCTCTCTCTCTCTCTCTCTCTCTCTCTCTCAGTAGTGGGGGGACTGTATGTAGCTGGGCCCTGGCTGTGGCTTCCTGGCCCCAGGATGGAAAGAGAGAGAGAGACGAGGAGCGGGAAGAAACCCAGCTCTCACTGCTTTGGGCTCCATTGATCTGCCTCAACTGGCATTCTCTCCACGCACACCCTACTTCATCCCCCTTTAATACAGAGAGATGGAGAGAAAGGGAGATGGAGAGGGGTAGGTGAGAGAGCAGAGAGGGGGGAGGGAGTTAGCAGAAAAGGGGGAGGGAGAGTAGAGATGTTCTGTGATAGAGTGAGTGGAAATGACCGAATGGAAGTTATAGGAAGAGTGAGCAATAGAGGGACAGGGTGGAGGAGAGAAAGATAGAGGGAGGGGGGTGGACACGTACGCAACAAATGAGAATCAAAAAATATTCATTAATCCAAGTTGACAAAAATGGGGACAGCAATGATGAGGGAGAGAGAGAGAGGCTGTTGTCTGAAGAGAGAGAGAAGACATGATATTAATGTTGTTAGAGAAAGAGGGGCTGAAAGGAGAGGAAAACAAGAAACAAAGACGATGATAGAATGTGTGAGCGGAGCCAGAGAGAGAGAGGAGAAGAGAGGGGTTGGTTGAGTTGGCCAGAGAGAGGAGAAGAGAGGGGTTGGTTGAGTGGGCCAGGGAGAGAGAGGAGAAGAGAGGGGTTGGTTGTGGGCCAGGGAGAGAGAGGAGAAGAGAGGGGTTGGTTGAGTGGGCCAGAGAGAGAGAGGAGAGGAGAGGGGTTGGTTGAGTGGGCAAGAGAAAGAGAATGATTAAAGGAAATATGAAATTACAGCGGCTTGGAATCTCGCCAGCAACAACGAGGCCCCCAGTTTATTTATTATGCAATAAAAGGGGTCTGACATCGTTATGGAATCGGTGGATTGGTGAATCCAGTGAAGTGGAACAGCTGCGTAGAGCAGAGCTCTATATTTTAGCAAGTTTGCTGCAATCCTACACATTTTGCCATGGGGCGAAGAGAAGATTTTGCAATTTTATAACAAATTTCAGGCAATTCTACACATTTTGCCATGATTTATGCCATCTTAATATGATATCTGAGTGAGTGTGACTAACAAAATCAATGGGTGCCCCCTCTGGAAGTCAGGGCCCCTGTGCACATGCCCCAGTAATTCAACCATGATTACTACAAGTTTTGCTAGACTAACATGATTACTACAAGCTGGCTAGACTAATTTACCAATCTAAAAAATGTTAGGTGACATGGGCTAACTTCTGATGTACATCCAAATTTTGAAATTGCACCTTGTGTATTCTATTATTCTAACTCTCAACAGTAAGTTGAGACCACGGCTGAGGTCGGGGCCCCCTTGCGGCCGCGGAGCCCTATGCGGTCTCTTATGTCGCTTAGTGGCTAGGGCCGGCCCTGATTGACATGCACACATCTGGCTGTGCTTTTCTTAACAGAGCAGGACTTTTCTTGCTATTAGTTTGTCTGTTTGCAGGAGCAGTTTGTATGGACATTTTATGAGAAAAATCAATGAATTATTATTTACCCTTTTCCCGAGGAACAAGACCTAAATGTGCGGTAAGGTGAAGGGAACAACCTGCTCAAAAGAAAGCAAATTCTTTAAAATATTTTCCAGACAGTTACACAGTTCAACCAGGAAAGTGTGACAAGGGAATACAGTTTTTATTTTCTACAACTATTACATTTTTCATCCTAGGGGTGACATTTTGACAGAAACTTTGATGATGATGCTATTTTTCACATTATATAAGATCACCTGTTGAAATGTGCTTTTAATGGATTTGCACCAGTTGGGGACTTTTGTAACCTCCATAACACTCAACAGAAAGCACCTTGGTTTCCTCGTAACTGCCATCCAGACTGTTTAAATAGGGAGACCATAATTTGTTTGTTTGCGAGAGTGGGAGTATTTGGTTTCGGGCTTGTGCTCGACCAATTGATTAATGTTTTTGTAATAAAGGTTTGTGACTATTGGCATTGACCTTTAGCTTAGACCTTTCACTCAGTGAAATCTCATCCTATTTCAGCTGTTATCTTACAGTTATCCTATGACAGATACTACTAGTGTCTCTTTTTGTATTCTAATCACTAGCCATTATTTGTTGTCTCTCTCTGTTTGAGCAGCAGGACTGGTGGCTGCTGTTGAAACAGACTGTTACCGACCAAAGAGATGCAATGTTGTGTTGTGGTCTGCTGTTCCGTGCCAGGGCCCATCATTAGGGACAGGTCTGGATAGAGAACATATGGGCCTTTTGAGCTGTTCCTGTGACATCCCATCAGTGGGAAACAATTGCGGGGTATGCCATTTTAATGGAACCAGTGAGGTGTCAGGAGGACGGAGGCAGACCGATCGAGGTGGAGCACTCAGGTGGTTAATGGAACTCTAAGCTCAACCTCCAGAGAGGCTATAGCCTTTTATTAGCTTTCAGTGGACTCATTCATTAATGTCATGTCAAGCTATCTTAGCAGTAGATTTGTTGTAGACGTGTGTGGATGGATAGCTGTCGACAGCTGTAGGTCCCTGGTAGCTGGTGGCCCCTCTGGGGTCCGGCTGCATTTTCAAAAGGGGACCATCGCAATCTCCCATAAGCTTGGCTGGTGTGTTAAACCCATGAATTCAGACAAATAAAAGGTTGAATGGGAGGTTAGGAGAAAAGCAATAGGTCATTTTTCAGATAGAGAGCTATTGACAGCCACACACAGACATGCATGCACGCACGCACACACACACACACACACACACACACACACACACACACACACACACACACCATACACACACTGCACTCATATTTACTATTCACTCATTTAGCCCATGCAGTATCAAGAGACAGTAAGTGGTGTGTGTATGTGTGTGCATGCGTGCGTTCATGCGTTTGTGTGTGTGTGTGTGTGTGTGCGACTTTGCCTGCCTGCTTGTGTGTTTCTGTGCCCAGTTCTCTATGACACATCTCTGGATGATTATTTGTATTTATTAGGAACCCCATTAGCTGCTGCCAAGGCTCTTCCTGGGGTCCAAACAGGATTAAAATAATTACATCACAACAAAACATAACAACAGCCTGCATCATCAATAAAACTATACATCATACAATGCTTTATTACATTATTACTCTATTATTACATATTTACAATATAACATGTACAATACTACAATACAACAATATTACATGTGTGTGTGTGTAGAGTGCTTGTGTTAGTTTGTGAGAGAGAGAGAGCGAGAGAGCTGACATAACGATGATGAGCTCTAGGATGAAACTTAGCTAAGAGACACTTAGCTTTCTATTTCAGAGCACATATTCTCACATACTTTATGCACAAACACTCATAGAATCATATGCATAAAGTAAACACACTATTGTGCACAAATATGCAAACACAAACATTATCATATTCATACAGTAAATGCACTCTTGCACACAAACAACATCACCCATGGGCACATAAATACTGGCATGCTAACACATGCATACTGTAGAGATGTATCTGTATTACTGTGATGTTAGTAAAGCTGGGGCAGAACAACATAATAAGCACATATGTGGGCTTTAATCAGTTACTATTCATTTGTGTCTTCCTGGCTACATGTGTCTCTCCTGGTAGTCTACATGAGCTGGATCGTCTTTGATTCAGATGCGTTTTTCCTTGGTGGGAGGAAATAGAGCCATTAGCTGTGCTTGTATCAGAGGGTGGAGGAGACAGGAGAAGGAAAAATCCCCGTCCATTATGCGTGTTTGTATAGCACTGTATAGGATTGTAGTTGCTACGAACACCTACCTTTACATGATGGATAGATAAGGTTAGAAATATGGGTCTAGCTTTTAGTATTAGTATTTTATTAGGATCCCCATTATTTGTTGCTGAAGCAGCAGCTACTCTTTCTGGGGTCCACACAAAACATAAAACATGACATAATATAGAATATCAACAGACAAAAACAGATGAAGGACTGAACTAGACAAATTGCTTTAGAAATCATATGAATTTAATGATTTAACTTTTCTCCAGTTTTAATCAGACGGGTGCTGAGAGAAGGTGACACTTCAAACAGGCACAGGGCAGAGAGGTGGAAGTAAGACTGCTGTGAAGCATGCTGGGTAAAGGCTCACTTGCTCATTAGCCATATCCCTTGGCTACTTCACAAAGATGTGATGAATAGGTGCTGTTGGGAAGTCATTACCGTATGTCTGTGCACCGTATGTGCAGTGTGTGTGTGTGTCTAAGTATGAGTGTGTGTGTATAAGTGTATACTTTGTATATGTGTGTGTGTAAGTAAGTATGAGTGTGTGTGTGTGTGTATACCATATGTGCTATACAGAATTTGTGTGTTTTCCCTGAATTCTATTTATTCCACCTTTGCCATTGACAGTGGGCAGATGCCATGTACATCCATTGGAAAATTGCAACACAAGTCAATTACCTTCCCCCTTTTGGCTTACACCAGGCTCACCCCTCTCTCCCCTGTATCCCATCTCTCCCCTGCAGCTCCCTTACCAACGTTAATTTCCATCAGGTGTCATTGATGTAGAGCCTAATGGAATTGTGTTGGAGCAGGCTGATGAGAAAGGGGGCTGTGGCGTCTAGCAATTTGGTCTCGTCGGCTCCGAGTGCTGTGTATTTGAATGAACCTCATCAGGGAGATTTGACATAGATATATGTATTTATGGAGGCAGTTAAGGAGCGCGGAGAGAGAAGAGAGAGAGAAGAGAGAGAGAGAGAGAGAGAGAGAGAGGAGAGAGAGAGAGAGAGAGAGAGAGAGAGAGAGAGAGAGAGAGAGAGAGAGAGAGAGAGAGAGAGAGAGAGAGAGAGAGAGAGAGAGAGAGAGAGAGAGAGAGAGAGAGAGAGAGAGAGAGAGAGAGAGAGAGAGAGAGAGAGAGAGAGAGAGAGAGAGAGAGAGAGAGAGAGAGAGAGAGAGAGAGAGAGAGAGAGAGAGAGAGAGAGAGAGAGAGAGAGAGAGAGAGAGAGAGAGAGAGAGAGAGAGAGAGAGAGACCCTATTCCTTATATAGTGCACTACTCTTGACTATGGCCCATAGGGCTGGTCAAAAGTAGCATACTATGTAGGGAATATGGCGCCATTTGAGACACATCCTCAGTGTTGTATAGAACCCAGGAGAGGGGTGCTTCAGAAACCACTGCAGTAGGCCAGGCAACATGTGGAGGATGGAGTCTCAGCCTCAGCACCATATTCCCCAACACCCATCCATTCCACTCAGGAGAGAGGAGAAGGCTGGCTGGCTGGCTAGGGCTTACACTGTAAACACAAGATGGAGGAAATAGGGTCCCACTCCAACAGCCAAATCCAATCATAGCTAATCATAATCTAATTTGATTGGTCTGGTCTGGCTTTTCTAAGAACAGAGGGAAAAAATAAACTTGTGTATTAGTATTATTATATTACTCAGATGTAGGGTGCTTAAATTTGTAATTAAATGCTTAGAAGAATCCTAGCCTACAGTATGCTGATATTTAATCTGACTGAGATACAATGTAAAAAAATATTATTCATAAATTAAGTTCAAAACTTTTATTTTCAGTCAGCTTCTCAGAGCTACTGCTGGGTAGATTTAATGGTGACAGCAGGGCATTATCTTATGTGTGTATGCGCTTGTGGTGTGTGTGTGGTGTATGCATGTGTTTGTAAAGTTTGTGGTGTGTGTGTGCACTGTGCACGTCTGTGTGTGAGTGTGTGTTTGAGCTCTGTAAGGTATTCATTCCACCTAAGCCCTAAATTACATAATAACAAACGATTGTCCTTTTAAAGACTGAGCCACTGAGCTGTTCTTTCCAGGAGTGGATCAGTCAGTGTGATACGGGGTGGTTTATTTTTCCACCATACCAGTGGAGAAGAAGCCATCTTAGATCTGCAGAAAGACAGCTTCTGTGGGTTTCTCTTGTTGTGCTTGTTTGAATGTGTGAGGGCTTGGGGAGCAGGCAGGATTACTTGAGGAGGTAATTTAAGTTTAATAAAGCTAAATCCTTCCTGTAGGTATATAGATGGGACCAGACCAATCAATCAATCAATCATGTTGCTCCTTTAAGTTACCAGACTTGTGTGATTGGCGGTTGAGCCAAATCAATTCCTCTTCTTGGCCAATCAGGTTGGGCTTCGTCACTATGAGTCTCCCATCGTCTCTATGCTGGTTTGTCTGTAGCTCTGGTAATTGACACTTTCTAGGCTGTCTAATCAACCACTAGCTAGTCACACTCCAGTATTCCAACAAGGGAATTCTGAAACTGGGACACACATTTTCAGCAAGACCTTTTATACTTGCTTTTGTAACTGTGAACATTATCATATCAGCAAAAACCAACTAAATAGCTAGGTTTCCATCCAATTGGCAACATATTTTCATGCGAATATTCTAAAATCAGAATAAAAACATTTCCTTACAAGAGATGTTTCCATTAAATGTACTTTTTTTCTGAGGATTTTCAATGCCAGCCGGCTTATCTGACAGAATGCGAGGGGGTGGGAGATGTAGGAAGAAGGTACAACCTTTATTTATCTCCTGCCATGACAGAACAGGGCACATCTGGCCTCTATAGAATCCAGCACAATACCCGGCGCCAGGCACCGCTCTGTAACAGTGGAGAGTAGCACGCAGCCTGCCTGCACCTCATTAGCATTGACACTGCACAAACACACTCACTCACTCAGTCAGGAAAGTTGACGAGTTCAGCTATTATTTTGCATAAACTTGCTATTTCTGACAATAAAGTGAAACTTTCAAATGCAAATGGTTTTATTATGAAAATATTGGCTGCCTAGCTCCTCAGGAGCAGATCTCAGGTCAGCCTCTGTATAGACTTCCAGATCTGAGACTGATATTTCAGTGCAGTCATCTTCAGACACGTTTGGTTACAGAATATTCACTCTGATTACTTAGTTAATCCTAAATCTCAGCGCTCCATATCTGTTCTCATTGAAGTTCCCCCAAATCCCTTCTGCTTGATGAAATATGCTGAGAGGGCCTGGGTTGTTCTGTATCCCAATGTTCAGCACCTTTTCAGATGCAAGCTCCTATAAAGACAATTATTGTCCCCCAGTGCCAAGGCAAGGGAGTTCCGTTGTGTTTTATCATATGACTTACAGTTTTTCTCGATTGCTAAGACACATTTCTTGAAAGCTGCTCTCCTTTTCTCTTAACTGTGAACACAAAACCCAATTTTCAAGCTACATTCACAAAACCTCAGACTCTTCTTGCAAAACCAAACTTTCACCTCAAAACAGTTCAATCTGTGCTCAAAACTGAACTATGTTGTCAAATCGTGCCCCGAGTCAATCAAAATAAAAAACACTACTGAACAGTCACTAAACACTACGTAGAAAAATAGAAAACACAATGCTCAGGACATGAAGCTGGAGAAATACATGTTTATTGTTCACTGTAGGCTAAATGCATGTTGTAAAACAAAAAAAACCTGTGCATTTAGCACTTGTACAAAAAGACAAAACAGAAATCTTGTGCATTTACATGTAGCACTTGTAAAAACAAACAGAAATCTTATGCGTTTGCCACTTGTGTACAGTAGGCCCATGTAAAAATAAAGTACAAAAATATACAAATAAGTTCATTACTCAGCCACAGCATCATGTCTCCGTACTGGGTCAGGCCACAGGACTTCATCCACATCACAGGCCACATTTTGTCTGGCCAGGCAACGGGGGAAAAGAACCCTGGCATGCCGTATCCAGGCTTGGCATGCCTCCACACCTATGTCACCACAGGCAAGTCCCATGGCTTGCAGGAGATTTACCCTGGTGTAAGGTTGGCGTTCATATACCTTCCACCGCCATGAGGAGAAGAATTCCTCAATGGGGTTTAGGAAAGGGGAGTACGGTGGAAGGCAAAGATTGATAAAACCTTGGTTCATATTGTACCACTCTCTAACCTGGAGGGCTCTGTGAAAACTCACATTGTCCCAAACAACAACATAGATGGGATGCTCATCCTGCTGCCCTAACAAAGCATCTCGCATGTGATTGAGGAAAATGAGGAGCTGGTGAGTGTTGTAGGGGCCCCAGGTTGGCATGATGGTGGACAACCCCATGATTGCTGATGGCAGCACATAATGTGACATTGCCACCACGCTGCCCAGGAACACCAACAATGGCCCGATGGCCAATCACATTACGGCCTCTCCTTCTCCTTTTGGTGAGATTAAACCCAGCTTCATCCATGTAGATGTATTGATGGGGTCTTTCCATTGCATCCAGTTGAAAAACCCTCTGTAGAAATAGATATAGTTTTGTAAGTGATACGGAAAAAGTGATTTAGGCCACTACAGTAAATCACTACTTAGAGTAATCAACATTGAATGTGTCTGGATATATGCCAACCTGTACATACTGGAATCTTTGCTCTTTGACTCTGTCTGAGTTGCGATCAAAGGGCACTCTGTATAGCTGTTTCATGCGCAGTCTGTTGCGCTTGAGGACACGATCAACAGTAGAGAGGCTGACACTGTTGATACCCTCAAAATTTAAATGGTCCTCAATGATCTTCTGCTGAATTTCGCTCAGTTTAATGGCATTGTTCTCACGGACCATATCAACAATTAGGGTCTCTTGGTGTGGGGAGAACATACCTGTCCTCCCACCCCCATGTGGCAGTCTTTCAATTCTACAAAAAGAGAACATGGAGTTACAAAAAATATACATGGAATACTAGGCCTACAAACAGTTAGACCAACCCTCCATTACAATACTACAGTACATTGGTACAGTGATGTACTGAAACATATATTTACTTACAGTATACTGTGGTACAGTATATAGTATGTCATACAGTAATTGCTGTCAACATTTACATACTGTACTATAATGTCAAAAAAAGGTAATTACCTGTTCTCTTCTCTAAATCTTCGGATTATGGTGGACACAGTGAATCTACTGATGTTTGGTTGTACCCTTTGTCCAGCCTCCCTCATGCTCATACCATGGACAAGAACATGGTCAATCACAGTAGCTCTGATTTCATCAGATATTACTGTTCTTTGTCTTCGCTGACCACCTCGACCACCTCGACCTCCTCTCACACGAGGAGGTCGAGGTGTAGGGCCTCACAAACCAGTGCTCTCTGAACTGGCTTACTGTATATGTTCCCTCACATCATTAGCCACAAGTGTGATCAATTTTGAGTTGTTGTGTTCAAGTGGTGACACCTGTGCTCTAATTGTGTTTGACTTTTGTCACCTGTGCTCACCATTATGCAGCACGGGTGCATCACAATGAAAATGTGTTGGCAAGTTATGTCTAAACAGGTGAAAAGTGCTTATGGTTTTGCCAAAAGAGTGATTGATTCAATCAGTGGGTTCAGGCAACTGAGCATTTGGTTCAGACAATAGGGTTTAGTGTTTTAGCAATTGAGAAAAACTGTAATTCAACCTGATCTTACTTTATGTGATCTGAGTTCCTCTGATTAGAGAGAGAGAGAGAGAGAGAGAGAGAGAGAGAGAGAGAGAGAGAGAGAGAGAGAGAGAGAGAGAGAGAGAGAGAGAGAGAGAGAGAGAGAGAGAGAGAGAGAGAGAGAGAGAGAGAGAGAGAGATTGAGAGAGAGAGAGAGAGAGAGAGAGAGAGAGAGAGAGAGAGAGAGAGAGAGAGAGAGAGAGAGAGAGAGAGAGAGAGAGAGAGAGAGAGAGAGAGAGAGAGAGAGAGAGAGAGAGAGAGAGAGAGAGAGAGAGAGAGAGAGAGAGAGAGAGAGAGAGAGAGAGAGAGAGAGAGAGAGAGAGAGAGAGAGAGAGAGAGAGAGAGAGAGAGAGAGAGAGAGAGAGAGAGAGAGAGAGAGAGAGTCCTCATCTACTGTACACATTACCATTCAATACAATGCTGTATTGCCTAAAGGTATTTTACATTTACATTTTATTTACATTTACATTTACATTTTAGTCATTTAGCAGACGCTCTTAACCAGAGCGACTTACAGGAGCAATTAGGGTTAAGTGCCTTGCTCAGGGGCACATTAACGTCATTTAGCAGACGCTCTTAGCCAGAGCGACTCACAAATTGGTGCGTTCACCCTATAGCCAGTGGGATAACCACTTTACAATTTGGGGGGTTAGAAGGAATACTTTATCCTATCCCAGGTATTCCTTAAAGAGGTGGGGTTTCAAATGTCTCCGGAAGGTGGTGAGTGACTCCGCTGTCCTGGCGTCGTGAGGGAGCTTGTTCCACCATTGGGGTGCCAGAGCAGCGAACAGTTTTGACTGGGCTGAGCGGGAGCTATGCTTCCGCAGAGGAAAGGGAGCCAGCAGGCCAGAGGTGGATGAACGCAATGTCCTCGCTTTGGGTGTAGGGACTGATCAGAGCCTGAAGGTACAGAGGTGCCGTTCCCCTCACTGCTCCATAGGCAAGCACCATGGTCTTGTAGCGGATGCGAGCTTCAACTGGAAGCCAGTGGAGTGTGCGGAGGAGGGGTGACGTGAGAGAACTTGGGAAGGTTGAACACCAGACGGGCTGCGGCATTCTGGATGAGTTGTAGGGGTTTAATGGCACAGGCAGGGAGCCCAGCCAACAGCGAGTTGCAGTAGTCCAGACGGGAGATGACAAGTGCCTGGACCAGGACCTGCGCCGCTTCCTGTGTAAGGCAGGGTCGCACTCTCCGAATGTTGTAGAGCATGAACCTGCAGGAGCGGGTCACCGCCTTGATGTTGGCGGAGAACGACAGGGTGTTGTCCAGGGTCACGCCTAGGCTCTTCGCACTCTGGGAGGAGGACACAGCGGAGTTGTCAACCGTGATGGCGAGATCATGGAACGGGCAGTCCTTCCCGGGAGGAAGAGCAGCTCCGTCTTGCCAGGGTTCAGCTTGAGGTGGTGATCCGTCATCCATACTGATATGTCTGCCAGACATGCAGAGATGCGATTCGCCACCTGGTTATCAGAAGGGGGAAAGGAGAAGATTAGTTGTGTATCGTCAGCGTAGCAATGATAGGAGAGACCATGTGAGGATATGACAGAGCCAAGTGACTTGGTGTATAGGGAGAAAAGGAGAGGGCCCAGAACCGATCCCTGGGGGACACCAGTGGTGAGAGCACGTGGTGCGGAGACAGCTTCCCGCCACGCCACTTGGTAGGAGCGACCGGTCAGGTAGGGACGCAATCCAGGAGTGAGCCGCGCCGGAGATGCCCATCTCGGAGAGGGTGGAGAGGAGGATCTGATGGTTCACAGTATCAAAGGCAGCAGACAGGTCTAGAAGGACAAGAGCAGAGGAGAGAGAGTTAGCTTTAGCAGTGCGGAGAGTCTCCGTGACACAGAGAAGAGCAGTCTCAGTTGAATGACCAGTCCTGAAACCTGATTGGTTTGGATCAAGAAGGTCATTCTGAGAGAGATAGCAAGAGAGTTGGCTAAAGACGGCACGCTCAATAGTTTTGGAAAGAAAAGAAAGAAGGGATACTGGTCTGTAGTTGTTGACATCAGTGGGGTCGAGTGTTGGTTTTTTGAGAAGGGGAGCAACTCTCGCTCTCTTGAAGACGGAAGGGACATGGCCAGCGGTCAAGGATGAGTTGATCAGCGAGGTGAGGTAGGGGAGAAGGTCACCGGAGATGGTCTGGAGAAGGGAGGAGGGGATGGGGTCAAGCGGGCAGGTTGTTGGGCGGCCTGCAGTCACAAGTCGCAGGATTTTATCTGGAGAGAGAGGGGAGAAAGAAGTCAAAGCATAGGGTAGGGCAGTGTGAGCAGGACCAGCAGTGTTATTAGACTTAACAAACGAGGATCGGATGTCGTCAACCTTCTTTTCAAAGTGGTTGACGAAGTCATCCACAGAGAGAGAGGAGGGGGGGAGGAGGATTCAGGAGGGAGGAAAATGTGGCAAAGAGCTTCCTAGGGTTAGAGGCAGATGCTTGGAATTTAGAGTGGTAGAAGGTGGCCTTAGCAGCAGAAACAGATGAAGAAAATGTAGAGAGGAGGGAGGGAAAGATGCCAGGTCGGCAGGGAGTTTAGTTTTCTTCCATTTCCGCTCCGCTGCCCGGAGCTCTGTTCTGTGAGCTCGCAATGAGTCATCAAGCCACGGAGCTGGAGGGGAGGACCGAGCCGGCCGGGAGGATAGGGGACACAGAGAGTCAAAGGATGCAGAAAGGGGAGGAGAGGAGGGTTGAGGAGGCAGAATCAGGAGATTGGAGGGAGAAGGATTGAGCAGAGGGGAGAGATGATAGGATGGAAGAGGAGAGAGTAGTGGGAGAGAGAGAGCGAAGGTTGCGGCGGCGCATTACCATCTGTGTAGGGGCAGAGTGAGTAGTGTGGGAGGAGAGCGAGAGAGAAAAGGAAACAAAGTAGTGGTCGGAGAAATGGAGGGGAGTTGCAGTGAGATTAGTAGAGGAGCAGCATCTAGTGAAGATGAGGTCAAGTGTATTGCCTGCCTTGTGAGTAGGGGGGACGGTGAGAGGGTGAGGTCAAAAGAGGAGAGGAGTGGAAAGAAGGAGGCAGAGAGAAATGAGTCAAATGTGGACATAGGGAGGTTGAAATCCCCAAAACTGTGAGGGGTGAGCCATCCTCAGGGAAGGAACTTATCAAGGCGCCGAGCTCATTGATGAACTCTCCAAGGGAACCTGGAGGCGATAGATGACAAGGATATTAAGCTTAAATGGGCTAGTGACTGTGACAGCATGGAATTCAAATGAGGAGATAGACAGATGGGTTAGGGGAAAAATTGAGAATGTCCACTTGGGAGAGATGAGGATTCCTGTACCACCACCCCCTCTGACCAGATGCTCTCGGGGTATGCGAGAACACATGGTCAGACGAGGAGAGAGCAGTAGGAGTAGCGGTGTTTTCAGTGGTGATCCATGTTTCCGTCAGCGCCAGGAAGTCGAGGGACTGGAGGTTGGCATAGGCTGGGATGAAGTCAGCTTTGTTGGCAGCAGAACGGCAGTTCCAGAGGCTGCCTGCGACCTGGAACTCCACGTGGGTGGTGCGTGCAGGGACCACCAGGTTGGAGAGGCAGCAGCCACGCGGTGTGGTGCGTTTGTGTAGCCTGTGCAGAGAGGAGAGAACAGGGATAGGCAGAGGCATAGTTGACAGGCTGTAGCAAATGGCTACAAAAATGCAGAGGAGATCGGAATGAAATGGACTAAGCATCTGGGAGCGGAGAGAGCAGGGCCTCCCTCACCAAAAACCTCTACCTCAGAAACTAAAATTGTTTCACTGAACCACCCGAACAAAAAACTCTCCCAACTTCCGCCTTTGGAAATCAGAATTGTTGTGAACCACAGCGGTTCAATGTTTAAAGGAATAGACTCAACCCACTTTGTTCAGCTAGCCAACTATGACACCATAGCCAACTAGCAGACTAGCATCTAATAACAATAACACACCGTTTAGCACCAACACTTGGTCACAACAAACCACCAATAATGTGATAACACACTAAACAGATCATTCGTGTCTGTGTCAAGTTCCTTTCATGACGCAGCAATGATTAGACATGATTTTACATGTTATTCACCATTCACAATATGACAATGCAATTCAAAATGAACTATAAATACTCAATACAGTTCAATACAACTGTAGCCTATAGGCTATTATGCTTTATACGGGTGGGTATGCACATTTATAAAAAATTTTTTTTTTTAAACTGAAATATAACATCTACATAAGTATTCAGACCCTTTACTCAGTACTTTGTTGAAGCACCTTTGGCTGCGTTTACAGCCTCAAGTCAAATCAAATCAAATTGTATTGGTCACATGCGCCGAATACAACAGGTGCAGACATTACAGTGAAATGCTTACTTACAGCCCTTAACCAACAGTGCATTTATTTTTAACAAAAAAAGTTACAAATAAAACAACAACAAAAAAGTGTTGAGAAAAAAAAGAGCAGAAGTAAAATAAAATAACAGTAGGGAGGCTATATATACAGGGGGGTACCGTTGCAGAGTCAATGTGCGGGGGCACCGGCTAGTTGAGGTAGTTGAGGTAATATATGTAATAGTCTTCTTGGGTATGACGCTACAAGCTTGGCACACCTGTATTTGGGGAGTTTCTCCCATTCTTCTCTGCAGATCCTCTCAAGCTCTGTCAGGTTGGATGGGGAGCGTCGCTGCACAGCTATTTTCAGGTCTCTCCAGAGATGTTAGATCGGGTTCAAGTCCGGGCTCTGGCTGGGCCACTCAAGGACATTCAGAGACTTGTCCCGAAGCCACTCCTGCGTTGTCTTGGCTGACAAGAATCTTGTTTCGCATGGTCTGAGAGTCCTTTAGGTGCCTTTTACTGAAGAGTGGCTTCCGTCTGGCCACTCTACCATAAAGGCCTGATTGGTGGTGTGCTGCAGAGATGGTTGTCCTTCTGGAAGGTTCTCCCATCTCCACAGAGGAACTCTGGAGCTCTGTCATAGTTCTTGGTCACCTCCCTGACCAAGGCCCTTTTCCCCCGATTGCTCAGTTTGGCCGGGCAGCCAGATCTAGCACACAGGTGGACTCCAACAAGTAGTAGAAAACATTTCAAGGATGATCAATGGAAACAGGATGAACCTGAGCTCAATTGGAGTCTCATAGCAAAGGGTCTGGTTTCTTATGTAAATAAGAATGTGCATAAATGTCAAAAAACCTGTTTTCACTTTGTTATTATGGGGTATTGTGTGTAGATTGCAAAAAAAAATATGGAAAAAGGGAAGTGCTCTGAAAACTTTACGTATGCAATGCATCCTAATAAATGTCACTAGAAAAAAGCTTAAACAAACGCAAATTCAGCTACTTTGCTGTTATTCTGGCTGCACTTTTTGACGTGACTGTAAGTTAGCCGTAGTTGGCTAGCTAGCAAGCAATGGATAAGAACGTTGCCAGCCAGTATGGCAATAGATACAGAACAAAAAGACTGAATGACTGGGTTGCGTCTCTGGCAACCGAACCGATAGAACGAACGACCAGCCGGCTTGGGTGGCAACCCTAGATTTGTGTCGGGACTATATCTTGTGGAAGGATGAAATGGTATGAATAAATTAATCAAAATAACGTTTGTAATGAAAATATGTAAGTCATTATTTGAATATGTTGGTAACCCGTTGTATGAAAGTGATAATGCCCTCGAAGCCGGTGTTTGGAGGATATATTGGCACGGTTTGCCGGCCCTCCACTTTGTCTTGGGCCTAACAACACCCGTGCCAATATATCCTCCAAACATCGGCTTCTCTGGCATTATCACTTAAGTAGAGCCCAATGCAATAACACACCTTCAATACCCCATACAGCTTTCAAACTCAACTCTGGACCACGAAGCCATTTCCTCTGCATTGTTTTAATTCCTCCCCTCTAATCAGAGACTGATTTAGACCTGGGACACCAGGTGTGTGCAATTAATTATCAGGTAGAACAGAAAACCAGCAGGCTCCGGACCTCATAGGGTAAGAGTTGAATACCCCTGCCATACAGTATTATCAGCAAGTCCTCTATTTAGTCCCCATGTGACACAGTACTTAACCCATACTGTCCCTACCCACTCCTAGCCTGGCTCACAGCGCAGGGAGGGCTGTTGCACACTGGTCTGGACAGGAGGCCATTGTAAATGCCGTATTCGCGCAGAGTTATTTCTGGCTGAGCTTTGATGGATTTTTGTATTTCGTGGGGGGCTGAGACCTCACGTTGTTTGAATTTTAAAATCTAACAGTTTTATTGTAAGGGGGTGGCGCTCGGGGGCTGTGTGTGGTTGACCACGTGGGTTTGGGTGAGAATTGAGGAAAACCAATCAGTGAAAAAGCACTTCCCTTTCATTATCGACGCATCGTGCCGACAACATCAAAATAGCCTTTCCAGACTGAAGTCAGGAGGACTTTGAGTTAGGTGTTAGCCAGACTAACCCACTTCAACCTTTTCTCCCAAATCTGATTATTCCTTATCTGTTGTTTACTGTATAGTCATTTTGACAACCCCCTACTCTCCTCACTCCATTTCGACAGCTCCCTATTCTCTTCAGTGTCTGTGACATCATGTACCTCAGGGACCAAGACCAGGAAGTGATGTTACCATGACATTAACCTCAAGCCCCTGGGTAAAGGACCTGCCATCATCCGTAAAGCACTTCCTGTCTGGAGGATGGATCTCAGACAGTGCTCAGACCCCGCTATGTGCCGTCGCACACCTCTCCTCCGTCAGGCAGGGTTCTGAGGGCAAAGTAGATCATTGGGTGTTTGCATTTGGAACAAACCAATCAGTCCTGTTTGTTTGACAAATAAGAGAGGATGAACACGCTGTGCCTCCTTACACAGTAATTGCCATGTTCAGCCTGGCCCCGCTGTTTGCTGTTGCGTGGGTGTGTAGTGTAGGTGTTTGGGTGTGTGTGTATGTGTGTGTTTTCTGTGTGCTTGCTTTTGTGAATGTGTTAGAAAGCGTGTGAGTGCGTTAGACTCTGTGTGTTTTAAGAGACGCCACACCAGTTGAAAAAACACAGCATTCCCTGGGCTACCCCACGTTTCTTTCGCTCTCCTCTTTCGCTCTCCTCTCTTGCTCGTTCTCTCTCGCTCTCTCTCTCTCTATCCTCTCTCAATCGCTCTCTCGATCGCTCTCTCGATCGCTCTCTCGATCGCTCTCTCGATCGCTCTCTCTCTCTCTCTCTCTCTCTCTCTCCTCTCTCCTCTCTTCTCTCTCTCTCTCCTCTCTCTCTCCTCTCTCTCTCTCTCTCTCTCTCTCTCTCTCTCTCTCTCTCTCTCTCTCTCTCTCTCTCTCTCTCTCTCTCTCTCTCAAGACGCAACGCACACGGCACACACACCTCCACCCTCCCCACACACACACACTCAATTACAATGAGGTCACGCAGTTTCCAAACAATCATTTGCATCCTTGGTGAGCGTCTCTATGTACACAAGGAGATACAATGTCAGGTTGACTCTGAGAATACTCTGTGTTGAAACTCCAAGGACCCTGTACTGTACAGTTCTTGAGGAGAGATTGAGCCAACAGCACAACAGCATCAATCACAGTAACATCATGTTTGGCTATTAAGGGAGTTTGCTCCATATGAACCGTAATTGGGGCGCTGTTTGGCATTTAGTTCACATTATTAATATTCATGGACACTGGTGACAAATAGACCCAATCTGTCATGGACAATGATTAACCATTTAATGTCAGCAGTAATGGGGTTGAGGTGATGAAGATTCATTGGTTGAGAGAGAAAGCTGATGCCCCCAGTCCTGTGCTGAGATGAGTGGTGTGTTTATGGTTGTGACAGGGTTTTGAGGAGATGAGGGGAACACTGATGAGGTCTTTCTGAGGTTACATTAATCTAGCTAGTCTGTACAGTACACTCTTAGAAAAAAAGGTGCTATTTGAACCTAAAAGGGTTCTTTGCTGTCCCCATAGGAGAACCCTTTGAAGAACCCTTTTTGGTTCCAGGTAGAACCCTCTGTGGAAAGGGTTCTACATGGAACCAAAAATGGTTCTCCTATGGGGACACCTGAATAATTATTTTGGAACCCTTTTTTCTAAGAGTGTAGAACCATAGAACCGCAGAACAGTAGAAACTAAGTAGGAGGTGACATGTATGTCTTGCTACCATGCTACCTCTCTTTCTCTCATCTGATATGTTTATCCAGCTCCTTATTCATGGCGGTTGTCTCTCTCTGTACCTTTCTCTCTCTGTCTCTCCATTTCTATTTACCTTTGTCTATCTCCGATGTACCTTCCTTCTTCCCAGGCTTCCCTCTCTCGCTTTGCCTCCCTCTTCCGCTCTCTCTTCTCCCCCACTCCACGTTCCGCCTCTATCTCACCATCTCTACCCTCTCACCCTCCCTTCTCCCTCTCTTTCCTCTCTCTCTCCCCTCCCTCCCCCTCTCCCTCCCTCCTTCTCTCTCACTCCGTCCATCTCCCTCCCTCCACCTATTCTGACTAGGCAGGGTGAGGAGTGTGTTCAGACAGGCGTGTGTTAATTGGAGGGGACGGGTGCATCCGTCCTATACCCATCTCGGGCAATTTCCCTCTCCTCGCTGAGGGTCACGACCCCGGGGAGGTAGGGATGCCATTATCCACATCTGACACTGTTCCCTCGCCATCACGCTCACCGCCTCCACCTCCGGCCCCGCTGCTTACCCAGATGCCTCTGTGTTGCCCACTCACATGTGACATTTTGTTATGGACTGACACATCAGAGAAGGCTGGTGGGAGGAGCAACAGGAGGACGGGCTCATTGTAATGGCTGGAATTGAATAAGTGGAACGGAGTTAAACATGTTGTTTCCATGTGTTTGATGTGTTTGGTACCATTCCATTGATTCCATTCCTCCTATAGCGCCTCCCACCAGCCTCCTCTGTCACACATAAAGGTGATATAGGGACAGTGTGGTTTCTTCAAAGATAGTGAAAGCAGGCCGTATCATTAGTACTGCATAGTCCCTGGCAGACAGATATAACAGTAGAAATTCAGCATTAATAAAGAATTGAGATCAGCTTTGACTTTCCCCTTTGATTGTGCTGAGCAATCAGCTTTTATTGTTGATGGCATTTCATGCCTCTGCGAAAGCAGACATGCAAATTAGGAAAATGAGTGAAAGGACCATAATCAGATAGACACTTATCCAACTGAGTGCTTTGGTTTGATTAAGGAATCTATCTCTCATCAATCAACCTCTTTAATCTGCTTTTGTGTTTTTTTCCAGAGAGAAAAAATGGTCCATTCGAAAATTAGATGCCCTGCAAAAAGCAGGTGAGGGATGGCATGAGGGTTTGGTAACGGGCATCTGAAGGGCACCTGGCATAGACAGAGCTGTCAACAGAGAGGGTGTTTCTGGGTGGGTAGAGTCTAAACCAGCTCAGAGAGGCAGACAAAAAAGGGCCACGGACAACAGAAATAGATTAGTGAAGCCCCCTGGGACGAGGTGCCCTCTTTGGAAGGCTGTTTGGCAGTCATCTCGACTTAGGGTGGTTTTTAGATGCTTGTTCAATGGTAGGAGCACTCCACAGGGATCTCTGTGTATTTCAGAAACCTACTCAACCCAACACCCCAGATGTAGTCAGTGGTATGCTCTTTGAGATTAGCTTTTTTCCTCCAAGTACTTTTCCTTTGAAAAGTAAGCCAAGCAAGGTTCTTTCTGCTGGGCAGCATAGTGGTAATGGTTTCCTCAGTGAGAGCCTCTCATTCACTCTGAATGTTGTATTGATATCTAGCATCAATTTTCCATTTAGAATGTCCTTTGCTTAGGAGGCAAGATGGCCTGCCACTAGTCACCAGCATGCAAGAGGAATCATACATTGTTTGAACCATGCTAATGAGAATAGAATTACAACGTTACATCAGGTGACTCCTGACCGCATGGCCTCAACATCAATATCCCGGTAAATCTTGAATATGAGCTAATATTATTTCTTCAAGCATAACATAACTAGACATAATATGATGTATAACAGCATTGATGTAGAGCACCGTATTGGCTCGTCTGACTACTGAAGCCACAACTATCATCAACATAAGTTCTCGCCATCACAGTGTATAGTCATCACAGTGTATAGTGAGGCAATTGGTTACAGAGGCATCCACCCTCCCATCGGTCAGGCAGGGTTCTGTGCTGAGCCTAAATGGATGGTGTCCTGTGGATCCTGTGGGCGTTTTCCCAGCACCAGCAAGCCTGAACTAGCCCCCGGGCCGCAGCTCTCCTCTCTAAGACAGCACTACATAGGGAATAGGGTGCTATTTGGGACACATTATTTCCTGGGTACTGTGTGTCAGATGAGTGGGATAGTTATGCATGATTATGCATGATCTGTTTTTACTTCACAGTTACTTGATCATTGAAAATAGATTTTCTAAATATGTGTCACGAGAATTATGTTATCTCAATGGTTGAAGTCAACTACTTCTTAAATCTTTGAATATTTCCCAAGAGGTTGTAAATCTCTTAGTTTAAATAAAATAAGCAAAGACCCAATTCTGCAATGGTCAGCCTTTATTCATTGAGAGCGCTCTGAAATTCATACAATGCACAATGTTTTTATATGTGCACAATGTTTTTTTTTATGTGGTCCTCTGTAGCTCAGCTGGTAGAGCACGGCGCTTGTAACGCCAAGGTAGTGGGTTTGATCCCCGGGACCACCCATACACAAACATGTATGCACGCTTCACTGTAAGTCGCTTTGGATAAAAGCGTCTGCTAAATGGCATTATTATTATTATTATTACCTTTACTACGCCCCTAAATGGGCCAATGAAAAAGCTCCTAGCCCATATTTAGGCAACTATCACATTTCTCTATAAGCTTGAAGAAGCACACTTCTTTTTTTAAGACCCAAATAGTCTGTTGCTGAGCAAACATGCATCCTACACAGACACCTAAGATGGGGACATGTTCTTCAGTGTCTAGTTTCACATCTTGTTTCCTGCTAGCATAGATATGAAAATAATCCAAAGCCCTCGTTTTTCTTCTTAAAAATCTCTCACTGATTTTAACAACATACATTTGTATGACTCTTTTGATGACACAGGGTTTTAAAATAAGAAGGTAAACAGGTAGAATAGTCCCAATTATTATTATCACAAATCACACAAGCAATATGATAAGCAGATAAGTCAAGATACGTTCAGAGCCCTTATCTACACCTTGTTAGGCTACCTGTCACTCCCTGACCTTGAGAGCCCGGTTTTCTCTAATTGGTTTGGTCAGGGTGTGAATTCTATGTTATCTATATCTATGTTGGCCGGGTGTGGTTCCCAATCAGAGGCAGCTGTCGATTGTTGTCTCTGATTGGGGATCATACTTAGGTAGCCATTTTGCCTACCTTTAGTTGTGGGATCTTGTTTCTGTGTGTTTGGCTTGTTTGATGTTTAGCCTTTAGAACTTCATGTTACGTTGTTTTTGTTGTTTTGTCGGTGTTTATATAATAAACGAACATGTACGCATACCACGCTGCACCTTGGTCCAATCCTGTACTCAACGGACGTGACACTACCAATGCACAGCTTTTGGTCTATTACAATTTTATGAGAAGCACAGCTTTTAATAACAAGAAAATGGGGTCTTACCTCTCTTACAATACAAATAGTTTTTCAATGGTGATAGAGAACTCTAATCCACTACTTAGATCTATCAGTAAGGTAACCTTAAAGATTACTTCTAGACTTTACATTAAAACTTAACAGTAAAAAACAAATAATAATAATAATAATCTCAAACTAAAAAGCTACAGCAATGCATCAACAGGAAACAGGTCCAATGACCAAGGCATGAATGAGTGTAAGGGACAGAAAGATACCAACTCCTTATATACCTTACAGCGTCACTTACATTTGTAAATTGTAGTCATTTATCAGATGCTCTTATCCAGAGCGACTTACAGTTAGTGCATTCATCTTCAGATACTGTAGCTAGGTGGGACAACCACATATCACAGGCATAGGAAGTGGTCCTCTGTAGCTCAATTGGTAGAGCATGGAGCTTGTAATGCCAGGGTAGTGGGTTTGATCCTCGGGACCACCCATACGTAAAAATGTATGCACACATGACAGTAAGTCGCTTTGGATAAAAGCATCTGCTAAATGGCATATTATTATATTAAGTACACATGTCCTCAATAAAGTAGCTATCAGCAAAGTGTTGGTTCAGGTTAGTTCAGCTTCACCACAGTTTAATACGTTTCATACATTCCTTCCATAACATGCATATTCTTACCCAACCTTAAATGAATCAATCTTGTACATTCTTACAACAACATCCATCTCTGTACCCCATCTAACCACAGGACATCCTCCCCCTCCTTCCATACACATGCTATAGTCATTTTACTCCTTTATAGACCTTTTTACCTAGTTGACACTAGCTATCACCCGACTACAATTGGGTACCATTGACCCAAGGCTGGGCACGTACTCTAACTCTGTGTGTCCGAGGGTGTGCACAAGCTTAGGCTGCTGCCTGGTGTATGCAAGCATAACCAGAGTGGTGCCTCTGTCAGTCTCAATGCCCAAATATGGACTTCCCTTTCCTAAAGATCCGGTTAGAACTGGCTAGAGGTCAGACCAGACCAATGACTTATCCTAATCATCCATATAACTTCAATTACAACTAAACATACATTTTCCATATTAGTTCTAATTCAATCAAGTCTCAGTCCCAATTCACTTCTTCTTATGAGTCTCTGGATTCAATGTTCATTGTCAATGTTCACTGTTCACTGTCCTCCTGTGCTTTGTGTGTGAGTGTGTGTGTGAGTGTGTGTCTGTATATGCAGGTCGCTGCCTGCACATCTGTAACCACAAAGTGCTTCATGTCACATAAATGTCACAGGTCACAAAAATGTCACAGGAAATATAGGCCCAAGCTGATTCTTCTTGACAGTGTGTGTGTGTGTGTGTGTGTGTGTGTGTGTGTGTGTATGTGTGTACATGCATGATTGTGTGTTCACATATGCGTGTGCGTGTGTGCGTTCATGTGTGTGTATGTGGCTATAGTCAGCCTGTGGTCATTGTGATTCAGCTGTGGTATGTGAGTGCGGTTCAGCAGTTTTGCTGAGGCAGCTATACATACCCCAGGCCCCCAGTCTCGCCCCCAGCCCCAGCCTAACCAAGCGGGCTGCTTGAAGAGCCCTTCCCTACAATACCCAGCCCCAGAGGACACTAGTGGACACGTTCATGGAAGGCAGTATTCTTGTGACGAAGAGTCCTCCTAGGCTCTTTGTTCCTTCCTCTCTTCTTCTCGCTCTCCTTCCTCTCTTCTTCTCTCTCCAGTTCCATCTGTGAGAGATCACCCTCCCAAACCTTCACCAGGTCGCCATGGAAACACTCTGGCCGTGCTGAGAATATCTATTAACGCTCTCATCATGGCAGGACTCCCCCACTCTCTCTCTTTCTTTTTTCTCTTTCCCTCTCTCTCATCTCTCTCTCTTGTCCTCTTTCTTGTCCTCTCTCGCTCTGCTCTTCTCTCTCGCTCTCCTTCTTTTTCACTCTCTCTACATTCATTTCCCCTTCTCCCTGTCCATTATACTTAGTATCAGCAACCCTCCTCTCATGGACACCTCCCCCTCCTCAACCCTCCTCTCATGGACACCTCCCCCTCCTCAACCCTCCTCTCATGGACACCTCCCCCTCCTCAACCCTCCTCTCATGGACACCTCCCCCCTCCTCAACTCTCCTCTCATGGACACCTCCCCCTCCTCAACCGTCCTCTCATGGACACCTCCCCCTCCTCAACCCTCCTTTCATGGACACTTCCCCCTCCTCAACCGTCCTCTCATGGACACCTCCCCCTCCTCAACCGTCCTCTCATGGACACCTCCCCCCTCCTCAGCCGTCCTCTCATGGACACCTCCCCCCTCCTCAACTCTCCTCTCATGGACACCTCCCCCACTCCTCAACCCTCCTCTCATGGACACCTCCCCCCTCATTAGCCGTCCTCTCCATCTCATCTCCCATTTAAACATCTCTTCAGATTCCTTTTTCCACATTTTTTCCTGCAGCATCCCTCCATCTCGTCTCCCAGACCCAGAGTGGCTCTGATTAACAGGTCACAGAGGAACACAACACAAACACTCTACTCTGAAATAGAGAATGCATCCCTAATGGCAGCATTAGTGCACTTCTTTTCACCAGAGCCCTATGGGCCCTGGTCAAAAGTAGTGGACTTTAAATGAAATAGGGTGCCATTTGAGACACATCCAAAGAGTGCTGCTCTCTGAACAAGCACAGACCCAGTGTAAGCAGCCATCCTCCCCTTCTTCCCCCAGTGCCCCCCTCTATTCTCCTGCTTGGTATTCAGGTATGGTAGTGTGGTGCTGGAGGTGCAGTCTGGAAATGGCCTACATCAGCTCTGCATCATTAGACATTAATCTATAAGCAAACACACAGAGTCAGACTGGACTGTCAGCCTGAGGAGACTGAGAGACAGAACACTGGAGGTGTGTGTGTTTGCGCACATGAGTGAGTGTGTGCATGTATGCACGGGAAATATCTTATATTTTTGTTCATTAAGACATTTACATTTTAGCAGATGCTCTTATCCAGAGCAACTTACAGTTAGTGAGTGCATACATTTTCATACTGGCCCCCCATGGGAATCGAACCCTCAACCCTGGCGTTGCAAGTGCCATGCTCTACCAACTGAGCTACACGGGGCCCAATTACATTGAAGCCCAGACTGAGTCTAACCTGGAACTCAGCAGTAGCAACAATGCATTGCATATAACCTGAGGTATTCCAATTGCAAATGCATCAGATGATGGTTTTGTGGGCAGCCTCTCAATATAATATTCTTGACAAAGGGATACTCATGACTATTCAGACATACTCTTGCATGTGTATGTTTTATGAATGTGTCTATAGCAGTACAAGCATGTAATAAAATGGTTTTCTGTCAGATAAATCCAACTCATTGTTGCCTGGTGCATGTTGAAAAGTACTGTATACCCAACGCCTCGAATCCAGGATGGAACGAACAGAGTACGCCGGGGCCCCTTCGATGTCCAGAGGAGATGGAGGAACCTCCCACACCTCAGACTCCTGGAGCGGACCAACCACCACCGGCCTGAGGAGAGACACATGAAACGAGGGGTTAATACGGTAATCAGGGGGAAGTAATAACCTATAAGTGACCTTGTTGATTCTCCTCAGGACTTTGAACAAACCGCGGGCTCAGCTTCCGGCAGGGTAGGCGGAGGGGCAGATTCCGGGTCGAGAGCCAGACCCGATCCCCCGGTACGAAGACCGGGGCCTCACTGCGGTGATGGTCGGCGCTGGCCTTCTGACGACGCACGGCGCGCTGGAGGTGAACGTGGGCAGCGTCCCACGTCTCCTCCGCGTGCCAAAACCAGTCATCCACCGCAGGAGCCTCGGTCTGGCTCTGGTGCCACGGTGCCAGAACCGGTTGGTAACCTAAAACACATTGGAATGGCGTTAGGTTAGTAGAGGAGTGGCGGAGAGAGTTCTGGGCATATTCTGCCCATGGCAAGAACACCGACCACTCCCCCGGCCGGTCCTGGCAGAAGGACCGCAGGAACCTACCCACATCCTGATTCACCCGTTCCACCTGCCCATTTGACTCGGGGTGGAACCCAGAGGTCAGGCTGACAGAGACCACCAGACGTTCCATGAGCGCCTTCAAAACCTTGGACGTGAACTGGGGACCTCGGTCGGACACTATGTCCTCTGGCACCCCGTAGTGCCGGAAGACATGAGTAAACAGGGCCTCCGCAGTCTGCAGGGCCGTGGGGAGACCAGGCAGAGGAAGGTGGAGGCAGGACTTGGAAAAATGGTCCACAACGACCAGGATGGTGGTGTTACCTTGGGAAAGGGGAAGATAAGTCAAGAAATCAACACTAAGGTGAGACCATGGTCGTTGTGGAACTGATAAAGGTTGTAACTTACCCGCTGGGAGGTGCCTAGGTGCCTTACTCTGGGCGCACACTGAGCAGGTGGAGACGTACACCCTTACGTCCTTAGCCAAGGTAGGCCACCAGTACTTTCCGATCAGGCAGCGTACTGTACGACCGATACCTGGGTGACCAGAGGAGGGTGACGTGTGTGCCCAGAAGATCAGCCGATCACGGATAAGAGCAGGCACGTACCGCAGCCCAGCTGGACACTGAAGGGGAGATGGATCTGTGCGTAATGCCTGCTCTATATCCGCGTCCATCGCCCATACAACCGGCGCCACAATGCAGGAGGCCGGGAGTATGGGGGTGTTGTCTCTGGGCATCTCCTCTGTGTCATACAGCTGGGACAGTGCGACTGCCTTCACGTTCTTCGTACCCGGAATGTATGAGTGTAAAATCAAACCGGGTGAAGAATAGGGCCCACCTGGCCTGGCGAGGATTCAGCCTCCTCGCTGCCCGGATGTACTCCAGGTTACGGTGGTCCGTCCAGATGAGGAAAGGGTGTTTCGCCCCTTCGAGCCAATGCCTCCACACGGTCAAAGCTCGGACAACAGCCAACAGCTCCCGATCACCAACGTTGTAGTTCTGCTCCGCCGGGCTGAGCTTCTTAGAGAAGAAGGCACAGGGGCGGAGCTTGGGTGGCATGCCCGAGCGTTGGGATAGGACAGCGCCTATCCCTACCTTGGACGCATCCACCTCCCCTACGAACGGTAGTGATGGATCGGGGTGGGCCAGTACCGGGGCTGAGGTGAACAGACCCCGCAGTCTCCTGAAGGTCAGCCTCAGCAGACCAGCGGAGCCGGGACAGCCCACCCTTCAACAGGGATGTAATGGGAGCTGCGACCTTGCCAAAGCCCCGGATAAACCTCCGATAGTAGTTGGCAAAGCCAAGGAAGCGCTGGACCTCCTTAACCGTGGTTGGACTCAGCCAATTACACACGGCTGAAATGCGATCTCCCTCCATCTCCACACCTGAGGTGGAAATGCAGTATCCAAGGAAGGAGACGGACTGCTGGAAAAACATACACTTCTCTGCCTTAGCATAAAGGTAATTTTCCAACAGTCGGGCCAGCACCTTGCGAACCAGGGATACATGCTCGGCGCGCGTAGCGGAATACACCAGGATGTCATCAATGTAGACCACTACACCGCGACCAAGCATGTCCCGAAACACCTCGTTCACAAAGGACTGGAAAACTGAGGGCGCATTCATCAAACCATAGGGCATCACCAGGTATTCATAATGCCCGTGGTTGTGCTGAATGCTGTCTTCCACTCATCTCCCTCTCGGATACGCAACAGGTTGTACGCACTCCTGAGATCTAATTTGGTGAAGAAGCGCGCTCCATGCATTGATTCAATCACCGAAGGAATGAGGGGGAGAGGGTAACTAAATATTATCGTCTCCCTGTTCAGCGGTCGATAATCAATACACGAGCCAGACCTCCGTCCTTCTTCTTCACAAAGAAGAAACTTAAGGAGGCAGGTGAAGTGAAGGGACATATATACCCCTGGCACAGGGACTCGGTGACATAGGTTTCCATAGCCACCGTTTCAGCCTGTGTCAGGGGGTATACAGTGAGGGAAATAAGTATTTGATCCCCCGCTGATTTTGTACGTTTGCCCACTGACAAAGAAATGATCAGTCTATAATTTTAATGGTAGGTTTATTTGAACAGTGAGAGACAGAATAACAACAAAAAAATCCTGAAAAACGCATGTCAAAAATGTTATAAATTGATTTGCATTTTAATGAGGGAAATAAGTATTTGACCCCCTCTCAATCAAAAAGATTTCTGGCTCCCAGGTGTCTTTTATACAGGTAACGAGCTGAGATTAGGAGCACACTCTTAAATGGAGTGCTCCTAATCTCAGTTTGTTACCTGTATAAAAGACACCTGTCCACAGAAGCAATCAATCAATCAGATTCCAAACTCACCACCATGGCCAAGACCAAAGAGCTCTCCAGGGATGTCAGGGTCAAGATTGTAGACCTACACAAGGCTGGAATGGGCTACAATACCATTGCCAAGCAGCTTGGTGAGAAGGTGACAACAGTTGGTGCGATTATTCGCAAATGGAAGAAACACAAAAGACCTGTCAATCTCCCTCGGCCTGGGGCTCCATGCAAGATCTCACCTCGTGGAGTTACAATGATCATGAGAACGGTGAGGAATCAGCCCAGAACTACATGGGAGGATTTTGTCAATGATCTCAAGGCAGCTGGGACCATGGTCACCAAGAAAACAATTGGTAACACACTACGCCGTGAAGGACTGAAATCCTGCAGCGCCCGCAAGGTCCCACTGCTCAAGAAAGCACATATACAGGCCCGTCTGAAGTTGGCCAATGAACATCTGAATTATTCAGAGGAGAACTGGGTGAAAGTGTTGTGGTCAGATGAGACCAAAATCGAGCTCTTTGGCATCAACTCAACTCGCCGTGTTTGGAGGAGGAGGAATGCTGCCTATGACCCCAAGAACACCATCCCCACCGTCAAACATGGAGGTGGCAACATTATGCTTTGGGGGTGTTTTTCTGCTAAGGGGACAGGACAACTTCACTGCATCAAAGGGACGATGGACAGGGCCATGTACCGTCAAATCTTGGGTGAGAACCTCCTTCCCTCAGTAAGGGCATTGAAAATGGGTCGTGCATTGGTATTCCAGCATGACAATGACCCAAGCATGGCAAACACACGGCCAAGGCAACAAAGGAGTGGCTTAAGAAGAAGCACATTAAGGTCCTGGAGTGGCCTAGCCAGTCTCCAGACCTTAATCCCATAGAAAATCAGTGGAGGGAGCTGAAGGTTCGAGTTGCCAAATGTCAGGCTCGAAACCTTAATGACTTGGAGAAGATCTGCAAAGAGGAGTGGGACAAAATCCCTCCTGAGATGTGTGCAAACCTGGTGGCCAACTACAAGAAACGTCTGACCTCTGTGATTGCCAACAAGGGTTTTGCCACCAAGTACTAAGTCATGTTTTGCAGAGGGGTCAAATACTTATTTTCCTCATTAAAATGCAAATCAATTTATAACATTTTTGACATGCGTTTTTCTGGATTATTTTGTTGTTATTATGTCTCTCACTGTTCAAATAAACCTACCATTAAAATTATAGACTGATCATGTCTTTGTCAGTGGGCAAACGTACAAAATCAGCAAGGGATCAAATACTTTTTTCCCTCACTGTATATGACTCCTGGGAGGTACAGCGTCTACCTGGAGGTTTATCGCGCAATCCCCCGCCCGATGAGGTGGTCATTTAGTCGCCTGCGTTTTAGAGAATGCTTGCGCCAGATCAAGGTATTCAGGGGGAATACGCACGGTGGAGGTACTGTCTGGACTTTCCACCGTGGTTGCACCAACGGAAACATCTAGACACCTACCCTGACACTCTCGCGACCACCCTGTGAGAGCCCTCTGCGGCCATGAGAAGGTGGGGTTGTGGAGTGCTAGCCAAGGGATACCTAATACCACAGGGAAAGCAGGAGATTCAATAGTCGAAAAAAATAACCTGCTCAAAATTAGTCTTCTGGGTGATCATGGTGACTGGTATCGTGACTTCCGTAACAAACCCGGACCCTATTGGTCGACTATCGAGTGCTCTGATGGGGAGTGGAATGGATAGGGGAACCATTGTTATGCCTTGACGACGTGCGAATGCCCTGTCCATAAAGTTCCCAGCTGCGCCTGAATCGACTAGCGCCTTACACTGGGGAACTACCATGAGATCGGGAAAGTTGATAGGTATGGTACAGTGCGCAGCAGAGGGCTCTGAACAAGTGTGGGTGTTCGTTACCTGGGGTGATGCGTGAGTGCCCTGCCTGCCGCCTCCCGGCCCAAAAGAACGTTGACTACGACGTGTAGTGTATTGTCCCTTCGTGCCACTATAGTGGCACTGACACTGTCCTCCTCCGCTCTCTCGGCCGGCGGCTCCACCCAGCTCCATCGGCTCGGGATCCGAGTCGTCCGGGGTAGAAACGGGCAGACCCTTACCAGGACGTCCTCTGGCTGCCAGCAGGTTGTCCAAACAAATGGCCATGTCCACCAGTATGTTGAAGGACAACATGGTGTCTCTGCAGGCTAGCTCCCGTCGGACGTCCTCCCGCAGATGGCACCGGAAATGGTCGATCAGGGCCCGCTCGTTCCACCCAGACCCCGCTGCCAGCTTCCGAAACTCCAACGCGAAGTCCTGCGCGGTCCTCGTCCCCTGCCTCAGATGGACCAGTCGCTCACCCGCCTCTATACCCTCGGGCGGGTGATCGAAGACCGCCCAAAAGAGGCGTGCGAACTCCCTGTAGTCATCCAACGCGGCTCCTCTTTCATTCCACACCGCGTTGGCCCACTCCAAGGCTTTCCCACAGAGGCAGGAAACAAGGACGGACACCTTCTCCCGCTCCAGTGGTTCCGGCCTGATGCTGGCAAAGTAAAGCTCCAATTGTAGGAGGAATCCCTGGCACAGCGCCGTCGTCCCATCAAACGCCGTGGTCGGGATATCTGGATCCCTCCGGGTGCTGGGGTTTTGGTGGCTGGATCCGGTTGGCCAGCTGGTCTCGACAGATATATCGCTTCCCCCAAGCTGGCCAGCATCGTGGAATGCTCCTGGACCCGTGCCACGACTCCAGGCATGCGCTCTTCTCCCGCTGACTCCATATTCAGGTGGGTGATTCTGTGATGAGGTGGTGTTGAAGGAGTCAGGCGCAGGTTCAAATCACAGAATAACAGGCTTTAATCCGCAAAATATAGGTTTACGCAGAACTGCGTCAAACACACTCCAGGGCACAGTGCCAGTTGCACTGGAAAATACAAGGCACACAGGAAAATACTCCTGTCGAACAAAATACACGAGCTCCACCGAGCTTCACTAACATTCACAATAAACAATCACCCACAAGGACAAGGGGGCAGAGGGAACACTTATACACAGACTAATTAGGGGATTAGAACCAGGTGTGTGCGATAACGAGACAAGACAATTGTGATGAGGATTGGGGCGGCAGTGGTTAGTACTCCGGTGACGACGAATGCCGAAGCCTGCCCGAACAAGGAGGGGAGGCAGCCTCGGCCGAAGTCGTGACAGTCGTACACAAATAGCGCTGGATAGCGACAAACGAAACAGGCACAGGGGAAAATCTACCCTGGCAATACAAGGTACGAGTAGCTCCACCGAGCTCCACTACTCCTACAATTAACAATCACCCACAAGGACAAAGGGGGCAGAGGGAACACTTATACACGGACTAATGAGGGGATAAGAACCAGGTGTGTGTGATCAACAAGAAAAGACAAATGGAATGATGAATAATGGAGAGGCAGTGGCTAGTAAGCCGGTGACGACGAACGCCGAAGCCTGTACGAACAAGGAGGGGAGGCAGCCTCGGAGGAAGTCGTGACAGTGAGATAGATAAAGAGAGAGAGAGCAATAGATAGATATAGAGTGAGAGAGAGATATAAAGAGAGAGAGAGAGATAAAGAGAGAGAGATATACCCTGTAGCTCAGTTGGTAGAGCAAGGCGCTTGCAACGCCAGGGTTGTGGGTTTGTTTCCCCCGGGGGGCCAGTATGAAAAATGTATGCACTCACTAACTGTAAGTCGCTCTGGATAAGAGCGTCTGCTAAATGACTTAAATGTAAATAAAGAGAGAGAGCTATATAAAGAGAGAGATATAAAGATAAAGAAAGTGATAGAGAAAGGTAAAGTAAGAGAGAGAGAGGTAAAGTATGTATGACCATATTTCCCTCAGATTATACAGACCAACAAAGAATTTGAAAACAAATCCAATTTTGTTAAACTCCCATATCTATTGGGTGAAATAACACAGTGTGCAATCACAGCAGCAAGATTTGTGACCTGTTGCCACAAGAAAAGGGCAACCAGTGAAGAGAAACACCATTGTAAATACAACCCATATTTATGTTAATTTATTTTCCCTTTTGTACTTTTTTGCACATTGTTAAAACACTGTCTATAGACATAATATGACACTTAAAATGTCTCTATTATTTTGGAACTTTTGTCAGTGTAATGTTTACTGTTCATTTTTTTGTATTGTTTATTTCACTTTTGTTTATTATCTATTTCACTTGCTTTGGCAATGTAAACATATGTTTCCCATGCCAATAAAGCCCTTTGAGTTGAATTGAGAGAGAGAGAGAGAGAGCGAGAGAGAGAGCGAGAGAGCGAGAGAGCGAGAGAGAGAGAGAGAGAGAGAGAGAGAGAGAGAGAGAGAGAGAGAGAGAGAGAGAGAGAGAGAGAGAGAGAGAGAGAGAGAGAGAGAGAGAGAGAGAGAGAGAGAGAGAGAGAGAGAGAGAGAGAGAGAGAGAGAGAGAGAGAGAGAGAGAGAGAGTGAGTTATAGAGGATACACTCATCCCATTCATGCACACCCACATAGGCCCTCTCAGGAATAGATATAGGCACATTAGGGTTAGGGAGAGAGATAGGGTCCATGGCTGACTGGCAGTGTGTTTTTGAAGCAGTATGTACTTGCTTGTTTGTTCTACTAGTGTGAGTCCCAAATGGCATCCTATGTCCTATATAGTGCACTACTTTTGATCAGGGCCCATAGGGAATAGGGTGCCATTTAATTTGGGATGACGGCCTAGTGAGTAAAATTGTTGAACAGATATATACAACTTTAGGCATGTACACACACTCACATATCCAGTATATGAGGGTTTTTGTGTGTATACAGTACCTGTTATTCAACCATTATTTCACAAGGTGTCAATTACAGTACAATGTATCTGTATTGTATTCCTGCTCTCTGGGTGTGATTGTGGATACATACAGTGTGTGTAGTTTCTGGGTGCAGTGTATGAGCGCCATATGTAAGGGAGAATGTGTTGAGCAGAGAGCCAGGTTAGCAGATTACAGTCACAATGTGAGACCTGCTGAGGATAGCCTGGGGTGAAGACACCTGTTCACACGCACGCACGCATGCACGCACACACACACACACACACACACACACACACATACACACACACATGCGCACACACACACAATCTCTCTCTCTCTTTATCGCGATCTCTCTTTATCTCTCTATCGCTATCTCTCTTTATCTCGCTCTGTCTTTATCTCTCTCTCTCTTTATCTCTATCTCTCTCTCTTTCTCTATCTCTCTCTTGTCTCAATAGAAATTAGAGAGCACGTACGCCAATGTGGGCACCTCCGACTTGAATAGCCGTTATAGGTTTATATTCATGATTCAATGGCATGACGTTGACATTCACTATTCAAGTTGGAAACCTTCAACAACAACAGCAACTGGAAACAAGAACGATGGTTGAAAATGATGTATTCTATGTAAACCGCAGTAATACCTCATGATTCAGTTATCAAATGTGTAAAAATGATTTTGAGGTAGATGGTTTATTTATCACGTACTCCATACAGGTCAATGAAAGGCTGGTGTATGTTTGCTGCTGGCACCCAACATCTAACAAAGTATTGTCCTCTCTCTCTCTTTACTCTTCTATCCATCTCTCTCTCCTCCCAGGTGAGCTAGTCCTAACCCTCCCTGCCACGTTGGCATTTTCTCCCCGTCTCTCTCTTCGTCCACCTCATCCCTCTCTTCCCCCAGCATTCTCCGCCATGGCTCTCCTCTCCACCTCTCTCTCTGCCTCCGTCCCCTTCCTCTTCCTCCTCCTCCTCCCCCTTCCTTTGCCCTGCGCCCTGGAGTCTCTACGAGGAGGAGGAGAGGAAGAGAACCGCTCCATCTCCACAATGTCCTATCCCTCCATGTCTCCGGAGTTCTGGAGCAACAGCAGCACGGCAGTGGGCGGAAGCTCAAAGTGCTCGCAGCCGGTGGTGTGCAAGCCGGGCACCCTGCTGCCCGTGTGGAAGCCCCTGGGCCCCGGGCTGGGCGACCAGGTGGCCAGGGCCGTGGTCTACTTCACCTGCCTCATGTACATGTTCCTGGGAGTGTCCATCATCGCAGACCGCTTCATGGCCTCTATCGAGGTCATCACCTCACAGGTTGGTACTGTATGATAGATTGACCCATATGATAGACTGTGTTTATGTAGAGTTGTCATTCACCACATAATGGAAATGACATAGGAATAGAATGAAGAGATTCTATTTTTACAGAGAGAGCTCTCCCACTCTTAGACCCAGTGGTTGGCTCTCCTCTCTCACCTCTCCCTAGACTACATTAACTGTCACTCAAACACAGTGAACATCGAAACAAGTAGAACACTCTATGATAAAGTAATTGTAAAACTCGCCTCTGCAAGGGTGATAGACACAACAGTTTCTTTCTCTTACCACAGACAGCTCAAATTAACATGTTATTTCTATGTTTGGGTTTTCATATTTCTTGGAGTGACTGACTTTGGGCCCATATGGAATTCCAGTATTTACAGTATGTTAATTGAAACACATCCTGAAATGCAGACTTAGTGTAATTAATTATTGGTTCCATCTGATTTAAAGCTTGGGTAATTGGTTCAGACTCTGACATTGTTGTGAATTGGATTTCTCTGCTGACAAGAGATAGTGTTGACTCAACAAAATGAAATAGATTCTAGCCTTGGGTTGGAACCGGTTAAGGGAACAAAACCGAAAACCAGAAAATAACAAAATATTTAAACGAACAGAAACAGAACCAGGAACGACAGTGATAGATACTGTTCTGGAACAGAACCATTCTTTTAAAAGCATGGGAACCGGTTAATAGCGTTCTATTACATTCCGGGCATGTTTTTCTAGTCCCACAAAAAACGCAACAAAGCGCCTATGCAAAGCCCTCACTCTGTCACTCAGAAACTTCTTCCAGTGTCTGCCTGCAAGCTGAAAATCTTTGCCAGTGTGTGTGCATGTGTAAGCTACCTGCGCCTCCTCCTCCGAAGCATAGGCTACTGTAGCCTACTAACATTACAAGCGTGATTCAGAAGATAGGGAGAGAGCACGTGGGCAATGGAGGGACACAAAATGATGCAGTTTGAGGCCATGTGGCGGAGAGTGATGCGGGCGCTGGAGATGGGGTTGTGAGCATGTGGGGCAGGTGTGATGTAGTTGATGTTTGTGTGATGTCGTTTGTATGTGTATGTTTTGTATTGTTAATTATTTTTATAAAATCTTACAAAAAGATAGGGAGAGAGATTTTTTTATTAGAGAAGAATGGATTTTCAATGCTAGTTAAAAAAGGAAGAGAAAATAATGATATAAACAGGTACTTTTTAAAGTTTTGCTGGTCAGAACAGTGGAACGGGATGAAATAAATAGTGGTTCTGTTCAGAACGAAACTATTGGAAAATAATATGAGACTTAGTGTATTGAATTATTGGTTCCATCTGATTTTAAAGCTTTAGATAATTGGTCCAGACTCTTTGACATCGTTATGAATTGGATCTCTCTGCTGACAAGGGATAGTGTTCTCAACAAACTGAAATAGATTCTAGCCCTGGAATCGATTCCATAATCAATTAACCGGGGCTGTTTTATTCTTTTTTCATAAATTATTAATCCATTTCAGTTTGTTGTTGGGCCATCGAACACCATTGTGAATTTACTAGTTATCCGTTTGTAATATTGTCCTCTTTATAGCAAACCATGTGTTCAACATCTTTGTTCATAATCGGAATAGCATAGATTTCTCCCTTTTTCAATTTTCTCTCTGACCGAGCAAATTACAGACAATTTTATTCATAAGTTCATAATGCGAGCATCTATGTCACGACTTCCTCCGAAGCTGCCACCTCTCCTTGTTCGGGCAGGCTTTCGACGGGACAGCTGCCCTCTGCCAGGGATTCCTCCTACAACTGGAGTTGTACTATTTGAACATCAGGCCGGCTCCATCGGAGCGGGAGAAGGTGTCCGCCCTCGTCTCCTGCCCCTCGGGGAAATCCCTGGAGTGGGCCAACGCGGTCTGGAGTGAAGGAGGAGCCGCGTTGGACAACTTCATGGCTACAGACGTCAGTGCTATGGGTCGGTAATCATTTAGGCAGGTTATCTTATTGTCCTTGGGCACGGGGACTATGGTGGTCTGCTTGAAACATGTTGGTATTACAGACTCAGTCAGGGACATGTTGAAAATGTCAGTGAAGACACTTGCCAGTTGGTCAACACATGCTCGGAGTACACGTCCTGGTAATCCGTCTGGCCCTGCGGCCTTGTGAATGTTGACCTGCTTAAAAGTCTTACTCACATTGGCTATGGAGAGCGTGATCACATAGTCATCCAGAACAGCTGGTGTTCTCATGCATGCTTCAGAGCCAGACCGAGGCTCCTGTGGTGGATGACTGGTTTCGGCGCGCAGAGGAGACATGGAACGCTGCTCACGTCCACCTCCAATGCGCTGTGCGTCGCCAGAAGGCCAATGCTGACCTCCACCGCAGTGAGGCCCCGGTCTTTGTACCGGGTGATCGGGTTTGGCTCTCGACCCGGAATCTGCCCCCTCCGCCTGTCCTGCCGGAAGCTGAGCCTGTGGTTTGTGGGACCGTTCAAAGTCCTGAGGAGAATAAACGAGGTTACTTACAGGTTACTACTCCCTCCTGATTACCGCATTAACCCCTCGTTCCATGTGCCTCTCCTCAGGCCGGTGGTGGCTGGTCCGCTCCAGGAGTCTGAGGTGTGGGAGGTCCCTCCGCCCCCTTTGGATATCGAGGGGGCCCCGGCGTACTCCGTCTGTTCCATTCTGGGTTCGAGGCGTGGGGTGGGGGGCCTTCAGTACCTCGTGGAGTGGGAGGGGTACGGTCCGGAGGAGCGGTGCTGGGTCCTGGTGAGGGATATCCTCGATCCCTCCCTGTTGTGGGATTTCCACCGTCGCCATCCGGCTCGCCCTGCTCCGCGTCCTCCTGGCCGTCCCCGAGGCCGGTGTCGGCACGCTGCTGGAGCTGTGCGTCAAAGGGGGGGTACTGTCACGACTTCCTCCAAAGCTGCCACCTCTCGTTGTTCGGGCAGGCTTCGGCGTGCATCGTCACCGGCCTTCTAGCCACTGCCGCTCCGCATCTCATCATTCCATTGGTTTTGTCTTGTTTATTACACACACCTGGTTCATATCCCCTCATCAGTACCTGTATAAGTGTTCCATCTGCCCCCTTGTCTTTGTGTGTGATTGTTTATTGTGGAGGATAGTGAAGCTCAGTGGAGCTCCGTGTATTTTGTATCGCCGGGATATTTCCCCATGTGCCGTGTATTTTCCAGTGCGCCTGTTTTGCGCACTAGAGTGTTTTGACGCATTTCTGCGTAACTCTGTAATTGCGGAATAAAGCCTGTTATTCTGTGATTTACCCTCCTGCGCCTGACTCCTTCGACATCACCTCATCGCAATCTATTAGGAGAGTAATTGCCAGAAGTGCATCCATTATTAAGGATTCAGACCACCCCAGTGGCCTAATTGGAGTGTATTGTAGTGTATTGTATTGTAACAGGGGGGCTGTTCCAGTGTTTGTCCTGAGGTTATGCAAGCGTAAACACGCTATGAGAGTGTCTATGCTGGCAGCAAGGAGCACAGGCCTGGCTCTCTGCCGGGGGGGATGGGGATGGAGGGATGGTGGAGCCCTTTCCTGCAGTCAAATGAGCCAGTGGCCCCATGGGTGGAATGTTATTAATATCTTTCATAATTTCATAATTAATAAACATTATTTATTTTACGCCGAAAATCTGGTGTTTCTATGTCAAACGGTTTTGTTGAATTTCAGTCTTCTGTGACTTATATAAAGTGTAATATTGGGATGCAATCTCAAAATTGAATACATTCAACTCTATATCTGACATGGTACGGGTGTCTTCTTTTTTTTAAAGCCCAATACCATGTGTGTGAGATGTATACTTTTGTTTGAAAGTAGATTTGTTCAAGACTACCAAGAAACGCTCTGTGTGACCCTGATTTAGCCCACTTCAGTAAAATTAACCAACCCTACATCTCAAGGTCACTGTAAAGGAACCTGCAAGGAAGCATTTCGTAGAATGGTGTATACCATGTGTATCCCGTACATACGACTTATAAAACTTGAAACTTGAGTCTCCATAGCCCGCCATCCATCACTCCTCCATTCACTAGATTAGAATACCAGGTCGTCCTGCTTTCCTTCTGCCAGGGAGTCAGGGACGCGTCCTCCCTGATGGTAGGATACTGTAAATACCATCCATCATGCTTATATGTGGAGAAGAAGGAAATCTGTAGCTTCCCACTACTACTCCCACTACCATCTCAGGACTATGAGCATTATTTTTTTTGGTACATTAACTGGCTAGATGAGATTAAGATATGTATGAGTCTGGTGGTGAGATACTAGAATGGTATGGGGTGAATAGAGTGATGACTAGTGTGTGTGTGTGTGACCCCTCTCTGTCTGTCCTGTAGGAGAAGGAGGTGACCATCACCATGCCAAGCGGTGAGACGTCTGTGGCCACTGTACGTATCTGGAACGAGACTGTGTCCAACCTGACTCTGATGGCTCTAGGCTCCTCCGCCCCAGAGATCCTGCTGTCTGTCATAGAGGTGGGTGTCACGTCATAAAGACTCCCCCGACCACAACTCATAAGTGGGTGTCACATCATAAACACTCCCCCCAGCGACAACATATCAGTGTAGCAGTGTATACTAGTAGTAGTACTGGAATTAAGATGAAAATGACATAAAGAAACTGATATCTACTTTAAAGTTATTGTCAAATTTTACCAATATAACATTTACGTACAATTTGTACATGGCCTTTTTGATTTATACTGCACTAAATGTTCTCTAAAAGTAAAGGTTCTCTAAAAGTCTTTCTCTCCTCTGTCTCCCGGTGTTAGGTGTGTGGGCATGGGTTCAAGGCAGGTGAGCTGGGCCCTGGCACCATTGTGGGCAGTGCCGCATTCAACATGTTTGTGATCATCGCCATCTGTGTGTGGGTCATCCCTGAAGGAGAGACCAGGAAGATCAAACACCTCCGCGTGTTCTTCATCACAGCCTTCTGGAGTATCTTCGCCTATATCTGGCTCTTCCTCATCCTCTCTGTCATCTCACCCGGAGTAGTGGAGGTACACTTTTGTGTGTGTTTGTATGTGTGTGTGTGTGTGTGTGTGTGTGTGTGTGAGTTAGCAAATGTGTATAAATACTGTATGTGTGTGTGTAACCAAACAATCAACACCCTTCCAGTTTGGATGTATGTCTTGTAATGGTACCCTCTGTGTGTGTGTGTTTGTGTGTGCGTGTTTGTGTGTGTGTGTTTGCGTGTTTGTGTGTGTGTGTGTGTGTTCAGGTGTGGGAGGCCCTGGTCACCCTGCTCTACTTCCCAGTGTGTGTGATCCTGGCCTGGATCGCCGACCGCCGCCTGCTCTTCTACAAGTACATGGCCAAGCGTTACCGCGCTGACAAGCATGGCATCGTCGTGGAGACGGAGGGGGACACAACCCCGAAAGGCTTCGAGATGATTATGGACGGAAAGTTCCCTCCTAGGGGAGGAGTGCTGGGAGTGATGCCCAGTGAGAACTGCCAGGATGGTGCCAACAATGCGGCGGGCGCCGTGGCCTACCTGCCCAACTCCAACAGCACCATGGTGACTGTAGAGAATACCAAGGAGCTGGACGAGAGCCGCAAGGAGGTGTGAGAGAGAGAGAGAGAGAGAGAGAGAGAGAGAGAGAGAGAGAGAGAGAGAGAGAGAGAGAGAGAGAGAGAGAGAGAGAGAGAGAGAGAGAGAGAGAGAGAGAGAGAGAGAGAGAGAGAGAGAGAGAGAGAGAGAGCAGAAACAACACAATTAGACCCAACCAAATCATGAGAAAACAAAAAGAGAATTACTTGACACATTGGAAAGAATTTTTAAAAAAACAGTGAACCATGCCAGCCAGGTTGACCTAGCACTCTCTCTCTCAGGCTCTCTGAGTCTCCAGTAGTACAACAGGTGTGGTGAGAGAGCGAGAGAGAGAGGATACTTTTTTGTCTTTCTTTAATGGTACATCCTCATTTCATTAAAACCTAGCCCCCCCACCCCACCCCATAAAATAAAAAAAATAAAAAATATCCCCTGTACTGCATACTCACCTTTCCCTATACCCCACGATACAAAAACAACACCACACATCACAATAACCCAAACCTCACCACTTCTACAACCGTATATCCAGACCATCTTCCCCAGCTATACAGACAGCTCCCCCAACACACCATATCTCTTGAAACATCTCCACACTTTTTATAATTTTATAGAACTCAAATTCCACCCTAAGGCGCGCAGAGACCATCCCATTAAATAATAGTAAAGGGTCTGTTATCCCTCCACCTTTGACCCTGTTCCTCCTTGTTATCCAAATAGCCAACTTTGCCTGAGCAAACAGAAAATTCAACAACACACATTTAACCTTTTCCTAATTTGAATACCTGTATCCCATTATAAACATCCGGACAGTAAACTCCACCCCCAACCTCTCACACAGACATTCCAACAGAGACATTAAAGGCATTAACCTGGCGCACACAGAAAACATATGAATCACAGTTTCACTCATGACACAGAAAGGACACCCCTGTCCGACTCCCGGTTCAACCCCTGCCAACCAGCTGTTAGTGGCCAGGGCTCCATGTAAAACCCTCCACTGGAGGTCCCCTGACCTCTTTGATACTGGAAGTTTGTAGAGCCCCCTCCATCTAAAACCCACCATACTCTCCGCCCCACATACCCCCTGCCACTGATGTGCCTTCACTCCTGTTAGGCTCCTGATGTTCCTTACCTTAATACAGAGGTTGTATAGGGCTTCACCTCCTACCCCTTCAAACTCCCCCAGGCTCGGAGTGTTAAAATCTAACAAGTCCTCCAGACCCCCTTGCCAGTCCCCAGTCTCTGCCGTCACATGCAGTGGCGGAAACATTGGTGGCCCCTCCCACTTTGGCCGCTCAAACACCCCCTTTACCGGCTCAGACAGTACCTCCTGGACTTCCCCCAGGAATTTCTCCAGCAGCCTAAGAGATGTTAGTCCTGTTTGTTGTGCTAGGACTTCTGGGGTTTTCCACCCCTCCTCTCCCAGCAGTCGCAGGTCACCCAGCCTTAGTAATCCCGCTGCCATCAGTCACCTCTTCAGGGTGGCCGACTGAACCGATCTCAAAAGGATTCCTGGGTTGTGGAAGATAGGCTCCTCCCACACCCACAGCCCAGGCTCCACACCCCCTTCTCGTGTGGGCCTTAGTAGCTGCTAGGCCCTCAGCACCGCAGAGTAAAAATCAGAGAGTCCTGCTGTACTCAGCCCCTCCAGCCTCATGAGGAATAGCTGCCGGTCCAACCCTAATCCGCCAGCTCTCCTCAGCAGCGTGCATGCTAGCTCCCTCCATCCGACATCAGTATGGTACAGCAGTCTCTGCGCCGCCTTTAGTCGGAATGCAGCCACCCTGCTCTCCAGTTCCACCAGGCCCTGTCTTCCTTCATTTATGGACATATACAACACTGCCGCCCTCAGCCAGGGATGGCCCAACCAGAAAAAATCCACCAGCTTGCGTTGCAGGTCTGCGAGCCTCCTGACCCACCTCTCCAAGCCCAGGTACGTCCCCAAAATGTTAAGCCCTTCACAACCCCACTGCAAACCCCTTGGAAGCAGAGGAGGGGCCCTATCCTCCCATGCCCCACATAACAGAGCTTTGCTTTTGCCCCAGTTTACCTTAGCTGACGAAGCTCTCTCGTACACCTTCAGACTATTCTCTAGTGCCTGCATATCCTCACCATCCCTGACCATAACAGAAACCTCATCTGCATACGCTGACACTGCTATGCCTGTCCAGCACACTCCCTGCAGTCTCCTGCATAGCAGGCCCAAAAAAGGCTCAATGGCTAGTGTATATAACTGCCCTGATAGAGGGCATCCTTGTCTAATGCCCCGCCTCACCCAGACTGGCCTACTGAGCCCCCCTCCCACCTTAACCATACATGATGCCCCAGCATACAACATCTTCACATAGGCCAAAAAACCTTTCCCCAAACCCAAACCCAGACATCACATTAAACAGATACTCATGGTCCACTCTATCAAAAGCCTTCTCTTGATCTAAAGAGACCAGACCAAAGTTCACATTAGAACCTCTCCACAAATCCAACATGTCCCTGATTAAGAACAAGTTGTCCGTGATTGAGCGTACTGGTATGCAATATGTCTGGTCCTTGTGTACTATAGAGTCCAGATGGGACTTTAGTCTGTTAGCGAGGACCTTGGCAAATATCTTGTAGTCCGCACAGAGCAATGCCACAGGCCTCCAGTTCTTAAGTTCACACAAGTCCCCCTTTTTGGGCAGGAGAGTCAGAGCCGCCGCCGGCAGCTAATCGGCAACTCTCCTACTCCGACCACTCACGCAACACGCAAAAGAAGTCCAGTCCAATTATTCCCCAGAATTTTTTAGAAAACTCCACTGGGAGTCCATCGACCCCTGGTGCACGGCCGGGGGACATCTGGGTTACGCCCTCTTCCAGTTCATGGGACAACAGGGGAATGTCCATTTCATCCCTCTGTACCTTAGAGAGCTTAGGGAGTTTGGCAAACAAAACCTGAGCACACATAGGATCACTCAGTTCTGCCCTATACAACTCAGTATAAAACTCCACAGTCCGCTCCCGCATCTCCCCCACCACAGAGGTCACCCGCCCATCCGAAAGCCGTAGACAATGCATACCCTTGGCTTCACCGCTCTGTCTTTCCAAACCAAAGAAGAAGGAGCTGGGAGCATCCATCTCCTTGAGCATGGAGAACCTAGCTCTTACAAGTGCTCCCTTTGCTTTAACCTGGAGAAAACTGCCCAGGTCCCTACGTAGTTCAGCTAAATTAGCCTGGAGGCCTACATTGCCTTGCCCCACCAGCTCTACCTCCATCTCACTAATACTACGCTCGAGTTCCCCCAATACTCTCCTAGCCTCTGAGGATGAGAGAGCTGTATACTGTTGGCAGAAAAGCCGAATTTGGACTTTTCCCACATCCCACCATTGACTCAGAGACTCATACTCTTCGCTGCCCCCACCTTTCCCAAAAAGTCTGGAAACCTGAGCAAAAAGTGGCATCTTGTAAGAGCTTTACATTAAACTTCCAATAGGATGCCTGCCGAGGCCCTGGTGAAATAGACAGCCGAGCCATGGTTATGTGATTATCAGAAAAACCCACCGGGAGAATGGTAGCGCCCAACAGCCTATTGCTCTGATTCCTGGACATGTACAATCGATCAAGCCGGGCTGCACTCACCCTAGCCCCAAAGACCTTCACCCATGTATACTGTCTTGTGTTGGGATGTCTAGTTCTCCAAACATCCACTAGGTCAAACTGATTAATAATGTCCCTTAACACCCCCACTGAACCTGAATGAGGCTCCTTCTCATTTCTGTCTTTCGTAAAATCCATCATACAGTTCCAGTCCCCGCCGACCACCATCGTCTCCTCAGGCGATATCTGTGAGAGTTCCTGTCTAAGACACCCAAATAGAAGCCCCCTCTCTCTCCCCGTGTTAGGCCCAACACATTTATAAAGACAAAACCCCTGTTGTTAATTTCTGCTTTTACTACAAGCAGTGTACCCCTACACATCTCTTTTGAGGAGCAGATTTTTACAGACAGACCCGGTACAAAAAGGACTGCCACCCATGCACTAACATTTGTCCCATGGCTCAGCACACTTGCCCCTTTCCACCAGAGCCCCCAATTAACTTCATTCACCACATCACTATGCGTCTCCTGCAGAAACAACACCTGTACTTTTTTTTGTTTTACATATTCACCCAACACACTCCTCTTTCCCGCATCTCTGGCGCCATTAATATTAAGCAAGCCTACCCAAAGAGTCTCCATAAGAAGTAGGAAAAAAGCCAGCAAAGAAAGAGACCAATAGCAAAGCTCAAAAAGCCCCAGTGCCAGAAAGAAAACTTTAATCTAAACAGTGTCTGAAGGTAGACTTTTACACACGGTTGTGACCCACTTCCTCAACCTAAACCGTTTCCTGGGTGAGAGGACACCATGCCCCTCATTTTTCATAGTATGTTGTACTGATCTTACAAACTTTCCCGGATCGCAGAAAAAAGCCTCAAGATTTACTTTTTTCCCCTTAGTCTCATTCAGGAACCTTGACAGTTCCCTCACCGTGTACTTTGACCCCTCTGACTGACTGGCTGTCAGCTCTGGACCCATTGAGGAGGAGTCTGAAAAGAAATCCTCCTCATCGTCTTCCTCCTCAGACTCACCTTCCTCCTCCTCATCTCCATCTCCCATCCTGACCACCTGCTCTTCCTCACTAGTCGGAGCCTCCCCCTCAGCACCAGGCAAAGGTTCCTTGGTGCCTTTCACCACACCAGCCTCTGCCCTCCCACCTCCTTTCTTCTCCCCCTTTTTCCTCTTCCGCTTGACACCCTCCTTCACCCCCCCAGTCGCTTACCCTTCCCCACAATACACTCCTCATCCACTAGCATAACCTGACTAAGCCCAGCCTCATCTACACCACCATCCATGACATGACTAGACCCCGTCTCAGCTACACCACCATCCATAACATGACTAGACCCAGCCTCATCTACACCACCATCCATAACATGACTAGACCCAGCCTCATCTACACCACCATCTATAGCATGACTAGGACCAGCCTTAGCTACACTACCATCTGTCACATGACTAGGCCCAGCCTCTGCTGCCTGCGTCTCATGGCCCCCTGCACGTTGACCTCGATGTCCCCCACTGGTGCTTGAACCCTTACCTTGTCTACGGCTTTTATGTGGGCACGCAAAGCTCTTATGCCCCACATCCCCACACTCAAAGCACTGTAGAATATCTGTGCTGGCAAAACCTGCGTAGAGCCCCTCCCCATGCCTCACTTTAAAATGCACTTTAACTGTTGCTCATTGTTATTCAGAAACATGAACACTTGCCTCTGGAATGAAACAACATGCTTGACGGCATCTGCCTGAAAACTTGCAGACAGTACACGAAAACCACTAGCAAACTTACCAAAACTACTCAACTCCTTCCTGATTTGATCATCCGTAATAAACGGAGGCAAATTTGCAACTACCACCCTAGTCGAAGGGGTAGAAAGAGGAGAAATTGGCACCTACCCACCAAATTTGAGCCTACCCACCAAATTTGAGCCTACCCACCAAATTTGCTATTTTCATGAACACAACACAATGTTTTGTTCATTCTGGATGCGGAGTGTATAAATTCAGCTCCTACCTGTTCGCCGACCGCGAGCAGAACCTCCACCTTAATTCCATTCTCAGGAACACACCTGAATCCATGCCGTAATGACAGCGTCTCCTCCGCGCTAGGCTGCGAAGCCATCGCTCACACCATACCGTTCAAAACCCCAGGAAACTAAACCTCTGTCCTCTTCCTCCCTAACTTTTAAAATAAAAACAGTGGGTACCACTAAAACAAACCATAGAAAAGAGAGATTGAAAGGAAAATCCAAGGAAAGAATCAATAACTAAGTTAGGACAATCCCTCTACACAAACTCAAAAAAAAAACTCCCAGGAGAGAGAGAGAGAGAGAGAGGGAGAGAGAGAGAGAGAGAGAGAGAGAGAGAGAGAGAGAGAGAGAGAGAGAGAGAGAGAGAGAGAGAGAGAGAGAGAGAGAGAGAGAGAGAGAGAGAGAGAGAGAGAGAGAGAGAGAGAGAGAGAGAGAGAGAGAGAGAGAGAGAGAGAGAGAGAGCGAGAGAGAGAGAGAGAGAGAGAGAGAGAGAGAGAGAGAGAGAGAGAGAGAGAGAGAGAGAGAGAGAGAGAGAGAGAGAGAGAGAGAGAGAGAGAGAGAGAGAGAGAGAGAGAGAGACAGAGAGAGTTATAGAGGATACACTCATCCCATTCATGCACACCCACATAGGCCCTCTCAGGAATAGATATAGGCACATTAGGGTTAGAGAGAGTAAAAAGAGAGAGAGAAAGAGATGGAGAGATGAAGAGGATACACCCATCAGCCAATACATGAACACCCACATACTGTAGTTACTCATCTCAACCACACATACAAACACACTCAAGCAAAGGAGACTATTAAGAGCTACAAACGTGCTGAACCTACAATAGTTACAAACCTTCTCTCTGTGTCTGTGTCTGTCGAGGTTGTGTCTGTGTCCCGCTTTTTCACCCCCTGTTCCTCTGCCCCCAGGTGATCCGCATCCTGAAGCAGCTGAAACAGAAGTTTCCGGACAAGGAGCTGGATCAGCTGGTAGAACTAGCCAACTACTACGCCCTCCTCCATCAGCAGAAGAGCCGCGCCTTCTACCGCATCCAGGCTACACGCATGATGACCGGCGCCGGCAATGTGCTCAAGAGGCACGCCGCCGACCACACCCGCCGCGCCGCCGCCGTGGACGAGGAAGTTGTCTGCGAGGACGACGACCTGACCGAGTGCAGCCGCCTGGCATTTGAGAGCACCCACAGCCAGTGCATGGAGAACTGTGGTGTACTGAGGCTGGCTGTGGTGTGTCAAGGGGGCCTGGGGGAGAGCACCTTCTACGTGGACTACAGGACCGAGGACGGCTCGGCCAACGCCGGGTCCGACTACGAGTACAGTGAGGGAACGCTGGTGTTCAAACCTGGAGAGACCTGCAAGGAGATCAAGGTGAGGGATCAGTGGAAGGGGAGGAAAGGGAACAGTAACATACAGTTCCAATCAATTATAGCAAGAGTATTTATAAAGTAATTATAGCAAGAGTTAAGTATTTCTGTCACGTCTGTTAAAAATGCGAGGTGCCATTTCCATTCTGGGTCGATCAGCTCTGGGACCGTTTTGTCTTTTAAATGAAGAAATGCGTTAATTTCGGGTAGCAGCTCGTAAAAACGCCTCAAAACTCTGCCCCGGCTCAGCCATCGGACCTCTGTGTAGTACAGCACATCTCCGTGCGTAGACTCCAGTTCAGACAGGAATTCTTGGAACTGCCTGTGTTTAAGTCCCTTTGCTCTGATGAAGTTTATGCACGACACCACAACCTTCATTACAGAATCCCACGTCAACACTTTGCAAGCTATCGTACTTGTCTTTGTGACGGGATTCATAGTGTCGGCGAAGATTGTATTCTTTGAATACCGCCACCGTCTCTTGACAGATGAGACAAACAGCCTTTTCTTTGCATTGAACAAAAAAATAATCGTTTTTCCACTGCAGGTTAAATACCCTGCATTCTGAATCAATTTTTCTCTTACCTAACCTTTTCGCCATTATTCCGTTCTCTCTTTGACAGGGCCGGGCCTAGGATTTTTTTTCTGGAGGCCAAATAGGAAAAAAATCCGATAGCGTCTCTGGTATTGTTCAGAGGGCCGGGCCAAATGTGCTGACGGGCCGTATCCGGCCCGCGGGCCGTAGTTTGGTGACCACTGGTTTATGGTCTATAACAGCTGTCACTTTCCATCTCCACCCCTCCTCCCTCCATCCTACACCTTTCCCAGGTCGGCATCATCGATGATGACATCTTCGAGGAGGACGAGCACTTTTTCGTGCGGCTGCTCAACCTGCGCATCGGTGACGCTGAGGGGATGTTCGAGAGTGATGAGCCAGGTGCGGGACCCAAGGGCCGTCTGGTGGAGCCACTGGTCACCATGGTGACCATCCTGGACGATGACCATGCTGGCATCTTCACATTCCGTGATCGGCTGGTGCGCGTCAGCGAGAGCGTTGGTACCATGGAGATCACAGTGGTGCGGAACTCGGGTGCCCGCGGCACAGTGATCCTGCCCTATCACACGGAGGCGGGCACGGCGAAGGGAGGCGGCGTGGACTACGAGGACACTCAGGGAGAGCTGGAGTTCTCCAACGACCAGACAACGTGAGTAGTGATGGACGGACAGAAAGGCAGAAAGGCAGAAAGGCAGAAAGGCAGAAAGGCAGACAGACAGACAGACAGACAGACAGACAGACAGACAGACAGACAGACAGACAGACAGACTCCCTACCCTACTTCTACACATCTACTCTATTTGTTTATTGGTTGCTTCCATTTCATCCACTCTCCTTTTTCCATCTATCTTCCTCTTTTTCCATTCCACTCTCCTCCCCTCCCTCTTTTCTTACTCTCCCCTACTCCCTCATTCTCTCTCTCTCCCTCCCCCTCCCTCCCCCTCCCCTCTCCCTACTCCATGCCAGACACTGTTCTCCATTATTCATCAAGGCCAACTGGGTGGGAGCTTTAGCTCATCAATGGCTTGAGTGTTTGTGCTCAATTCATAACCAATCCTGTATTCACACTGCTATGTGTTGCTGGCTTAAAGTAGGCTACACCATGCTATATTACCACGCTATCTGTATTCATGTCTCAGTCTGATCTCTTTCTGGTTCTCTTTCTCTCTCGCCACAAATCTGCACAGTAATGGTAATTTGAACATCTTGTTTATTTCTCATTCATCTCTAATTTCACTGTCATCTTGCTGTATCCATCCTTCCCTTCTTCCTCTTTCTCGTTTGTCTCTCATTCTTTATTTTCTTTCTCTTGCTCTTGCTCTTCTCTTTCTTTCTTTCTTTCTTTCTTTCTTTCTTTCTTTCTTTCTTTCTTTCTTTCTTTCTTTCTTTCTTTCTTTCTTTCTTTCTTTCTTTCTCTCTCTCTCTCTCTCTCTCTCTCTCTCTCTCTCTCTCTCTCTCTCTCTCTCTCTCTCTCTCTCTCTCTCTCTCTCTCTCTCTCTCTCTCTCTCTCTCTCTCTCTCTCTCTCTCTCTCTCTCTCTCTTTCAGCCTCTCGTCTTCCTGTATCTACAGATGTAGGATCTTAATTTGATCACATTGTTGCAGGAGAACAAGGTTTCTGAAGTTTGTAATTTCCACTTTGAAATTTCAGACTTGATTCTCAAAAAAATATTTATCAACCCCTACAAAAATGTCCATTAATTATAATTCAAATAATAATTCACATTTCCTGTTGCTGCAAGATTGTTTTCCTGCTGTAGCAAACTGGCTCAAATTAAGATCCTGTATCTGTATCTCTCTCTTCTCCCTCTTTCTCTCTTCTCCCTCTCTTTGTTTCTTTGTTTCTTTGTTTCTCTCTCATCGCTTGTTTATGCTTGCTCTGCCAACAGGAAGACTGTTGCTGTGGTGACATTTTCAGGACTAATGTGCATAATATTCCCCCTCCTCTCCTCCTCCCCTTCATCTCCTCCTATTTCCTCTTTTCATCAGCCACTCCGCATCAGCCTGTGTAAAAGCTGACGGGATGCAGTGGACCCAATGGGTTAGGGCCAGTGGGGTCCCCAAGAGAGGCTGAGGCTAAGGTTGTACAGTAGTAGGTACAGTAAAGGACCTATAGAAGGTAGTACAGTAGGTAGAATCACAGGATGGAAGGAGCTAGGATGGGGGTTGGAGCAGTGGTTGAGGATTGGGTCACAGTAATAGGGGATGATATTCAGCAGGGGTGACGCCCCTCTGTGTTGCAGACCCCTGGGCGTCCCCTCACTGCCTGGAGTGCATGTCTGCATCTGAATTATTCAGCCGTGGAGTGATCAAATATTGACGTGGGCCCTCTGTAGTGATTTAAGTACAAGCTGTGCCTGTTAATATGTCTGGGGCGGCACCGGGGAGGAAGCCATCGTTTGTCTGGCTTTGTGCGGCTCCCCTCCCTGCCTTTTGCACGATGGCTGTACGTGGAGTACGGTTAGCTCATCGTGCTGGAAAGAGAGCCTTGTGGCTCTACATTAAGGATAAGATTGTGTGTGTTGACCTCAGAGATGTTGACCTCTGATACTGACCTGTGTGTGTGTGTGTGTCGGTGTGTGCAGTCAGACCCTGCAGGTGAGGATCATTGATGATGAGGAGTATGAGAAAAAGGAGAACTTCTTCATCGTACTAGAGGAACCGCGCTGGCTGAAGAGGGGAATCTCAGGTGTGTGTACTTGTAGTGTGTGAGTGCGTGTGCGTTTGAATGTGTGTGTATTTGTGAGTGTGTGTTATGTGTCCTATTCTCCTTACCATTTTCCCAATATCAGCTGAACCTAAGTGAACCATGCCAGCCAGGTTGACCTAGCACTCTCTCTCAGTCTCCAGTAGTAATAATATGCCATTTAGCAGACGCTTTTATCTAAAGCGACTTACAGTCATGTGCGCATACATTTTTACGTATTGGTGGTCCCGGGGATCGAACCCACTACCCTGGCATTACAAGCGCCATGCTCTACCAATTGAGCTACAGAGGACCACAACAGGTGTGATATGAGAGAGAGAGAGAGAGAGAGAGAGAGAGAGAGAGAGAGAGAGAGAGAGAGAGAGAGAGAGAGAGAGAGAGAGAGAGAGAGAGAGAGAGAGAGAGAGAGAGAGAGAGAGAGAGAGAGAGAGAGAGAGAGAGAGAGAGAGAGAGAGAGAGAGAGAGAGAGAGAGAGAGAGAGAGAGAGAGAGAGAGAGAGAGAGAGAGAGAGAGAGAGAGAGAGAGAGAGAGAGAGGTTTCAAGAAAATAACATGTTTTACTGAACTGAGGCACTTAGAAGAGAGTTCACAATGGCCGTCGTGACATCAGAGCTCTTACTTGGTGAAATCTCACAAGGCCAGGGAAGTGTAATGGTGTGATAGCATGTCATACTGCACTTTGACTTGTACTGTACTGACTGTTCTGTTCTTTCTTCTAGCCCTTCTGCTCAACCAAGGTAAGACCATCAGCAACTTGCTTCACATAACCAGCCTAGAAACAGCAGACATAGAAAATGTTATTACCCCTAAAGGCCCAAGGGGGGAATTGGTTTAGGTTCAGAATCATCCATAAAAACAACAGCAAACATGAGTTGGTACACTATAGAACAACATCAATTTAAGGGTCTATGAAGAACCATAAATGGGATGGCTCTTTGAAGAACCATACAAAAATCCCAAACCAGAAATGTTTCGGCCCTCCAGGACCAGAATTGAATAGCCCTGCTGTAGAGTTTTAAGCCTTATTTGCATATTTCCCAGGGTGCCTTTTGAGTGAATGTTAGAGTTACCAGTACCACCCATGACTGTGTTTGCTAGTGACAGAGACATGATTGTTGAATTCATTTTTTTTAGTCCTGTTGCTTTCATCAAGTAAGATCCTAAGTGAATACGTTGTAATTAAAATTACATTCTTTAAGACAAGACAATACAATACATATTTCATAAGGCCTTCTTCTGAGGGCCTAGTTTTACCCTAATCTTGGCTTGCAAAGTGATGTGTAATTCCAATTGGAATCCAGCCAAAGTGGGGATATCCAACATTTTGAATTTTATTCACCCACAACCTGCTTTCAGAATGACTGCCAGGGTTGGGAAGACTAAGATATTAGACTACCTTAAACATCTAAACTGGAACAACCATTTCAGTATCGGGTGCAATAAATCCAAGTAACAGATTGGAATAGTTTAGAAAAAAGTATGTTATTTATATTATACAGTCATGTGCGCATACATTTTTACGTATGGGTGGTACCGGGGATCGAACCCACTACGCTGGCGTTACAAGCGCCATGCTCTACCAATTGAGCTACAGAGGACCACCAAGGTGGACTTAGCAAAAATTATGTTGCCACAAGCAGCACAGCAGATATTGAGATGAGTGAGATGCAAGACTTTACTCTCACACAGTCACACAGAGTATCTGCACATGTGCACGGGTTCGCTTCACGCTCTTTCACAGCGTGGGAGCCACTGGACAAGCGGATAAATTGAGCCTTGCGCTTTACGCTCTTAGTTGTTGCGGAAATTGACCCACTATGCTGTTTACTTTCTGCATCTACATCATATCGCCGAGTCTACCTTTTAATGAATCAATCAATGTACATGCAAAAACATAGATATTGAAACAAACAATTCTAAAAATCAACCTGCAATAGAGCATGCTGGGAAATATGATAATAAAGGATGTGGTTTTGGTTCAACTCTGGTTATTAACACCAACACTGGGGTTCTTTTACACCACTGGGTGTTAATTTAACTCTTTACAGTGTTCATTTAACTCTTTAATCAACACTAGTTAACACTGGCCAATTTCCTGTATGCTATGAAAGGGACACGTCTGCAGGCTTCCATACATTTCAAGAACCTTTTAGAATTCTGAAGAACCGTAGATGCCACGTCAAGAACCCCAAACTTAACTCAAAGGTTCTTTATCGGGCAAGAGTTCTCCAAGGAACCTTAAGAGGACCTGATCGCTCCATAAAATGCATCACTCTTACATCGATTTGTATCCATCCCTGGATAAATATTATATAGGTATATCTCGCTCAACTGTCCTCTCTTGGATAAATATTATACTGTTGTTCTACAGTAATCTAACAGTGTCCCATGCCACACTTTATTCGAATGCACATCTTAAGGAGGTGTTGAAGAGCCCTACCCAATCAGGGTCCATATTCATAAAGCATCTCAGAGTAGGAGTGCTGATCTAGAATCAGTTTTGCAGTTTAGATCATAATGAATAATAGATGGAGAAGAGATGGGGGGATCTGATTCTAGATCAACATTCCTACTCTGAGATGCTTTGTGAATATGGGCCCTGAGCTGACGATGCAGTAATGTACCCACAGTAACCGCAGACCAGCAGTATACGTCATCATCATTAGAGTGTATTAGTATTTAGTATTAGTATTTAGTATTTATTAGGATCCCTGGTGTAACCCTGTTAGAGCAACACGGTGAAAGAGCTGGAGCTTTGGGGGAGTACAGTGGGACAGTTGCCATGTGGTGCCTGGCAGCGCTCTACTCCTTCCATAATTACAGCTTGTGCTTTGAAGGCAGAGGAGAGGAACTAAAAGAGGAATAATATCTGCCCACTCACCACGCGGCGACGATGACACACAAACAAAGCTTCCTGTGCGTCTTCGCGGCTCACCGTCTTTGTTGTCCCTCCAATGAAAGGATGAGTAATTATATGCTATAAGTAGACAGGGAATATGATGCTGAATGGAAGCAGGGAGAATGGGTTTAGCCCAGCTGTTTATAGTGTGCTTGAGGTGTTATTTTAGATGGGGCTTTCTGATGGCCCTATTGGTCCACCTCAAGAATATTTGATTGACAGCCACTAAATCACACTATTGGAACATTGGTCTCTGCCCACCTCAAGTCAGCATAAATCTACCCTAATTTCCACTCACCTTCTGTCTGTTTCTTTCTCCATTTCTTTCTCTAACAAAATTACAAAGTTACATCTCCCAGTCCTACTTTCATCTTCTCATGAATCTACCCCACTAATCTCTCCTTATCTCTTCTCTTTTTCCCTCTTGCTTCCCCATCACACCCACACATTCACCACCAACCTCTCATCTCTCCTTCTCTCTGACTGTCTCCCTCCCCCACTCACACACGTCTCCACATACATGGGCTAATACACATGAGTGATATACTGTATGAAGAAGAGATAATGCTGACTCAAACTCAATTATTGAAAGGACTCTGGCCTTGAAAGATCTATTTGTGAGGCATGTTGGCATGTTTGAGTTACAATTTCTCTCTCTATCTCTTCCCTCACCCCCCTCTCCTCTCTCACCCCCTTCACTGTTCTATCTATCTCATCCCTCCTCTCTCCTTCTATCTCTTAGAGGATCCTGATGGCCAGATGAGTGCAGAGAAGGAGGAGGCGAGGCGCATTGCAGAGATGGGAAAGCCCATCTTGGGAGAGCACAGCCGGCTGGAAGTGGTCATTGAGGAGTCTTATGAGTTCAAGGTATGTAGCCCCTCTTCTCCCCTGCTTCACTCTATTGGCCACATCAGAGCTCAGTATATGTATCAAGCATCTCAGGATCTAGGATCAGTTCCATCATGTCCATATCATCTTATTCATTGTTATCTACTAGGCAAAACTGATCCAAGATAACATACAGCCCCAGAGCCACACAGTGGATTAACACCAACCATTCTGAGGACAGACATTGAGCACAGTGGAGGGTCGTTCCACTTCAAAAAATCCAATGCAAGTTAATGGTACCAATATTAGCATTTTCACGCTTCGTATCCAAATAATCTATAAGTAACATTATTGAGTTACACAATCCATTTTTAGATACTTTAGGATGATTTGGGCATGAAGCGTGAAAATGCTAATATAGGTACCATCGACTTGCAATGGATTTTTTGAGGTGGAACGACCCTCCACTGTGCTCAGTGTCTGTCCTCAGAAGGGTTGGTGTTTAAGCTAATTGATTAATCAATTTTTCATCAAGTGAACCAACGGTTGTGACGGATGACAGCTAGCTCATTGAAGTCCTATATCACCATGCCTAGGGATTTAATCCACTCAGTCCGTGTGCCTCTTTTGACTTGATAAAGATTAATTTATTATTTACAATAAGATTGTGCTTGTCACTCATCATTTGTAGTAGCACAAAACAAACACAACAGGTAATTGAACTCTCAAGTAATTTCAATGACTGGAACTTGGCTTTATGAAATCCTAGATCAATGTCACATAATTTAATAGCATTGTTTGCTCTATGGATGGGTGAATGGATATGCGCAAAAAAACACAAAAAAGACCAGTGAGAAATGTTTACACAGGTGATGACGTTTCCACATTTAGAAAACAAGAAGTAAACACTACTACCGCTGAGCATCACATACTGTATGCCCAGGCAGCTCCTATATCATGGCAGTCAAAGAGTACTTTCACATCAGTGGAGGCTGGTGGGGGGAGCTATAGGAGGGTGGGCTCATTGTAATGGCTGGAATGGAATAAATTGAATCTTATCAAACAGGTCAAACATATGGAAACCACATGTTTGACTCTGTTCCATTGCTTCCATTCCAGCCATTACAATGAGCCCGTCCTCCTATAGCTCCTCCCACCAGCATCCACTGGTTTACATGTGCACTAATAATTCGATATTAAACTGATTATGGTAGTAGGCCGACAATGGCAATAGTCATGTAAACACTTACTCTGTTTATCTTCATCCGGTGTGATGTCAAATCGAAGTAAACATACACCGATTAAACACTGAGCAATCTTTCCAATAATTAGGACATGTGAACTTAATCATTGTTCTAGCGGTGCATTTCATCTACGCATTTATAACCTGGCTTCTGTGGTAGAACGTTTATTTACCCCATCAGGTAGCCTGACATCAGGTAGCCTGACATCAGGTAGCCTGACATCAGGTAGCCTTAAACATGATTATTCAGAAAATCGTTCTTCTTGCAAAGCATGTAAATATTTTAAAGAAACTATTATATTAATCCGACTATCCACAATAATCATATTATTGTGTGCATGTAACCATACTCATTATTAAATATAACAGTATTTCCCAGTTTTCTAAAGGCTGATGTCCATCGCCTATAGTCCCCAGTCTTGCAGAGGTTTACCCACAGTGGTGAGACCTTTCTATCCAATGAAACCTCCTATCCAGTTGGGTTTAGCTAGGGTGCTTCATAGAATGGTTTTATTGGTTTGATTGAGTAGGAGGAAGTTACAGTTTGGTACAGTCGGACTTGAGTGCTGGATATGATGCTTTCCTTTACTGTCTGAGTGGATCCCAGGACTCAGCATGTGGTTTGCTGTGCTTGCTTGGGAGGAGTGTCCTTATATACAGATGTGGCATCGTGTGTGTGTGTGTGTGTGTGTGTGAGTGGTTACAGTGAAACCAAATACTGCTATTGAGAATTCATATGACCCCAGAAATGGACCCCAGAAAGAGTAGCTGCTGCTATCGCAACAGCTAATGGGGATCCTAATAAAATACCAAATATTACTGCACTTCTCATGGTAACGATGCCACTGTCTCTAACTCTTCTAGGCGTTCTTCATTAGAGTTCCGGTCACACAAATGAGATTGCGTTCTTCTCTATAATAGGACGTTGACAATGCCCTCTTTGTTTGTGATTGGCAGAGCACCGTTGACAAGCTCATTAAGAAGACCAACTTGGCTCTTGTGATTGGCACTCACTCCTGGAGGGAGCAGTTCGTGGAAGCTGTGACTGTCAGCGCAGGTCAGCTTTTTTTTTTTTTGTGTGTGTGTGTGCGTGCGTGCGTGTGTGTTTGTGTGCGTGTGTGTGATTTCTATTGAGTGAGAGAAAGATGAATAAGGTGAGTCTCACTGTTAACATTGTATTATACACATACACTGACTAGAGCCATAATGAAGGACTTTACAGCTGCTTTATGAATGTAATTACTCGCTCATGCATTGAATAGCGGTCTGAGGGCTTTTTGTCCAGAGCCATAATTACATCAGATATTTGGAGTCCTTTATTTTTCTTCCAAAGAGCAGCCAAGCTTTTCATTTAGGAAGTGAGTGTTAGCTTGCTTGTTAAGTGTGACATGTAACGTGAGGACACAGTCCCTTCATTTCGGAACCTCATTATAACAGGAAATAACTTGTTTGAAAGGTGATAATTGCAAACCATCAGACTTCATATAACAAGGTTTCTGTAATATTTATGTTGGTAATATCTATTATAAAATGTAATAGTGACTTTAGAAAGCAAAGCTTTCTTCCACAGTGTTGAGATAATGGGAGAGATGTCTGTGTCTGGTGTAATAGCGCTCCCTGGTGGACAGTTATATTCATTACAGACAAACATGTCTCACCGTAATCCAAAAATACACAAAGTAATACACAAAACGTGGTGGGTGTGCGTGTGTGTGCGTGTGCGCGTGTGCGTGTGCGCGCGTGTGTGTGCGTGTGTGTGTGTGTGTGTGTGTGTGCGTGTGTGTGTGTGTGTGTGTGTGTGTGTGTGTGTGTGTGTGTGTGTGTGTGTGTGTGTGTGTGTGTGTGTGTGTGTGTGTGTGTGCGCCAGTGAAGGCTCCTCAGAAGAGGAAGGGGAGGACCATCCTCCTGAGTGAATTTAATAAAAATAAAAATAATGTAGCATTAAAAACGTTATCCTTTTTAGATAATATTATACTATAAATATACTCACATGTCACCAAACAATTGATTCAAACACACTGTTTTGCAGTGGTCCACAGTAACCTCAACAGCACTCTGTAGGGTAGCACCATAGTGTAGCTGGAGGACAGCTAGTTACACAGTAATAATGACAACTTCCGGAGGACGTCCTCCAACCTATCAGAGCTCTTGCAGCATGAACTGACATGTTGTCCACCCAATCAAAGAATCAGAGAATGAATCTAGTACTGAAAGCATAAGCTACAGCTAGCACTGCATAAAATGTGGTGAGTAGTTGACTCAAAGAGAGAGAAAGATAATAGTTCAACAGCAAATTATTTTTTTCAAAAATGAAGGAGAAGCGAGAGAGAGAGAGAGAGCGAGAGAGAGATAGAGAGCTAGCTATATTTCGTTGTATTTTTTATTCACTTTCACTTACTTAGCTAGCGAATGCAGCAAGCTAGTTTAGCCTACTCAAACACCCAGCTCAAACAAAGAGGGATGCTATGTTAGCTAGCTGTCTTGGCTATCCAACACGAACTCTTCCAAGTCAAGGTAAGCTTTTGGTTTGATTAATTTATTGCCACCGGGGCCTACTGGTGTAACTGCTAAACTGCTTGCTGACTGTACACTGTACTGCATGATTGTAGCGGGTTTATTAACGCGTTAGTTCTATTAGCTATGTTGACTATGTTCCGTTAGCTAATTTGGTGACAATTATGTAGGCTGTGTGTAGCGGTTAGCTTTTATGATATGAAGGTTTGGCTTGGAAAGTTTTTTTTGCCTGGTCACAGACAGCTGATGTGTTGTGCACTGAAGTCCACAAGCGAAGGGAAAAGGTGAGAGGAGGAGAGCGCGTAGATGTGAGAAGGAATATACAACGAGCAAAGTGATCATGCTGTTTGTATGTGGCTGCTATGAAAGTGAACTGTGTTTGCGTGTGATCATGAGTGTATTCATTCCACCGATTCTGTTGAAAAATGTTTCTTAAACAGAAGCAAATGGAACGAAACGGGGATAAACATACCTGAAATTGTCCAATATAAACTGTCGTTTGCAACTGTTGGACTAATCAATACACCCTAGATCAGCTAGATGCAAGCATTAGTGTGCAAGGCGGTACTGAATGTGTCACTGTCTGTCACTTTGATTAATCTAATTTTTCTCTCGACCTGTACATCTAGGTTGTAAACTTTCATAGGCTAGGTTGTAGCAATCTCATGATGGGTATAGGGAAAAGTAGAGTATCGTGTAATAGCCTAAACCTATCGATGTTACGTTGAGCTGGGTGAATGGAATATGAATGACATTCATCCAATATGCTGTAATAGATATAAGGCCATGCTCATAAAAGTATTTATTGTCCTCCCTCATCTTAAATGGCACAAACACCACCGGTGTGCACCTGTGTATGAGTGCATGGGTGTGTTTGTGTATGTGTCTCTTATGTTTTACTGTGTCCCAGGTGATGGTGATGACGATGACGAGGAGGGGCGTGAGGAGCGTCTGCCATCCTGCTATGACTACGTCATGCACTTCCTGACGGTGTTCTGGAAGGTTCTGTTCGCCTTCGTTCCGCCCACCGAGTACTGGAATGGCTGGGCCTGCTTCTTCGTGTCCATCTCAGTCATCGGCATCCTGACTGCCATCATTGGGGACCTAGCCTCCCACTTCGGCTGCACCGTGGGCCTCAGAGACACTGTCACTGCCGTGGTGTTTGTGGCTCTGGGTACCTCCATTCCTGGTGAGAGATGATATACACTACAAGTCAAAAGTTTGGACACACCTACTCATTCAAGGATTTTTCTTTTTTTTTTTTTTTTTTTACATTGTAGAATAATAGTGAAGACATCAAAACTATGAAATAACACAAATGAAATCATGTAGTAAACAAAAAAGTGTTAAACAAATCAAAATATATTTTATATTTGAGATTCTTCAAATAGTGTCACGAGAATTTCTATCTCTAATCATTACTAACCTTTGAATAATTCCCAAAGGGTGTAAGGCTCTGGTTTAATAATGAATTAAACATTTTTACCAGTCTGCAAGAATCAGTATGTTTATTCAGAGAGCACTCTGCCGCCAAAAACACACACACACCCTTTTTATATGCCTTCACACAAAGGAACTTTGCTCCGCCCACCTTTAGGCGGCCTGCACATTTCCACAGTATAGAATGATTAACCAGTTTCTAGGTCTCCTTCCTCCTGGAATGTTTGTCTCAGCAGTTTCTAACCCCCTCCTCTGTTAGTGGGTTTATTACTACCTTATAACTCTAACACAGTTTACACAGTCATACAGTATCGGGGTGGAACAATTTTAGTCATTACCATAAACATACAAATTCATCTATCAAATAGCCACCCTTTGTCTTGATGACAGCTTTGCAAACTCTTGGCATTCTCTCAACCAGCTTCACCTGGAATGCTTTTCCAACAGTCTTGAAGGAGTTCCCACATATGCTGAGCACTTGTTGGCTGCTTTTCCTTCACTCTGCGGTCCAACTCATCCAAAACCATCTCAATTGGGTTGAGGTCAGGTGATTGTGGGGGCCAGGTCATCTGATGTAGCACTCCATCACTCTCCTTCTTGGTAAAATAGCCCTTGAGGTGTGTTGGGTCTTTGTCCTGTTGAAAAACAAATGATAGTCCCACTAAGCCCAAACCAGATGGGATGGCGTATCGCTGTAGAATGCTGTAGGTAGCCATGCTGGTTAAGTGTGCCTTGAATTCTAAATAAATTACAGACACCAGCAAAGCACCCCCACACCATAACACCTCCTCCATGCTTTACGGTGGGAAATACACATGTGGAGATAATCCGTTCACCCACACTGCGTCTCACAAAGACACGGCAGTTGGAACCAGAAATCTCAAATTTGGACTCCAGACCAAAGGACACATTTCCACCGGTCTAATGTCCATTGCTCGTGTTTCTTGGCCCAACCAGGTCTCTTCTTATTATTGGTGTCCTTTAGTAGTGGTTTCTTTGCAGCCTGATTCACACAGTACTCTCTGAATAGTTTATGTTGAGATGTGTCTGTTACTTGAACTCTGTGAAGCATTTATTTGGGCTGCAATTTCTGAGGCTGGTAACTTTAATGAACTTATCCTCTGCAGCAGAGGTAACTCTGGGTCTTCCATTCCTGTGGCAGTCCTCATGAGAGCCAGTTTCATCATAGCGCTTGATGGTTTTTGCAACTGCACTTGAAGAAACTTTAAAAGTTCTTGAAATGTTCCTTATTGACTGACCTTTATGTCTTAAAGTAATGATGGACTGTCATTTCTCTTTGCTTATTTGAGCTGTTCTTGCCATAATATGGACTTGGTATTTTACCAAATAGGGCTATCTTCTGTATACCACCTCTACCTTGTCACAACACAACTGATTGGCTCAAACGCATTAAGAAGGAAAGACATTCCACAAATTAACTTTTAAGAAGGCACACCTGTTAACTGAAATGCATTCCAGGTGACTACTTCATGAAGCTGGTTGAGAGAATGCCAAGAGTGTGCAAAGCTGTCATCAAGGCAAAGGGTGGCTATTTGAAGAATCTCAAAAATAAAATATATTTTGATTTGTTTAACACTTTTTTGCTTACTACATGATTCCATATGTGTTATTTCATAGTTTTGATGTCTTCACTATTATTCTACAATGTAAAAAATAGTAAAAAATAAAGAAAAACCGTTGAATGAGTAGGTGTGTCCAAACTTTTGACTGGTACTGTATATACAGTGGGGGAAAAAAGTATTTAGTCAGCCACCAATTGTGCAAGTTCTCCCACTTAAAAAGATGAGAGAGGCCTGTAATTTTCATCATAGGTACACGTCAACTATGACAGACAAAATGAGGAAAAAAAATCCAGAAAATCACATTGTAGGATTTTTCATGAATTTATTTGCAAATTATGGTGGAAAATAAGTATTTGGTCAATAACAAAAGTTTCTCAATACTTTGTTATATACCCTTTGTTGGCAATGACACAGGTCAAACGTTTTCTGTAAGTCTTCACAAGGTTTTCACACACTGTTGCTGGTATTTTGGCCCATTCCTCCATGCAAATCTCCTCTAGAGCAGTGAAAGATGTTCTATGGGGTTGAGATCTGGAGACTGGCTAGGCCACTCCAGGACCTTGAAATGCTTATTACGAAGCCACTCCTTCGTTGCCCGGGCGGTGTGTTTGGGATCATTGTCATGCTGAAAGACCCAGCCACGTTTCATCTTCAATGCCCTTGCTGATGGAAGGAGGTTTTCACTCAAAATCTCACGATACATGGCCCCATTCATTCTTTCCTTTACACGGATCAGTCGTCCTGGTCCCTTTGCAGAAAAACAGCCCCAAAGCATGATGTTTCCACCCCCATGCTTCACAGTAGTTATGGTGTTCTTTGGATGCAACTCAGCATTCTTTGTCCTCCAAACACGACGAGTTGAGTTTTTACCAAAAAGTTCTATTTTGGTTTCATCTGACATTCTCCCAATCCTCTTCTGGATCATCCAAATGCACTCTAGCAAACTTCAGATGGGCCTGGACATGTACTGGCTTAAGCAGGGGGACACGTCTGGCACTGCAGGATTTGAGTCCCTGGCGGCGTAGTGTGTTACTGATGGTAGGCTTTGTTACTTTGGTCCCAGCTCTCTGCAGGTCATTCACTAGGTCCCCCCGTGTGGTTCTGGGATTTTTGCTCACCGTTCTTGTGATCATTTTGACCCCACGGGGTGAGATCTTGCGTGGAGCCCCAGATCGAGTGAGATTATCAGTGGTCTTGTATGTCTTCCATTTCCTAATAATTGCTCCCACAGTTGATTTCTTCAAACCAAGCTGCTTACCTATTGCAGATTCAGTCTTCCCAGCCTGGTGCAGGTCTACAATTTTGTTTCTGGTGTCCTTTGACAGCTCTTTGGTCTTGGCCATAGTGGAGTTTGGAGTGTGACTGTTTGAGGTTGTGGACAGGTGTCTTTTATACTGATAACAAGTTCAAACAGGTGCCATTAATACAGGTAACGAGTGGAGGACAGAGGAGCCTCTTAAAGAAGAAGTTACAGGTCTGTGAGAGCCAGAAATCTTGCTTGTTTGTAGGTGACCAAATACTTATTTTCCACCATAATTTGCAAATAAATTCATAAAAAAATCCTACAATGTGATTTTCTGGAAAAAAAAATTCTCAATTTGTCTGTCATAGTTGACGTGTACCTATGATGAAAATTACAGGCCTCTCTCATCTTTTTAAGTGGGAGAACTTGCACAATTGGTGGCTGACTAAATACTTTTTTCCCCCACTGAACAAAAATATAAACGCAACATGCAACAATTTCATTGATTTTCTGAGTTACAGTTCATATGAGGAAATCAGTCAGTTGAAATAAATAAATTAGGCCCTTACCTATGGATTTCACATGACTGGGAATACAGATATGCATCTGTTGGTCACAGATACCTTAAAAAAAGATGGGCCTCAGGATCTCGTCACAGTATTTTTGTGCATTCAAATTGCCATCGATAAAATGCAATTGTGTTCATTGTCCATAGCTTATGCCTGCCCATACCATAACCCCACCACCACCATGGGGCACTCTGTTCACAACGTTGACATTAGCAAACCACTCGCCCACACGACACCATACACGTGGTCTACGGTTGTTAGGCCAGTTGGACGTACTGTCAAATTCTCTAAAACAATGTTGGAGACGGCTAATGGTAGAGAAATTAACATGGAATTATCTGGCAACAGCTCTGGTGGACATTCCTGCAGTCAGCATGCCAATTGCATGCTCCCTCAAAACTTGAGACATCTGTGGCATTGTGTTGTGCGACAAAACTGCGAAATTTTAGTGGCCTTATATTGTCCCCAGCACAAGGTGCACCTGTGTAATGATCATGCTGTTTAATCAGCTTCTTGATATACCACACCTGTCAGGTGGATGGATTATATTGGCAAAGGAGAAATGCTGACTAACAGGGATGTGAACAAATGTCTTTCGTTCTCAAAACAAGGGTCTGGGCGTACTGCCAAATTGCAGATACTGATAGTGAGGATTCACTCAGTCACTTGCATGAACACAGAAAACGGTTATTAGAAAAACACATGAATAGAACACAGAAATGTATTATTAGAAAAGCACAAAAACAAAACTTTCCATCACAGTGTGACTACAATGAAACATGTTTACGGTGACAGGTGTTGTCTATGGTTGACTTAGTTATGACAACAGTGTGACTAAGATGCTGAAAGCTGCTCATCATCACCTACTCACAGCCTCTTGACAGCTGTGATGACAGGTACTTCACCTATCTCTCTCACTTCTCTCACGTCTCTCCTTACCTCCCTCCCCTCCTCCCTCAGACACGTTTGCCAGCAAGGTGGCGGCCACGCAGGACCAGCACGCCGATGCGTCGGTGGGCAACGTGACGGGCAGCAACGCGGTCAACGTGTTCCTGGGCATCGGGGTGGCGTGGTCGGTGGCAGCCGTCTACTGGAAGGTGCAGGGCAAGGAGTTCCGCGTGGACCCGGGCTCCCTGGCCTTCTCCGTCACTCTCTTCACCAGCTTCGCCTTCATCTGCATGGGCGTGCTGCTGTTCCGACGGCGGCCCTCTATCGGGGGGGAGCTGGGCGGGCCGCGGACAGCACGCATCATCACCAGCCTCCTCTTCCTGGGCCTCTGGTTCCTCTACGTCCTCTTCTCCAGCCTGGAGGCCTACTGCCACATAGAGGGCTTCTAGAGGACACATGAGAGCAGAGACAGGACTACTAGTCAAAACATTGATATACATTATAGTTATTATAATACACACCTACTACAGGACAAGGCCCAGGCCAAAGGTTGGGACCTGGTCATTGTCACTGGATCACTAATACCTAAGGGATCTGTAGACATACCCGATATACACACATTTACATACAAAACACATACACACACATACTGAAACATGAACTGTACATATAACTACATGCATGCGCAAAACACACACACGTGGTCTCTCACGAAGACAAAACATACACATACAGTACTGTAACAAAGGCACCACACGGGTTGTGTATGGCCTGGAGCCTGGAAGACACCCAGTTAACATCAACCTCCTATTGCACACTCAAATGTTATACACACTCACTGGACAAACGAGGAAGAGAAGGAGAGAAAATAAAATATTGTATTGGTCAAGGAAGTGATGAAGGAAGTAAGACAGGAGAGATTTCATAGTAGGAAGAATGTTCAGAATGTAAACCGGCATGTCGGAAAAGAGGGAGAGCGAAAGAGAAAGTGACAGACAGGTGTGTAGAAACTAAGTGTTGCAGTGGCATTCTATTCATTCCAGCTGGCTGCGTAACATGGTTTTGGGTCCAGCTAGACTGCTTTAACTGAAGCAGGGTAGAGTGCCATGGGTTTTGCAGGGATGGCCATAGCTCTTTCAATTGGTGCAGGGGAGGCGAACCAGACTCAAGCCACTCGACACAATCCATGTCTGTGTGGCCTTAAAGCAGCACCCCTCCTCCCTTTCACTGGGGGTTCCTTTTCAAAGACAGAGTCCACACACGTACGAGCAGTGATGGAAAAAGTACTCAATTATCATACGTGAGTCAAAGTAAAGATACCTTAATAGAAAATGACTCAAGTAAAAGTCACCCAGTAAAATACTACTTGTTCTAAAAGTATCTGGTTTTAAATGTACTTAAGTACAGTGGTGCAAAAAGTACTATATTGTCAGACTTGAGTAAAAGTAAATGCTATACATCAAATTACGTATATTAAGCAAACCAGACCGCACAATTTTATTTTTTCTTTCTTTTTTACGGACAGCCAGGGGCACACTCCATAGCTCAGACATAATTTACAAATGCAGTATTTGTGTTTAGTGAGTCCACCAGATCAGAGCCAGTAGGGATGACAATGCGTTATATTGATATGTGCGTGAATTGGAACATATTGCTGTCCTGCCTAAGCATTCAAAATGTAACGAGTACTTTTGGGTGTCGGGGAAAATCTATGGGAATAAAAAGTACATATTTTCTTTAGGAATGTTATTGAGTACAAGTAAAAGTTAAAGTAAAAATATAAATAGTTAAGTAGAGTACAGATACCCCAAAAACTACTTAACTTTTAAGTCAAAGTATTTTTTACTTAGTTACCTTACACCACTGCGTAGTAGTGGAATGAGTCCATCTTCAGTCGCTATGACAGAGCACCATGAAAATGGTTGATCAATGAGTAGAATGTTTACATTTAGCAACGGGAGATACTGAGTAAAACAACAACAACAAAACTGAAAGCCCCGAGTTGCAGTTATAGTTTTCTATAGAGGGGAGGTGTTAATTCCGCATGACATTGAAACAAGCTCTCAATGCTGTGTTGGTGTAAATATATGTATACTATAGGAGTGTAGATGTATTTATCAGAGGGACTTCTCTACAGATATGGTGGGATCGGGTGGCCAATAGGAACAGATATAATGCATGTGGTTCAGAAACTAGTCACCTCTTTCCGACTTGACAGGAAAATGACTTTTGGAGGTAGCTTGTGTAAGTTATGGTTTAGCAATGTAGGTACATTGATGATGTAAATATTATTTGATGTTACTGTCCAAGGATGAGTTACTATCCACTGAAGCACAGCACAAAACGACACATTAATCTCCTGGAAATATGATACTACAAGAGAGAGTGTATCGCTATCTAACATATACTTTTCAAAAACAATCCTTTACCTGAATACAGGTATAAAGACCAAACTTTACATATACAAATATACTGCATACCTTTGGCTCCACGCTTGCTCAGTGGACAGTAACTATTCATTGTACTTTAGTGGATGTAAAGGTAAAAGCAGAGAGGGGTGGTGAGGTTGAGGGTAGCGTTTGTTTGGTCCAAAAGAGATCATATGTGAGGATATTAGCCACCTGTGTAAGTCCAAAAGAGATCATATGTGAGGATATTGGCCACCTGTGTAAGACTTCAGGACCAAGAGAGTTCTGTACCAAGATATTTATATTGTTGTTCATTCAATCGAAATCAGTCAATATTTGTGAAGAAAAAAACATGTGGTTCGTTTGTGATACTTGTGATACTATAGCGGAGCAACTTTTAGGTGTGGAGGGCTGTAACCCTTTGCTGTGGAATAGTGGGTAGAGATGCATGACATGACAGAATAATAGTGACAGCACGGCACCAGCATGGACAAACATAATAATAATGCATGGGTGGTGACATGAGAATACAGTGTTTCTGTATTTCATGGGAGAATGGTTCACATAAAGCAGGAGGTCCAAACTGCAGCCAGACCTGTGAAGAGCATGCAGACTGCCTCTGCTCCTCACCTGTTTACAGTAAAGCTCTGGAAACAGCCCAACCCAACCCCAGCTAATTGGCCCAAAATACAGCAACACTGGACCACCATCAGTACTTAAGACCATGGCATATAAGTTATCTTATTTTGGAGTGAGGCTTACAGTACACCTACTTGTCCAACAGTGTTGGTTCAAATGCTCCTATTCTTCTGGTTATTCTGGTTTCTTCCCTTTTGAAATCGAAACCTCCCCGTTTGCGTAACAGTGAAACTGGGAGAGATTACATTTCAACCGGTGGGTTCTCATCATGTTCTCATCAGGTACAGACTGTTATGCACTAACTACTGATCGTCACTACAGTAATTCTGCATCATACCCATTTAATGCCTTAAAGTCTAGTATTTAATCCTTAGTTAAATTTTACTTGTCTTGCACTTTGTTGAGTATATGTGTATGCTTTGAGTGGGCACCATAAACCAAATTGATTAGTGTGCAATATGTGGAACCAGTGGAAGATAAGAGCAATCTCTTCTACTTAGCTAAGAAGAGAGGCAGAGGTAATATACATTATATATACAAAAGTATGTGGACACCCCTTCAAATTAGTGGATTCGGCTTTATACACCGTTGCTGACAGGTGTATAAAATTTAGCACACCGCCATGCAATCTCCATAGACAAACATTGGCAGTAGAATGGCCTTACTGAAGAGCTCAGTGACTTTCAATGTGGCACCGTCATAGGATGCCACCTTTCCAACAAGTCAGTTTGTCAAATTTCTGCCCTGCTAGAGCTGCCCAGGTCAACTGTAAGTGCTATTATTGTGAAGTGGAAACGTCTAGGAGCAACAACGGCTCAGCCGCGAAGTGGTAGGCCACACAAGCTTACAGAACGGGACCGCCGAGTGCTGAAGCGCATAAAAAATCTTCGGTCCTTGGTTGCAACACTCACTACTGAGTTCCAAACTGCCTCTGGAAGCAACGTCAGCACAAGAACTGTTTGTCGGGAGCATCATGAAATGGGTTTCCATGGCCGAGCAGCCGCACACAAGTTTGGTGGAGGAGGAATAATTGTCTGGGGCTGTTTTTCATGGTTCGAGCTAGGCCTCTTAGTTCCAGTGAAGGGAAATATTAACGCTACAGCATAGAATGGCATTCTAGATGATTCTGTGCTTCCAATTTTGTGGCAACAGTTTGGGGAAGGCCCTTTCTTGTTTCAGCATGACAATGCCCCCGTGTACAAAGCGAGGTCCATACAGAAATGGTTTGTCGAGATCGGTGTGGAAGAACTTGACTGACCTGCACAATCGCCCAACATCAGTGCCCGACCTCACTAATGCTCTTGTGGCTAAATGGAAGCAGGTCCCCGCAGCAACGTTCCAACATCTAGTGGAAAGTCTTCCCAGAAGAGTGGAGGCTGTTATAGCAGCAAAGGGGGGACCGACTCCATATTAATGCCCATGATTTTGGAATGAGATGTTCGACGAGCAGGTGTCCACATACCTTTGGTCATGTAGTGTATGGTTACATATAAACTGAAATAACATCTTCTTGAAAGATCCACTTAGGTATACTGTGTTTACTCTGGATTTGACTGTACTATATCATATTTTGTTACTCCTGCCCCAATCTCAATGAGATGAAAGTGGAATAAGTAAGATGGTGGGAGATGGGGAGGGGCAGTGAACTTTTAGAAGACCTGGTCCTTACATGTGGCTCAATCACCTGACTTACTGAGTCGCTAAGAAAACATGTATAATAACAGAAGACAACAGGTTGACACAAAATGGAGGTGTGTTTATCTCAGTATTGCCAGGTGTTCTGAGATGGATATGGAGAGAGAATAGAACACTGCAGTGAGGCTCTGAGTCAATATGCTGCACAATACTAGAGACAGATGTTATATCGTATGGGAGTTTTCCCCACTTATTTTAATTTTAGAGTTCAGGATAGTTGAACTCTAGTTGAACTGTAGAGTTGTCAGTCAGTACAACCAGTGAGAATGATTAACATTTAAATATTACAAATGCAAAAAGTGGATTAAAGAGTAAAGACATTTTGGAAATAAAGTGAGTAAACAAATTGACCCCTCAAAACTACAGATGTATTGATTGAAATAGTAACTTAATGAAATTGGAAGGCACACTTAAGAATAGTCATGTATAAATATGGTTATTGTTGTTTGTATAACATACATAATAGTAACAAAGATTTCAGTTACCTTGGCCCTCCTCAGTGTTTCCTGACTGCCAACTTTATATCTCTTCTTCAAAAGAATTCCAGAAGTGACGTTTTTCTATTTCCAAATGATATTGATAATGGTGGAAGCACTATAGATGTAGACCTGATGGTTTAGGCAGGTAATAAAGAGATATTTTGATATTTCTCTAATTGTCCAATTTGAAGACAAATTTCCCCTTTAACAGTTAATTTGATGTAGCACTAGCTGATGTCTAATTTCTCTCCTCCTAAATCACTGTGTCTTATGTTTTTGTAGCCTACATGTACATTTCTGTTGCCCAGATTATTTACATTATTTATATTTATTAATTATATTTTATTGTTCAACAGCTCCTTGAAGCAATCCATTTGAACTGTTACAATGCTTCAAAGAGAGTTGCAATGTACAATATAAACCTGAATCTTATTTGCTTTCATCTTGATGAGCAGTCAACTCCGCTCACTCAGTGGGAGTAAAACACTTATTTTCTCCAGTATTTGTTGCGCCCTCTGACAACCGACATATATTTATTTAATTCACTTGAAGACTATCAAGTGAGATTAGCATGTTTACATAAAAATAGTAATGGACATTGCGAGTATCTTGTCATTTTGTTCAGGGTTGTGATATATAGAATGACATTTACAGGCCATTTACAGTGGTCATTGGGTTGGTTATGGTATGCCTTTCCCTGAATAGAACTGTCTACAATGTTCAGACAATGTTCCGTTTTTGTATGACTTCTAGTTAACTTTCTGGCTTTTGCTATTGCTGTAGATGAGATATCACTCCCAGATGTTTTATGTGTGTGCTGTAAATGTCATCCTATGTGCAAATGCATGAACCCCTTGAGTGTTAGCATGGTCTGTTATGGACGTCTAGGTTTACATTTGGATCGGGTTATCCCAAAACAGTTGCTCTTGTCCTGTGTGGCTGCTTGCGTGGTCTGCTCACACTCACAACAAACTGAGCAATGTCGACTTGGCCTAGCAGCAGGTGAATTGTCACTTTTTGATTATGTGTATACAGTTTACTTATTTATTTACCATCTATAAAAGTTGTGAAAAGAAAGCCTGACTTTTCCTGTCTATGTCTGAACGTATCTGATCATTTGGTTGTCCGTTTGTTGGAGTATGATATTTCTGTGTCTGTGTTCGTGTTCGTGCCCCTCATCTTTCTGTATTGGGGTGCTCTTCAATGTGTCCTTTGTGCAGTTTTATCTGTGAACCTTTCTCTCTGCCTGACATTTGTATGGAATAGTGACTGACTTAAAGAAGATATGTGATATTTAACATTTATTCAATACTGTAATAAATGATTTGAAAATGATGTTTAATTTTTTAATGAAAGTAAAAACAAAGGAAAACTTGTTTTGGAGAACCTATGGCATGAGGTGTAATGTGTTCTGGAAAAACAACTATGTAATCAACTCAAGTTGACCGTATTGAATATAGTTTATCTATTTTCAACGCTTACTGTGTCTGTGTAATCATTTTTTGCATGACAATTTGAATGCAAGTGACAGACAACATTGACAACAACTTACATTACATGTCATTGAGTAGGCTGCAATTCAAGACTTTCTCTCCTTATACACTGACCAAAAATATAAACGCAACATGCAACAATTTCAAAGATTTTACTGAGTTACAGTTCATATAAGGAAATCAGTCAATTTAAATAAATTCCCTAATCTATTGTTTTCACATGACTGGGAATACATATATGCATCTGTTGGTCACAGATACCTTTTTTTTAAAAGGTAGGGGCGTGGATCAGAAAACCAGTCAGTATCTAGTGTGACCACCATTTGCCTCATGTAGCGCGACACATCTCCTTCGCAAAGAGTTGATCAAGGCTGTTGATTGTGGCCTGTGGAATGTTGTCCCACTCCTCTTCAATGGCTGTGCGCAGTTGCTGGGTATTGGCGGGAACTGGAACACGTGGTCGTACACGTCGATCCAGAGCATCCCAAACATGCTCAATGGGTGACATGTCTGATGAGTATGCAGGCCATGGAAGAACTGGGACATTTTCAGCTTCCAGGAATTGTGTACAGATCCCTGCGACATGGGGCCATGCATTATCATGCTGAAACATGAGGTGATAGTGGTGGATGAATGGCACAATAATGGGCCTCAGGATCTCGTCACAGCATCTCTGTGCATTTAAATTGCCATTGATAAAATGCAATTGTGTTCGTTGTCAGTAGCTTATGCCTGCCCATACCATAACCCCACCGCCACCATGGGGCACTCTGTTCACAACATTGACATCAGCAAACCGCTCGCCCACACAACGCCATACGCCCGGTACAGTTGAAACCGGGATTCATTCCGTGAAGAGCACACTTCTCCAGCGTGCCAGTGGCCATCGAAGGTGAGCATTTACCCACTGAAGTTGGTGACGACGCCGAACTGCAGTCAGGTCAAGACCCTGGTGAGAACGACGAGTACGCAGATGAGCTTCCCTCAGACGGTTTCTGACAATTTGTGCAGAAATTCTTCCGTTGTGCAAACCCACAGTTTAATCAGCTGTCCAGGTGGCTAGTCTCAGACAGGTGAAGAAGCCGGATGTGTAGGTCCTGGGCTGGCCAGATGGACACACTGCCAAATTCTCTAAAACAACGTTGGACACGGCATATGATAGAGAAATTAACATTAAATTCTCTGGGAACAGCTCTGGTGGACATTCCTGCAGTCAGCATGCCAATTGCATGCTCCCTTGAGACATCGTGTTGTGTGACAAAACGTTTTAGAGTGGCCTTTTACTGTCCCCAGCACAAGGTGCACCTGTGTAATGATCATGCTGTTTAATCAGTTTTTTGATATGCCACACCTGTGAGGTGGATGGATTATCTTGTTAAAGGAGAAATGCTCACTAACAGGGATGTAAACAAATTTGTGCACACAATTTGAGAGAAATAAGCTTTTTGTGCTTATGGAAAATTGCTGGGATCTTTTATTACAGCTCATGAAACACTTTACTTGTTGCGTTTACATTTTTTTGTTCGGTATATCTCAATCTCAAAAATAATACAATATATTGACAATTTTAGGTATGAAATCAAGACTGTTTGGCAGATTGACCGTCGTCCTCTTACCCCCAGTTTGCCAAGGGCCAAGGCAGATAATAACCATCATAACCAATGTGAAAAACAACACATGACCTCACTGTATTGGGGCACATTACTGCGCAAGTGCATTCTTGCACGGGTCGTCTGACATAACATCGAATAGGTTTGTTGCCTAGTGAAGAATTTGAAATCCTGTAAAATAAGTAATTGAAAATAAGAAATACTTTAAGATTTATTTCTATAAATTGAGCGGAGACTGATAAATCAATCGCGTAACTGTGTGGGGATAAAGGTAACCGCGCGGACGCCATTGTTTACTTGATCTAGCGTACTGTTAGCTAGCTAGTTTGTTAAGGAAACTAGATAGAAACAACGTTGCTAGCTATATCGTCTCTGGTTAATTTATTGAGGATGGCACTAGCGATAAAACTGTTAGCTACACAGTATAATAAGGAAGAAACATTGTCAGAGATAGTGAGCAACGGGGTATTGTCGTCTACCAATATTTAACTAAAACAGCGAGCGCAGAGCTGGGGCGTATTCATTACGCTTATTCTGTTGCAAAACGTTTCTTAAACGGAAGCAAATTCAACGAAACGGGGCGGGACCTACCTGAATTTGTCCAATAGAAACCCTCGTTTTGTTCTGTTAGCTTCCGTAATGAATACACCCCTAGCTAGCTAGTTGTTTTCTTGCTTGTATTTATAGCCAACGCGTTAGCTTGCTAGGTTATTTATATTAGTAGCTAGCTTTATACTCTCATGCACAGCTCAGTTTTCCTATGTTTACTTTTAAACCAACTTTAGCTAGTTAACTGGTTCATTGTGGATGTTCACAGTTTCTCCCTCTTTCCTCCAGGTGGGGAGATGTCATACCACTCGTCTTCTCGCAGCTCTTCTCGTAACACCGATTGCAAGGTCTATGTTGGCGACTTGGGCAACGGTGCTGCCAAGGGTGAGCTAGAACGGGCGTTCAGTTACTATGGCCCTTTACGCAGCGTTTGGGTGGCAAGGAACCCCCCAGGTTTCGCCTTTGTGGAGTATGAAGATGCCCGTGATGCAGAGGACGCAGTTAAAGGCATGGATGGAAAGTGAGTAACTTTGTATTGATCTGCACATTTCACAGCCCATAATGTTGTCACATCAGTTTATAGATATTTGGGTTGAAGTGGTGTGTTTCAGTTTTGGGATATTAATTGTTGTAATTCAGGCCATAATCTTGCAGATGTTGCCCAGTATTACACTGTTTTCTTTCTTACCCAATTATTTACATTTACATTTTAGTCATTTAGCAGACGCTCTTATCCAGAGCGACTTACAGTTAGTGAATACATCTTTTTTTTTATACTGGCCCCCCGTGGGAATCAAACCCACAACCCTGGCGTTGCAAACGCCATGCTCTATCAACTGAGCTACATCCCTGCCGGCCATTCCCTCCCCTACCCTGGACGACGCTGGGCCAATTGTGCGCCGCCCATGAGTCTCCCGGTCGCGGCCGGCTGCGACAGAGCCTGGATTCGAACCAGGATCTCTAGTGGCACAGTTAACACTGCGATGCAGTGCCTTAGACCACTGCGCCACTCAGGAGACAATTATCACGAAACTCTGCCATCTCTCCCTACCTCAGGGTGCTGAGCGGCTCTCGGATCCGTGTGGAGCTGTCCACTGGCATGTCACGGAAGACCAAACATGGCCGCCCCAGCCGCCGCCACTTTGACCCTCAAGACCGCTGCTACCAGTGTGGGGATAGGGGCCACTATGCCTATGACTGCTACCGTTTCAGCAAGAGGGGAGGAGGTCGTCGGAGCAGGTATTCTACTTGCCCAATGTCTGCTGGCTGCCTCTGATATACTGCCAGTAGCAGTCATAATTCTGCATAATGCAGATTATGTAGTTTTCTCTTTATGCAACATTGTTCTTATTACATCACAGTATCACTAGGTTTGAGAAAAATGTCACTGTATGTTGTTGAGGAAAAACTATTAAGCACAGACAAAATATGCTGATCTGGTTGGATTTGTCTCTACTGCTGAGGGGCAATGCCGTCCTCTTTATATTTCACTACTGTGGTTATATAGTAGAGCAGGGGTTCTTAAACTTTTTCAGCTCGAGACCAAAATGAGAAATTGACTGTGATCTAAATTGTCCTCTGATCCAAATTAAGTAGAAATAGTGTGTGATTATATCACAGCCTGTTTCTTGTATTCCAGATCACGCTCTCGCTCCCGGTCTCGTTCCGGCTCCAGGTCACGTGGCAGCCGCTATCGATCCCGCTCCCGCAGCAATGACCGGTAAGTCACCAGGGTTTCTCCTCCTATCCCCTGCTTTGCTACTGTCATTCAAACCTCTCCCTGTGCTGATACTGGTCTCTCTTCTACACACAGCAGCAGGCACCGCTCCCCATCTTATCCCAAACGTAGGAAGAGGTAAGAGTCTACGGTTAATTTTGCATGCTGATGACATTGTATATTTTTTTTATTGGTTTCATAGGAAGTATAGTCTACATTTGTATTCTGAGCAAACCTGTTCGATCATCCATGTTGTTCCTGCAAATGTATTCATATGATTGATTGTTTTCATTTAATTTATCTATTGGGTTCAAAACAGGTCATTTTCTTGAAACACTTAAAACACTTCACCCTTCCATATTAGGTCTGTCTCCCCTGCGCGGTCCAAGTCCAGGACCTCTGTTAGGAGGTAAGCCACTTTGCCCAATACTTTCCTCTTGAAAGCTGTCATGTCTCTTGATCCCATCTGGAGTTGGGGTGCCTGCGTTTTTGCTCCCATGTTTTTTTGTGTTGCAGTCGTTCCCGTTCTCGGTCAGGGTCCCTGGCCAGAGGGCACTCGGCCTCTCGCTCCAGATCCCGCTCTCCCAGCCATAAGAGGAATAGGTAAGCTCTCTGCCTCGTCAACCCATACCTTCACAGCTGCTACTGCACTGTGTAAATGCCATGACATAAAACGATCGTCTTTGTCTTGTAGCCCATATTGTACAATACTGCTAATTATACTTAATTTGGGTGATTTGGAATATTGTTTTGCAAATGTGCTGGAAGCCCCCCCCCCTTCTCCCCTTACCTCTTTTAATCACAAAATCACATTTTTCAAAGATGACAGTCCACATATTCACTCAGCTTAAGTATACTGCCATCTGTTAGACAGGGCTAGGTGTGATCAGGTAAGTCGTGGGTAGCTGCCCCCTCAACCTCAGACCAGCCTCCACACGAAGTCTGCTGAGTCGACCTTCCAGAACACACAGAGCGACAACTCATCAGAGAGATGGCTGCTGCTGGAGATGGGGCCAGGGAGGGGGAGAGAAATAAATAGTCAGGGACTCTAACTCACCCCAAGCTAGAGTAAGGAACACTGCCCACCCCAAACCCCCCTCTTTATCTTTTACAAATACCTGATTTTAATGTTCTTTTCTCTTGGAGGTCCCTCTCCTAGAATGACCTGGCCAGACCTTGATTAGCTTCAGAGAGTCACACACAGAGGATGAGCCTAACCTCGGAGACAGAGGGGCTGTTTGGGTGACGGCTGGGGGGAGCGGGGCTCTTCTCTTTTCTCTTCTCCCTCAGATCCAGCCTCAATTTGATTAGCTTCAGAGGGCGAGAGAACCTCAAAAACCCAAAAGAGAAATCTGTCGTGATCAGACTCCGGTGACCAATCAGCCTTTTTTTAAAGAGAGAGTGTGGGGAGTCGACTGACTGCACAAGCACTTACCAGGGTCATCCTTGCTGTGTTAACGTCCTCCCGGAGGGTGAAAAGGGCTGACCAGAAATCAGCCTGCGCCACGCTGGTTAAAGAGGTCGTCCGACGCACACTCTGACGAGACACATCCATCCTACGCGCACACACACAGTTCCACCCACCCCACTCCCTCCCAGAACCCACGCACCACAGACCTGAATGCTGAGCCAAGTTCAGTCGACCAGTTAAGGCCCCCTCCCTACAGAGCCCGGCCTCTTGCTTAGCTTCTGAGAGGGTGAGAAAGGAGAGCTGACGAGAGATCAGACTTCAAGACCCTCCGAGTGTGTCTTCGAGTTCTAGCATCCGTCGCTTCTCTGTACATGTTGTTTCTGCCACTGTCTCCAAAGGTAACCAAAACCCAAGAGTCAATGTCATTCATGATCAGAACACAGACGTATAGTCTGATACTCCCTAACATACTGTACGCTAACATTCAACTATCCAGAGCATGCACTGTCAGAATCCACAGGTGTATGTGTGTCTTTCTGTCTGTGGGTGGGTGTATGAGTGTTAAATATTATCTTTCGAATACATTACATATTATCCCGGGTGTAGTGATACAGTGTAGGGTTTTTTAGGGAGAATGTAGCTGATTTACTTCTGAAAAAGAACAGATACCTTGATGGTGGCTTATCCTAATACTGTATATTAGGTCAACCTATTTGAATATTTGCGCTGTTCTCTTGGGTTTTAAATAAGTGTCTGCACATAGTTTACCATATCAAGATAGGATTCTAAAGATGTGGGCTTGCAAAAGGCAAGTCTTTTGTCATTTATTTGGTAAGTGTTTGTTTTGGGTTCCATTCGTAAAGTTCAGCTCCTACCCTGGTCTTTTGTCTCATTGTGTGAAAATTAAAGGGATGATTTTATCACCTCAAACCCCCTTTAAAACACCCCAGTCTCTCAACACCCAACTCCTCCATCTCCTTGACCTCTGGAACTTTCACTTGTTGATTTAACTATGCAAAATTAGGGTTCCCCTTCCTACATGTTATATAATTTGTGGAAATTGGCAATATCCAATGTACCTGTAATGTGTTGTATTTATAAAGTATGAAAGTGTCTTGACCAAGGCAAACTGGTTGTAGTGGGACAGAGTGCAATATGGGCCAGCAGGGTTGGAGCTGTGATTGGTTCTGAGATGGGTGCCGGGCTAGTTATTGAGTGGACATGCTGGGACAAGATGGGTGCCGGGCTGGCTACTAAGTGGAAATGCTGTCTGCCCTGTACTTACACCCCTCTCTGTCTGTTTCAGTCGTTCCAGATCTCCAAGCCAGAAAAAGAGCCCCACCCCAGGCATAGATTGATTTGAAGACTAAACTCGTCCCCATCCCCCTCCAACCAACTGGTTTAGCCTTGCAGCTGTTTGTTTTGTCTTTGTTCCCTGCATTGATTAGAATCTACCCCTTCCTTTTCTGATGCCATGTAATTACTCTATATAATTGGCTTTTATCTAACCCTGCATGCCTTACACGATGTCACATTCCTAAAATGGCTCTCCCATATGTCAATCTTTTCTATAAAGCAAAACAATTCAAATATCTAATTTCAGAAGTGGGATTTGTGAACCAGAACTTTGTATTTGTTCTTATTTCTTATCTACTATATTCAGTATGGCATTGTGTTCAAGAGCTGTAACGGATGTACTTTCAGTTTTGCTTTCCCTGGCTTATATGACAGTAGGCGATTTTTGAATAAATCTCAACACATTAATTAATTGTTTTGTTTTTCTTTTGAACATTGAGAACATCTACAGAATGTGTCTTACATGGAGATGTTTTATATTGAAAAAGGAAATGACATGGTATGTTTCCCATGTAAAATGGTTTGCAGTCAATAAGTTTTCATTTTCAAACTTATGCCCCACCTTATCACTTTTGGAAGATGTGTTGACATAGCCAACACCTTTATTCATGGTTATTTCCTTATAACCCATTGTCAATATGTCCATTGTATCTGGTGCAAGTAATCTTGGCTCTCTTTTCAACCTTGCTAATTAAAATCAATTCTCAAAAAGCTGTAACTACCTAGATCACTCACCTGAATTGAAATTCTATTGACTGTAGAAATAAAGATGGTTAATGTTTACTTTTATTTTTTTACAGATAAGTGATCAATACAGTAGTAGTGGGTTGATCTCTGACTACGGGATATTCAGAAAGGCTTGTGTGTTTTGTGGTTTTTAACTGGTCCTCAGTTGATGATTACATTATTGACGTGCTTTTAGGCCAATTGGAAACCGCAGCGGACTCTTCAAGGCGGGCCCAATGGTGTGTCTTTTTCATGACTTTTCCGTCCATTTCACACCGTCATTGCTACCAACCTGTTTAACTGGAACAACATGGCTATGGCAGGCCGTTATTACGAAGGCGGCAGGGCAACAAAAAGACTAAAAACCAACGACGGAATGGCAACGGTAAATGATTGATGCTGATTTCGTCTGCGATATAACAAGAAAATGCATTTAAATGTACTCTTTATTTGTAACTAACAATCTCAGACTCATGACGCGGCGTTTCAAAAATGGATTGCACACATTAACGTTAGCTAACTAGCTCGTGCTAGCTTGCGCTCCGGTGTTCCACGATGTTAAAATAAACAATTAATTTTTTTGTAGAATACCTTTCGGTCTACTATTTAATGTTTAGCTTAAATTGCCAGTGGAGTAAACATATCGCTATGTAGCTGGTTAGCTAACTGACTAGTTAGTTATCTGTTCATCATTTTTTTTCTCCAACCACATTGTCTAGCTAACGTTAGCTTGCTAGTTAGCCTTTTTTCTTTTGAATGAATGGGGGGATGCAATCCAGGCCACAAATCATATGGTAGCTAGCTAGTGGTAGCGTAACGTTATTGCTTTGTTCTAGCCAAGTGGTATCGTTTTGCCAGGCACAACCCAGACAACGAACACGAGTTGGTGTGTTAACTTGAAATAAACCTAGCTAGATTCATTATTGACGCGTTCATTGATGTAGCTGGTAACTAGTTAGCGAGCTAATTGGTTTGCTACTTTACCTAGTCAATATTTTCATATTCTCGAATATGCATAACCGTATCTTAGGCCATGTTCTCGTAATATTAGGGATAACAAAATAAATTTCCTCACTAATATTCCCCCCCAAAATTTGCGGACTAGTTACCCCTACATCATGACATGTTGGTAGGTAGTTAATGTTCATCTTTCCTGCCAAGGTGAATAAAATCGAGTTTAGACTAAACTCAACTCCATGGTGAAGGACGTTTGATTAACTCCACCAACGGAGTTTTAGCAGAGAGCAGGCTTTGTGGAATTCAGCTCGAACTACATAGATTCGCCCAAGGTCAATACTCCAAAACGTTTACATTGAAACGCTTACCTTGTACCTATGTTTGTTTTCTGTGGTTGCATCCCTTTGTTTGTCTTAATCCATAAGTTTTAATAAAACGAATCTAATACAACCACCGACTTTCGTTGAGATTCAATTGGCACATGCGCAAACAGTCAGTGGTTGTATTTTATTAGTTTTATTAAAACGTGTGGATTTCAGCAAACAAAGGCATGCAACCACAGAGAATAAACATAGGTACAAGGTAAGCGTTTCATAAATAATTTTTTTTGAAGTATTGACCTTGGACGAATTGATGTGGTCTGGTCTCTGCTCAACTCCATTGGTGGAGTTCTTCAAACTTATTTTACTATGTAGTTGAGTTTATTCCGCTAGCCTCATGCTATGAGCTGACCAGGAAACATGAGTTTATTGCTTAAATTTAATTGGCCCATTCTTTTTTGCAGGAGGGCTATGATGACCCACATAAGACCCTTCCCTCTCCAGTTGTGCATGTGAGGGGCTTGGTGGATGGCATTACGGAGGCTGACCTTGTGGAGGCCCTGCAGGAGTTTGGCGCTATTAGGTGATGAATATGCACATTAAGTGATGTCTGCTTTCAAAAATATCTGCGTGTTCACAACAGTGAAATGGCTCAAGCAGAAGCAGACTGGTACCCAGGCTACTTCGCTTACAATGCACACATTTCATGGTCAAAATGTTGCTCCACACAAACACAATGCAACCATTTATAGTTGGTTACTGTTTAACCAGTTATGGCTATCTTTACCTCTGAAGAGCTTCTGGGTGTGCAGGCTTTTATTCTAACCGTTCTATAACACAATTGATTCAGCTCAAGTTCCCGATGAGCAGCTAGAATCCGAGCTGAAACAAGCCTGCTCACCCAGAAGCACCCCAGAGGAGGCTAGGTCACCTAGCCTGTAAGCAAAGCAAATAAATACACTGTCCTCTTGACTTTGTTATGCATCCTTTATTAATATAACCTTTTGTTTACAGCTATGTGGTTGTTATGCCCAAGAAGCGTCAGGCCCTGGTTGAGTACGAGGATCTGAATGGGTCATGCACTGCTGTGACGTATGCGAATGACAACCAGATCTACATTTCCGGGCACCCAGCCTTTGTCAACTACTCCACCAGCCAGAAGATCTCCCGGCCGGGCGACCCGGACGATTCTAGAAGTGTCAACAATGTGCTACTTCTCACCATCATGAACCCAATCTACCCTGTTACCACGGTAAAGTGTCGGCCACCTCTACCCAACCTGTTGATTCTGTTGTGCTGTGTACTTCGTTATTATTTCTGATAATGTGAATTACTTGTTATGTCTACAGGATGTGCTCTACACGGTCTGCAATAACTGCGGCCCTGTCCAGAGGATTGTCATCTTCCGGAAGAATGGTGTTCAGGCCATGGTGGAATATCCTTTGCTGCAAAATTCATTTTTCAAAGTGATGTATTTTGTGAAACAGTTGCATGCCCTCAGGTAATGCTTGGCGGAACTAAGGAACTCTGGAACTTTAAGTTGACATACTGTCTCTACATACCACGTCAGGCAACCAGCAGTCTGGAACATGTCATTTGTTTGTAGCACATACTGTACGTGATGAGTGATAGACTATTAATCAGATTATAATTTTTTTTGCTAGCACAAAAGACTTGTAAACAAGGGCTTGTGCAATAAGCTCTGGAATTACCAGAACGTGTTATGGTGTCTGTGCGAGGTGCTGTTCTCAGAACTGTAGTCTGCATGTCCTTTCCTTGACTCTCAACACGTTTGATTCGGTGCAGAGTGCACAGAGGGCGAAGGCCTCCCTCAATGGGGCAGACATCTACTCTGGCTGCTGCACACTCAAGATCGAATATGCCAAGGTAGGGGAGAATGCACATCCATAGCCCAGAAGATCTTCTAGTGTTCCATGATATGGACTTGGAAAAATGCGTTGCTGGAATTAATTTTTATATTCTCCCACAGCCAACTCGTCTCAATGTGTTCAAGAATGACCAGGACACTTGGGACTACACCAACCCCAACCTGAGTGGTCAAGGTAACGCACACAGCGATCTGTGGTCCTTGCTGACACTACCAGCACCCTTACTGCCACTGTGGGGAATGGAGGGAAGGGGGGTTGGATGGTAGACCTTCAGGGGTAATGCCACTGAGCACAGGAAATGCTCCTTTAACCAGGTCAATGTCCAACTTGTTCGAATGTTTGCAGGGCTGGGTTGGTATCTTTCTTGCCAGCTGTTTTTATATTGGTTTAGCGAATTACAGTTAACTCTTCCATGGGGCTCCATTTCAGTGGCATTATGACTGAAGTGCTGGTGTGATCTTCTGGTGATACACTGTCCGTCACACAGCCAGACACGCTAGGGATGCAAGGAGCAGCTGAATGGCCAGATATTCTTCACTAGAGACTACAGTTATTGCTCAAGGCTTTTACTTGTACACATATATACAAAAAAATGCCACCCTTGCTTGGAACACCCTTGAGTAAACTCCTTAACCTCAACCCAGTGCGATCAGATCTAAAGATATGTGGGCACTAAGGGTACCAAATCAAGGTCCTGTGAGATTCTGGCATGCAGCTTTTCTAGTTTGGCGATGACTGACTCGTAGTAAAACTACCTGACGAAGCAGTCATTTGTTGCTCATTAAATGGGAAGGAAGCATTCTACGATGTTGCTCGTAAATCTCACCACTGATCTATTAATTTCTTACGTTCTTGTCTGAATACCTGCTTGATGGCGTCTCAGCAGTGTCTGATAGACAGTGATGTTATGCCTGTGTAAAAATATACTTATACATACTGAGTGCTCTGTATTGTTTGTGCCATGGCAACCAATCTGATACACTGCCCATGAATACATCAAGTTGTAAGAGTAAACTGTCTGAGCAAAAATACCTTCCTGTTTACTCACTTGAGTCTCTCGTGAAGCTTGCTCTACCAACAGCCAATCGCTCCTTTCATTCCCAGTGCACTCGTCAATTTATAGATCTGTACATCTATACAGGCTACTTTAAGCATAGACCATACTGCAAAACAACAGCCACTCTAGCTTCTCGTCGGAACACTTTGGAGCAACACATTTCCATATATGCATCGGAGACACATTGTTGCCGTCATCAACACTACTCCCAACACTACTCCTGCCGTCAACACTACTCTCAACCTCCACCGCTCCTACTTCAATAAGGACACATCCACATTCTGTACCAAACAGAAGGAACACTTAGGACATTGGGGATGAATATACTGCAAGACCATGGCAGCAGACATGCTTTGATAAACTGACCCCCCCAATCCATCTCCTTTATGGCATGACACATTTTCCATGGGGAGTTTGGTTGCTGGTACATTGGCACTAAGCTGCGCTTTCCACACCCTCCCAATTTTGAGACCCCAGCAAGACATGCCTGACACATTGAAACATGCCATCACCCAGACCTCACCTGCAAGTCATCACCTCACTGCTGACACGGAAGCTTTTTGACAGATACACATCCACAGGAGACCCACCTTATAAAGACAACATCCAGAGGCCTGTAGGGACGAGCATGCTCACACAAACACAAAACAGATTAACCATACTGATACAAACCAGTTGCTCAAGACTACACAGACCTGTCTTGTTCTCTGTACCTGCCTGCCTTTGGTGGTGCAGGTGGTTTCGCTCTTTTGTGCCCTGCTCCTGGTGTTTAACACATCAAACACTACTGAAAACCCTCCACTCCTGTTGCTGCACTGACTCCATAGATGATTCGCACTGTCACTGTCAGGCTGTAGCCAGTCACATGGGAAGGAAAACAACAGACAACTGATGAAGACACTACAAACATGAACAAGCATACGCACATTCAGACAGACCATATTTTTCTCATATATGCATACCTCATGGAGTCGGGTGTTCTGATTTGCCTTTCCTCTTTCCCCCCATCCTTTCCTCCCTATACTGTTCTTGCAACATGCATCCCTGTTTAGTTTCTTCATCTTTTTCTGAATGCAGCTCTTTTGTGGAAGTTTGACCTTTTTTAGTACCTGTGTAACACCTTCCATGTGACGCAGGTCTGGCAATTTGCGCCTAATGAGGACCCAGGTCTGAAATGTGCCAAATGGCTGCGTTGCGGCCTGCCATTGGCAAGGAGTGTATTCGATAAGGCACTTGGAGAGTGGACCACAAACCACAATGGAAATTGCCACAAAAAAGGGCCGGAAATCCGACAAAGGTGGAAATGTTCTTCCAAAGGGGAGTGGAGTGAAAGATGGAAAGGATGAAATGAACACGGAGAGAAGTAATGGACCCACTGCCAAATAACAGCAAATGTCTCCAGCCTCAATCTTTGTCCCTCAATATATCCATGCTGTAAGTAAACTGAGTCCCAGTTTGTTACACAACACATATTCCCATTTCTTACACTCGGGATGTCTTCAAAAATATATAGTGATATTGTCCTCCTTGAAGGTATCTATTTTTATTTTTATTTTTGTTGTCTGCTTTTATATGGTGTTCCACTCCCCCTGTTCTCAGTGACACCACATTTCACCTTGGAGGGGACTTGTAGTGCTTTCCCAGTAGGCATTTTGTCCTCCGTTGAATGACTTGTCTGAATAAAGCTGGTGTTTGTGTGGCTCTCCACTAGGGGGCAATGTAGTCTTTTCATTTTTCGAGACTTGTAGACTGAATTGAAATGTGACGCATTCTTATTTGTATAACCTACTTACAGTATGGAGATAATGGATTGTGAATGTATTCAAATAGTTTAAATTGTAGAATGTTGAAACAGTCAAACTTTTCTACTGCGCCAGTGACACTTTTCTTAATTTCTCAACTATCCATGTGTGGGTGAATGTGTTTAATCGGGGCTGAATTTAATGTGTATGAGATGTGTACCTGTACAGATGCAGAAGCTGGTGGCAATGGGAGCAATGCTGGAGGTGTGTTTGCAAACTTATGTTGGGTTAATTCTCACCCACCTCATTCTCCCTTCTACCATATGCTAAAATATTTAAAATGGAGAATGTTTGAAAGATTTCAGGATTGTTTGTTAGCGTTTAATTCATTCTTAGCTGTAGTAATAACAGTTTAAACTGAGAATTAAAGATACATTTTGTCACCTTTTGGCATCAAAATGCCATGACTGAACCAGTAGATATACTATGTAGATTTTTGTTGTCTTGTTGGTGTTATTAATATTCAGTAGTTATTACGTTAGTGTGCTTTCTTTCTCTAGATGTGGTGCTTTTCTTGTGTGCTATCCTTAATTCTAATTGAATATCCGCTACTGCGCTGCATTGTCATGTCTCCTGTCGTTTCTTGCCAATTTATCTATCGCTCTTCCCCTCTTCTTTTTTTCTGCCTCCTGCCTTTATCACCTCTCAGAAGATGGGAGTGCCAACCCCAACAAGCGTGTGAGAGCGCCGGCTCTGCTGGGAGACCACCCTCCAGAGTACGGTAAGGCTCTTCAGCCCAGGGGACACACACGTGCTGGCCCTTGTAGTGCTCTCCTCACACTAAATTCACCTGCGAGGTGCAGGTGGTGGGCAAAAAATTGGACTAAAAAATGGGTACCCCACAGTGGCAGCGAAGTGGTGCGGTGTAGTACATTTTCTTAGCTCACCTAGTAATGGAATGTGCCAGCCTTTCACCAAAACCAGAAGTTTTACACATGGTGAGGTTGACCACTTTCTTTGGAATGTCTATCCTTTGTCCCTATCAAGCCATGTTCCCTGTTTGATCCTGTGGTCCCTTGTGTTCCTAGCGGGTGGTTACCATGGATATGACGAGAGCGGCTATGGCCCCCCACCACCCCCACACTACAGCGAGGGCCGTCGCATGGGTCCTCCCATGAGGGGACGAGGGGGAGCACACAGCTACGGCGGTGGACCTGGCTACGGCCCTCCCCCTCCCCCCCCCGGCGAGTACAGTGCCCACGCAGACTCCCCTGTAGTCATGGTCTACGGTCTGGAGCCTGCCAAGATGAACGCAGACAAAGTGTTCAACGTTTTCTGTCTCTACGGCAACGTGGAGCGGGTAAGTGTGAAGGGAAGGGGGCAAGCCATTGCAGTTATTTCAATAAGAGGCTGCTGGTATTGAGTGACCCCATGCATCTCGTCCTCTACCTCAGGTTAAGTTTATGAAGAGTAAGCCAGGAGCAGCCATGGTGGAGATGGGAGACTGTTACGCTGTGGACCGGGCCATCACTCACCTCAACAACCACTTCCTATTTGGACAGAAGCTCAGCGTCTGGTAAGATGTCTATCTGAAACACCTGTTCATTCAGTGCCTTGTCATTTAAAGCTTGTGCTTAATCTTATTTGCTGTCTGAGGCTTGTACACGTTCAGTCTAATGCTCTTTTCCCTTTGCAGTGTGTCCAAGCAGCAGGCCATCATGCCCGGTCAGTCTTACGAGCTGGAGGACGGCAGCACCAGCTTCAAGGACTTCCACGGCTCCCGCAACAACCGCTTTACCTCCCCAGAGCAGGCTGCCAAGAACCGCATTCAGCACCCCAGCAACGTCCTGCACTTCTTCAATGCCCAGCCAGACTCGTCCGTAGAGATTTTCACTCAGGTGAGTCCCAAAGCACACTGGTAAACCATTCTTAAGTAGGGATCAGTGAAATAAGACCAACACCTACAAAACAGTCACCAATTTACCGTTGTCTTGTTCTTTTCAGATCTGTGAAGAGGTTTGTGTCAAAGCACCTGCAAACATCAAACTTTTCACGGGAAAGAGTAAGTGTACACTTGAGCTTCATTTTGAAACGACATACTCTTTGGTATGTATGACTGGTGCTAAACTGAGTTGGACTGTCTTATCAGGTGCAGGTCCAGGTGAGCGCAGCTCGTCAGGACTGTTGGAGTGGGAGTCCATCAACGACGCCATGGAGGCTTTGTCCATGATAAACCACTACCAGATGAAGAACGCAAGTAAGTGTTTGAGCGCTAAGCCTATGCATTAAAAAAAATTGCACTGTTTATTCAAATGGTGTGTTGATTGACTATTTTAGTTTTCTAATACCTTCTGTCTTTGTCTCTTCAGCTGGCCCGTACCCTTACACCCTCAAGCTGTGCTTTTCTACCGCTCAGCATGCAACCTAAACAGCCACCAGGATCATGGAGAATGTTCCACAAACTGTCATCCCTACAGTCTTTCACCCCTATTTTGACCATGTCTGTTTTAGGCCATTAGTGAGTTTATTGGTTTGTCCTAATTCTTTTGAAATTGAGCTCATAAAAGCAAGCTGTGTGAACTGGTAAATTACAAAACATTTGAGAATTGTTTTTATGCCTGATCGATGAACAGGGAAAAGCTTTTGTAGAAGTATTGTTTATTTACATATTTTATTACTCTCCCATGTTGTTTTTTTTATTGCTGCTTGCTCCATACCATGCCTGTCGGTATTTAGAGGAAGGAGTTTCTTTAGTTGTAAGAAATAAAAATCAATTTCAAGTAGTGCATGTTTTGTTGACAGCCCTCAACAAACAAACATCTTTATGCCAGTTAACAACTTGCTTATTCAATAAAATGATACTACAAACTATTGTAAGAATTCTAATTTTATCTAGTATTTGTTCTGTTATTAAACTATTCCGTTCATATGGGCTAGAAACGCGACCCTATCCTGCCCCTTTGAATGCAGCATGTTGAGCCTTCCTCGATGCCGTAGCTCAGAAAACAATTACAAAACCAGAATGACAGCTGGTTTAATGGAACAACTCTTGAGATTATCGTGTTTATAGCATGCGCGCTTTGCTCACAGTAATAAACACATTATCTACACCTTTATTTTGCTTGCAGCTAGTAGCTACAAGCTTTGAACACCACTACATTTTTACTTGACAGCCAGCTAGCTGCAGCCCTACAACTGCCTGTCAAGTAGACCAACTGCGTCTTTCAGTAGTTTCTTTCTTGCTCTCGAGTTTGATTCAGTCAAAGGGCTATGACATTCGTGATCAGATCAACCCTCATGAAAAGTAAGTGTGTACATTCTTGAGTGTTTTATGATGCAGTGGTTTGTCTGCTCTTACACGTAGCTCACGTTAGCTAAATGTGTATTTTGTACACGGGTCGCATCCGTTCAACTAACGTTAGCTAGCTACTTAGCAAGGCTACAGTACTAGCGTCATTGGTTAACACCATATAATTATTGGAACCTCAGACCAGAGCCTATAGCTAGCTAGGTAACTTTTTTTACTTAGATGTCAACACTTAGCTAACTAGCTGGCTAAGTAACGTTAGCTAGCTAATAAGCTCCAGCTAATGTAAACCGTGTTTGATTAGCATTTTGGCTAACTAGGTGAAAGGTGAATACAATGTAACTCTATTCTGTCTAGGAGTGGATAGCAAGGTGGTTTAGTAGGTCGTAGGTCAAAACAGTGAAAATGACTATTACTGGAAATGTGTTGCTCTCATTAAATATGAATTTGGCTTTGTTGTATTTCATTGTTATTCAATCAACCCCCCCCCCCCCATTTGGGTGCTGATCATCAGACAGGAGTCTATGGCTTCCAGGTCTCTGTGCTGTAAGGGCCATATCCTCTCCTGGGGGCCCCACTCCTCCTTTTACCACCCTGTCTGTCAGTCAACCTGCCACAGCTGTCACTCACATAGAGCTGCACCGGCCAGAGAAACGCAATGCCATGAACAAAGCCTTCTGGAGGTAACACCTGGCCCAAACACCACTACTTGAACACAGCTGAAACTTTCCCGCCTTTCTAATTGTACTTTTGTGTAACTCAGCACTACAGCACTGTGTTCCCTTATGCATTTATGTGCAAACTACAAATATTTTCTTCTCTTAACCCTTTCTTCCACCATACATCCATCCTCCTTTTCTTTCAGAGAAATGGTGGAGTGTTTTACACAGATCGCTGAGGACCCAGATTGCCGGGTTGTTGTTGTCTCTGGTGCAGGAGAAGTCTTTACAGCTGGTAAGAGAATTATGTTTCCCAAAAGCTTACAATTGTCTCAGGTTGAACTGGGTGCTGCTTATCGATAGGCTGTACTAACAATATACCAAACATAACAGTATACCAGTAATAAGACCAATATACTGTAACCTCTGTCGGATTATGACTGTGTGTAGGCATTGACTTGATGGACATGGCCAGTGAAGTCCTGCAGCCTGAGGGGGACGACATGGCCAGGACTTCCTGGAACATGCGACGCATCATCGCCAAGTACCAGGAAACCTTCAACGTCATTGAAAGGGTCTGTATATGAACTTCTGAAATACTTACTCCTGCACAATATGTTAGGGGTTGATAGTGAACAAGTTGGCAAATGCATTCTCTCTTTCCCACCACCCCCTTTCTACTTGTAGTGTCCAAAGCCTGTGGTTGTGGCAGTGCAGGGAGCTTGTGTTGGAGGAGGTGAGTTTTGATGGTATATTACTGATTTGCTTGTGACAGTGAAGTCTTGCAAAAGCTTTCATATATTATTCCTTTACAAAATGTGACTGTTTCTTCTCCCGTGAAGGTGTTCTGTAATAAAACTGTAATGGCTTGTCATGTTATAACATGTATGTGTTATGTGTTCTGTTAGGAGTGGATCTGATCACAGCCTGTGATATCCGTCTCTGCACTCAGGATGCCTGGTTTCAGGTGAAGGTAAGTGGCCTTAAATACATCTCCTTAGTCCCAATGACCAACTCCATGAGGACCAAGGTCCAGGGGACATCTAAAGGCCTTTGCAGACTGTACGTCGGATTCAGCCTTTTACGATTATCACGTCACATTGCGATGTTACCAAATTAAAATCTTTATATCAACCTGGCCAGATTGTACGATTTGCTTCAGTTCTGTCACCACATTCTGCGATTGGCTTGCGAGGCTCCATCAGCCAACGTAGGCTACATCAACTACAGCGGCGTATTTAATCTGCACATGTGCCAGCAGCGCAAGCCTAACTGTGCTTATGCGCGAGTGAAGTGAGTTTGGAAAAACTAAAAGTAGTCATCTTAGAAATAGTTTTCACATACAAACTTTATATGTCCGAACTCAGAATCAAGTACGCTTCCCCAAAATAACTTGGTCACTGTGGTAGAAAGCTTTTTTTGATAGGCGATTTTTAGCATTTATCAAAATCCCATCAGGTAGCCTGATTTCAGATGTCATGTAAACAAGATTATTAGGGTAATCGCTCTTCTTGCACAGTATGTAAACGTTTAAATCAAACTATTATATTAATCTGACTCTACACTATCGTATTATTGTGTGCATACTCAGTGCCGGCCGTGTTCCTATTGGTCAGTCACCAGGATTGGCTCATAATACCAGCCACATTACACGATAAGCGCAAAAAATGTGGACACTGCCAGAACATTATCGGAGCCTACGACCACACATAGTGGTACTTAATTGGCAGACTTAGACCGTGTCACACTGAACGAGCCAAAACGTCCAACAATTGTTTACGACCTAAGAATTTGCACACAACGTGGACATTTTGTCTGGGACGGCAAAATTGTGGCATTGACAGCTAAAATGGTGCAGTCTACAAAGGTCTTAACTGGTAGCTGTTTTCATACATGTGTTTTCTGTAGCAACCACCAGGGGAACTCTCATAGTAAAGGAAAGGCAGAATGATGAGAAATGTACTTTCTGCTTCGTATCTCTGAGTGATGTGAAAGGTCTACCTCTCTTACAGGAAGTGGATATTGGCCTAGCAGCTGATGTTGGAACTCTGCAGCGCCTACCTAAAGTTATTGGGAGCCGCAGGTAAGAGCAAGCATTTGATATGCATTCATTACAACATAATGCTGCGTGGTAGTCCCTCAGCTTGCATACATAAACCAAGGAACACTGAGTGTTGCCAAATGTTGTTCTGAAGAGATCCCTTATCATATGAATAATCTTCTTTCCTCTCCAGCCTGGTAAATGAGTTGGCTCTGACAGCGAGGAAGATGTATGCCGATGAGGCCAAGGAAAGTGGATTAGTCAGGTATGGATACGTGTGTGTGTGTGTGTGTGCGTGTATGTGTGTTGGTTTCGTGTATTCATACACTCTTTCCCTGTGTAGCCGCGTATTTCCGGACAAGGAGGCGATGATGGTTGGAGCTCTGGAGATGGCAGGGGAGATAGCAGGCCGCAGCCCTGTGGCTGTCCAGGGAACCAAGGTCAACCTGATCTACTCCAGAGACCACAGTGTGGCGGAGGGCCTGAACTACATGGTAAGGCTCAGTACTACAAGGATACTCACAACACCACACACATCAGCATAGCAACAGCATAGGCTATCAAAAACACAACCCAGTATAGATAACCATGGGTCTCTTAAACAAGTGTAGTGTCCTACCAGGGGGCAGATTTTAAAAAGTAGATATCATTGGATGAATGACATACTGAGTCTGTCTCTCCTTCGGTCTTCAGGCAACGTGGAACATGAGCATGCTGCAGACGGAGGATGTCATGAAGTCAGCTGCGGCCTCCATGGAGAAGAAGAGTCCTAAATCAATAACTTTCTCCAAGCTTTGAAGCTGAGGGGCAGAAAGAGGCTGGAGTGCAGCTTTTCTTAGCCAAAGGAAAGTGAGGGGAAGAGGGGGAATGGATGGAGGGGCGGTGTAGAAAGAACAATTAAAGGGATTCCTTTATCTACCTACCCAGAGTCAGATGAACTAGTGGATACAATTTGTATGTCTCTGCGTCCAGTATTAAGGAAGTTAAAGGTAGTTTTGGGCGTTAGCGCTAGCTTACATTAACATTAGTGCTAGCTTAGCGCAAAGACTGGAAGTCTTTGCTGTACCCGAACACTTCCAGTCTTTGCGCACTATCATGCTAGCTGTACCCGAAGACTTCCAGTCTTTGCGCTAAGCTAGTTAGCGTTGGTGCGCAAAACTACCTCGTAACTTCCTTCATACTGCAGAGCCATGCAAATGGTATCCACGAGTTCATCTGACTCTGGGTAGGTAGATAAAGGGAGTCATTGCCAAAATTCCCAAATATCCATTTAAGCTAATATAAAAATGACCTCTTTCGCCTCCTGACTCCAGCAGATGCATATGTTTGTGTGTTGGTGCCTGTTTGTCTGAATCACCCAAAGCAGAGCTGCCTGTAAAGAGTTAGTGGCCTCTCTCTTTCTACCAACCAGCCTCACACTTTTGTAAATGTATATAAATGATTGCATCATAAAAACTTTTTTTTAAATATAAGATTAACTGAGCCAAAGTGCCCTGTTTCAATATGTTAAGAGTTTGTGCTGAGTTTTTGGCTTTGAGCATACAATTCAATACCTAAATATGAGATGTATGCATCTTTCACCAAGCTCATAGCGTCACATTCCAGTTTGGTCCGCTGCCACCGTTGGAGATATGCCTACTGCCCAGACTTACTTGCTGCGTCTTGATTACGCTCAATTGGTGACTTGTTGACTATAAATATGCACAGTGGGCATCAGGGGAGCCCCGGGGTGGACTATAAACTTTGGTCATGCCTTAAAAGCAGACATTCTCCTCGCATTTAGACAGCAAGGTGGTCTGAACATCCTATCTCAGTAAAGGTCAGAGGTCGTAGTTGGAAGCCTGAAGATGCTTCTGTCTCCCATCCGTTGTATCATCCTTCTTCTCCTTGTCAACTCTGTCTATTCTGGTACGTTAACGATCCATAATGACCTGATCATTTAAAAAAATACTTAAATTATAAAATACATGAGGTAGGTTGAGCCACCCTTGTTTCTAGGAAACCATAATTTGACCAAATATTTAGGAAGAGGTCATTTCATGGAGTCTGAAGGAAGAAACCACATGGAAAAAGTGGTTAGCAAGTTGGGTTCAACAACGTTTTTCACCAAGTCAAATTAATTTGTGTTAGTGGTTTCATGATGCTTGTATCTAAACAATAGTAGCTAATTTTAAGATTGTTTTATACATCAGTTGGGGTCTCTATAAGCTTCAATATGAGATCCTAAACCTAGCATGAAAGTGCATCCTTGTATCTGTGGACTAATATAGACTATGTTTGCCTTGGAGTAAGTTGAGTTTCCAGGGATACACAACATCCTGAAATATATGTAGATATCTTTGTTGAATGATGCTGAATGTAAACAATGGCTCAACCTACCCCATTCTCCCTTATAAATATTAAGTTTCTATTATTTTAACCTCGCAACTGAGAAAAATGTATTATTAGGCCTACACTTGATCATATATCATTTTAATGCATAGGCCTATAGTTTTAATTATTGAGTTGATTCCATAAAATTATGGTGTTCAGAAAAACGAAATTAGCTAATGTGCAGGTTATAATTAGATAATTACGCAAAATGTGAGATTGGCTGCTTAGAAATTGAGCAGCTTTTATATCTACAAAGGTTGATTATGTTCCTAACTAATAGATGGTTTACTAATATTTTAAGTATGTATTGAATAATAATAAACCCCATGAAAAATAAAACAAACATGGGCTTGGCTGTCGGGTATGAATTAGACCGATAAGGGTGTGGCAGAGGGTTATACCTTATCAGCAACAGCCGTGTGCTGAGACCATCGGAATGAATACAAAATTGTATCCAATCCAAAAAAGGTATATGACACGTTTGGATAGCCATTTTTGTAGAAATTGTTATTGAGTGGCATATGTGCACATTCAGATTTTCAAGTCTCAGAAGGCTCTCGTGGTTTGACAACAACTACGTGCGTAATTTAGCTCCATATGTGTCTTTACGCGCAACTACAAACGATTGATCTTCTCGTACTATCTCTATATTTGCCCGTCATTCTTTGTTCCTCTCGTTATTGCTGTGCACAGTGCATTGGAATATTTTGATATTTCATATCACATTTGATATTTCATAGGACGAGTTCTGAGGAAGATCAAGGAGCGCGTGCGTAAAATCCAGTATGAGAACGTAAAGAAGAATGTGCTGAGGCGCGCCGTCAACGGGCATAATAAACCCATGGGCGAAGTGAGAGGCGGGAAAATTAACCAACCCCTGGACCATTTCGACAGTCAAAACGATGAAACCTTTCCTCAGGTGACCCACCACCTATACAAAGACACATTTTTTTTGTTTTGGCTCTATACTCCAGCATTTTGGATTTGAAATGATACAATGACTATGAGATCAAAGTGCCGACTGTCAGCTTTAATTTGAGGGTATTTTCATCCATATAGGGTGACAGCACCTTTTGTACATAGTACCCCCATTTTAGGGAACCAAAGGTATTAGGACAAATTCACTTATATGTGTATTGGAGTATTCAAAAGTTAAATATTTGGTGCCATATTCCTAGCACGCAATGACTACAGCTTGTGACTACAACCTTGTTGGATGCATTTGCAGTTTGTTTTGGTTGTGTTTCAGATAATTTTGTGCTGAATGGAAATTAATGGTTAATAATGTATTGTGTCGTTTTGGAGTCACTTTTATTATAAATAAGAATATAATATGTTGCTGAACACTGCCATCATGATTATGGATAATCCCAAATGAATGGCGAATAACAACAAAACAAACCGCAAATGCATCCAACAAGTTTGTAGAGTCACAGGCTTGATGTAGTCATTGTGTGCTAGGAATATGGGACCAAATACTTTTGACTACTTTAATGCACATAAAAGTGAATTTGTCCAAATACTTTTGGTTCCCTAAAATGTACTATGTACAAAAAATTCTGTAATTTCTAAACAGTTCACCCAATATGGATGAAAATACACTCAAATTCATAACACCATTGACAGTCTGCACTTTAACCTCATAGTCATTGTATCATTTAAAATACAAAATGCTGGAGTACAGAGTCCCCCCCCAAAAAATAATGGTCGCTGACCTCACTGTACTTTTGGACCCTCTCTCGCTTGTTTTCTTGCTTCCTCTCCCTCTCTCTCACCCTCTCTCTCTCTCAGAGGTTTTTTGTGAATGAAGCCTATTGGGAGCGTCCTCATGGCCCAGTGTTCCTGTTCATCGGAGGGGAGGGCCCCATCTCTGAGTTCAATGTGCTGGCAGGTACACACAAAGCTCCCCCGTCATGCTCTTAAGTAATATGAAAAGAAAATGGAAGTGCATTGACACGATAAGTTAGACTTACATAGGTGTTATGAATATGATACTTGTATTTAGTTACAAGTCAATGCCTGTTCTTTGGTTTTTGTCTTGTTGATACCTCAACCAACTCTTAACCTCCCCCTATTTCTCCTTTCCGCTCCTGCTTTGTGTGTATCTGTAGGCCACCATGTGGACATGGCTGAGGAGCACGGGGCCCTGCTTGTGGCCCTGGAGCATCGTTTCTATGGCGAGAGCATCAACAAAGATGGCCTGGAGACTGAGAACCTGGGAGACCTGTCCAGCCAGCAGGCGTGAGTACTGGTGGGAGGAGGAGGAAGTCAATGTGATGACGTTGAATCAACGTGGAAAACTGATTGGATTTGCAAAAAGTCATCAACGTGAGGGAATTTCGTATTTTTTTCACCCAACTTTGAACCTAAATCCAATGGCATGGTGACATTTTTTGTTGATTTCATGTTGAATTCATGTTAGTTGACAACTCAACCAAATGTAAATCAAAACTAGACGTTGAACTGACGTCTGTGCCCAGTGGGTTGCTACTTGAAGTATGCAGAGAGTTTTTGAGTGGGCTTGAATTGAGCAGAGATTAAATAGCATTTTCTCTGCCATCTCTTGGTTTCCAGTCTCGCCGACATCGCAGAATTCCATCAATACATCAGCGATCGCTTTGACCTCTCCGACAAGAATACCTGGATCAGCTTTGGAGGTTCCTATGCTGGGGCCTTGTCTGCCTGGCTCAGGGGAAAGGTACAGTAGAGCTAAAACAACACAGTCTATATTTATACTTAGGACTGGACAGCAGTGTTACTGTATGCTGGTCTACTGTATTCCATGGTAATAATACTAAATAATGTTCTCTGTTCCTGCTCTTCCAGTTCCCCCACCTGGTCTACGGTGCTGTGGCCTCCTCCGCTCCTGTCAAAGCCAAACTGGACTTCTCCACCTTCAACAAAGTAAAGATCTCATCATTAGTATTATTATTAGTAGTAGTAGTAGTAGTAGAAGTAGTAGTAGTAGTAGACATATGCGTAACTGTGGCACTATTTAAAGTGTTAATAGCATGGTAGATGTGATGTTCAGCTGTACAGACAATGGTGGAAACAAACCCTGGTTTTGCTCTCTTCCAGGTGGTGGGTCTGAGTCTCGCGGACGAGGATGTTGGAGGTTCAGATAAGGTTTGAGAACATTTACAGTAGATGTGGGCGCTTGAAATCAAGTGTTTGAGTGTCTGACTGTATGAGTCTCCTACTGTGTGATTTGACTCTGTCTCTCTCTCTCTCTCTCTCTCTCTCTCTCTCTATCTCTCTCTCTCTCCTCCAGTGTATAGGAGACATCTGGGAGGCCTTTGCTGCCGTGGAGGCCGCCCTGTTTGCGGGGAACGGCACTGAGGTTGGGAAGGACTTCGGGTGCTGTGAGACCCCTGAGGATCTGGAGGACCAGATCGAGCTGATGCAGAGCCTGGCCGACATCGTCATTGGAACCGTAGAGTACAACGAGGAGGGGGGCATCCTGACTATTGAGGAGCTCTGTGACATCATGATCAATGAGACAGAGACTTACGATTCGGAGACTGAGGCCTACGACCGGCTGATCAAACTGGTGCAGGTATGAGGTGTATTGTACATATGCACACACACGCTTTCACACACACACACACAAACGCACAGCCCATAATGACAATTCATTGATTAACCAGCAGAGGGCTGTATGGAGCTACAGTTGTGCATCCCTTTGCCTTGACTGATGTAGAACAGTCAGAGAACACTGTTATTGTGTGCTTGTATTAGATCTACCGGGCCACAGGCGAGGAGCCCTGTCTGGATGCGTCCCACAAGCAGACCATCAAGGACCTGAGTGACACCAATCTGGACTCTGCCTACAATGGAGAGAGACAGTGGTACTACCAGACCTGCACTGAGTTCGGCTTCTGTGAGTACCGCTCCACCACACCGCACAACACTGTCACTCCTAGAGGAGATACAGTGGGGTCCGAAATTATTCACATCCTTGTTAAAGATGACCAATAATGACTGTATAACATAAATAATTCAAATACTGAGCTACAGTATACTGTATGCAAAAAAATTGGGAAATTATATTATTTTATACTAAAACAATTGCTCAGAGAAAGAGATTTTGTTTAACAAGTACAACATTTTTTTATCTAAAAGGTATGGGTCAAAATTATTCACACCCCTAAAGATTCTTATAAAGAAAGTAGTCAAAAGTTTAGCATTTGGTCGCATATTCCTAGCACGCAATTACTACATCAAGCATCAAGCTTGTGACTCTAAAAACTTGTTGGATGCATTTGTAGTTAGTTTTGGTTGTGTTTCAGATTATTTTGTGCCCAATAGAAATTAATGGTAAATAATGTATTGTGTCATTTTGGAGTCACTTTATCATAAATAAGAATAGATAGTAAGAATGTTTCTAAACACTTCTACAGTAATGTGGATGCTACCATGGTTACGGATAATTCTGAATGAATTGTGAATAATGAGTAAGAACGTTAGAGGGTCAAAGATCATGCCCCAAAGACATGCTAACCTCTCACCGTTCCCAATAACAGGGGAAGTTAGCATGTCTTGGGGGTATGATCTTTGACCCTCTGTAATGTTCTCAATCATCATTATTCAGGATTCATTCAGGATTACCCGTAATCATCGTAGCATCCACATTACTGTAGAAGTGTAGGAATATGGGACCAAATACTAACCTTTTGACTACTTTATTTATAAGAATCTTTAGGGGTTTGAATCATTTTGACCACTACCATTTTTTTTAGCATACAATATAGCTCAGTATTTGAATAATTTATTTTATACAGTCATTATTGCTCATCTTTATCGAGGGTGTCAATAATTTCGGACCCCACTGTACATTTACCAAGCTCAAGTCCCCTAGTTAGTAGAACCAAGGTAGTTGCTTCAATCAGTGAGTTGAGTGCTCACAGCACTGGAGGGTAAAAAAAAACAGGTCCAGACTCCAGAGTTAATTTCCCCCTAACAGCACATGCATATGCCCAATGCATTAACACTAGCTGTACAAAGGTCCCACTCTTTGGTGCAGTATCACTCGTTATATGATCAGCAGTACTATATGCCCATAGCCACTCAGCTGTATCTTACATTACAGAAATAGAACTACAGATCATAATTCAATCGAAATTCATTGTATTTCTATGGCTTACATCGTCATTGTTTTGTTGTAACAGTCCAGACGTGTGAAGACGCCAGTTGTCCCTTCTCCCGCATGCTGACCCTGCGGGCTCAGACTGACCTGTGTCTTGAGGTGTTCAACATCCCCCAGCACAGTCTGCCCGGACACATTGCCTTCACCAACAAGTACTATGGAGGTGACCACCCCGACACTGACAGGGTGCTCTATGTCAACGGTGAGCAGAGAATTCACAGATAGATACCGAAGATAGGGGATACCTAGTCAGTTGCACAACTGAATGTGTTCAGCTGTAATGTGTCTTCCGCATTTAACCCAACCCCTCTGAATCAGAGAGGTGTGGGGGGGCTGCCTTCATCGACGTAATCGGCGCCCGGGGAGCAATTGTTTTTCAAGGGCAAAACGGCAGATTTTTCCACCTTGCTGGCTCGGGGATTCGAACCGGCGACCTTTCGGTTACTGTCCCAACTGCCCGATAGACAGATAGATAGATGGAAATAGATAGATGGAGGTTTAAACCATTACCTCTCATTACATCATAGTGTAATTTAAACCCACTGGCAGTGAATCAATGTGCTGTGTCTATGTGAGGGATTGTGTGACAGCAGAGGTGGTTGGTGGGAGGAGCTATAGGAGGATGGGCTCAATGTAATGGCTGGAATGGAATCAATGGAACAGTATCAAACATATCAAACATATGGAAACCACATGTTTGACTCTGTTCCAGTTATTCCATTCCAGCCATTACAATAAGCCCGTCCTCCTATAGCTCCTCCCACCAGCCTCCTCTTTGTGACAGTCAGTATATGACCTGTCCCTCTGGTCTGTGACCTGTGACCTCTGTCAGGTGTCATTGACCCCTGGCACATGCTCAGCATCCTGGAAGAGGACTTGGACAGGGAGGACAAAGACATGGCCATCCTCATCGAGGGCTCCGCCCACTGTGCTGACATGAACCCCGGCGGCGCCGCAGACCGCCCCGCACTGAAGCAGGCCCGCAAGGTACGGCCCACGGCAGGCTAGGCAACACTAAATTTATGTAACTGAGAGAGACACTGACTGTGAGCTTTGGTGGCACATGAAGAGTAATGTATGCTTCAGAACTGTATCTCTCAATTGAACACTTTGGGCCAGTTTCCCAGAAACAAAAAAGCATGGTCAATGATCAATAGTTTGTTAGTCCAGGACTAATCTTAATCTGTGTCCAGGAAACTGCCCCATAGTCTATCTGTTATGTCATTAGAGAATAATATTTTAAAACTTCTCTTCCCCTCATCCTCATCTGTCTTTTCTCTCTCTGGTTGTCAGGCCATTGAGAGGAAAGTTGCCAAGTGGCTGAAGGAAGCTGCCTGGAAGCTTATGGGCTGATAGACCCAATGACAGGTCACCTGATCATCTGACCGTCCTGACCATCACTCAGCCAACCAAACTGAGCTGATCTGGTTGAACTGCTGTGGCCCCTCCTCCTCCTCCTTCTTCTGTAGCTCTGTGCTCATATAACACAGCTCTCTACCATTACTATAACCACAGCTATGGCCCTACAGCAAAGCATTATATATATACGTGTGTGTGTGTGTGTGTGTGTGTGTGTGTGTGTGTGTGTGTATGTGTGTGTGTGTGTGTGTGTGTGTGTGTGTGTGTGTGTGTGTGTGTGTGCGTGTGCGTGTGCTTGTTTGTGTGTCAAACTTTGGGCAGTGAATCACATGGTGCTGTGGTCTGAGCCCCTCTCTTCATGTTTCTTCCCATGATGATCACATGACCATTGGGTCAGGTCCTCTAAGGTGGTGTTCTTCTAGTGTTTTTCTAAAGTTTTTCTAAAGTTTTTCTAGTGTTTTTCTAAAGTTTTTCTAGTGTTTTTCTTAAGTTTTTATAGCGTGCTTGAATTTACTCCAGTAAATAAGTGTCAGATTTATATTTTAATAGACAGTTTTAGTAAATTAGGGAAACACTTATAATGCTGTACACAGTATTTAAGTTTCCTAACTACGTACTAGTATAGCTAACCAGAGAGTCTCAGCATAAGACGACTTTAACATTATGGAGTGTTGTAAGGTTTACAGCCTGTGCACACATGCATTTCCCTTTGTCTCAGACATTATCTGAATTGATGCTGGATTGCTTTGTAGCTCGTGTGGATCTTTTTAGGAGGAGTTAAGTTTGTTTCATCCTGCGAGTTTGAAAAGTATCATCAATAAAAGTTTGCTGATAATCTGGTGTCTGTTTTCTGTGGATTGTGGGATTTTGTCTTTGACTGAAATTCATTTTAAGGGATATTTTACCCCCAAACTATTTTTAGTATTTTGTTCATTAGCTACAATCCCAGAAAAATGAGCAAGTCAGCAGCCAAGTTGTCAAGATGGAGCACTTTCAGTACAGAGCAAAAACTGTGATGATGATGCAAATTATATTCAAACGACTAAATATTCAATGTTCGTTTTGAGTAAAATATCCCTTTTTTAACTGTTTAAATCATTAATCTCAGCAGGGGGCGCTAATGCTATACACATATACCCAGTCAATGGCACATTTCCAGTTTATAAAACTCTGAAGACTATTGTATTGTTTGTTTACATGCATGTTTGTGTTGTCTTCATGAATACATTAACATAAACAATATATGTGCCTGTATATGTCAAGGTATTTCGCACCATGTGTGTCTTTGTGTATGTTTAATTATCTTTGCACTGTGAGTGTGTGGGTATCTGATCTGTTTGTGTGTGGATCCTGTCATGTGTGCATCCAAAAGAGTGTGTGTATGTATGTATGGTTCGTTTTTTGTGTGCATCATTGAGTTGGTGCATATACTGTGTGTGTGTGTGTGTTACGAGAGAGAGGTGAGCAAGAGCCAGTTGTCCCAAGGCCATCTGTTTCCCTGTGGGGTGGAGGGGTGGAGGGGTGGTGTAGGGGGTGGAGGGGGTGGTGGTGGTCCTGCTGCTCAGGCCTGCCCCTCACTGATTGATGATCTCCACTCCCCTGGATTCGACCAGGTCACGACCTCCGACTACTGACCACCCTACAGCGAGAGCTCTATCACACACACACACACACACACACCCATGCACACAACTCCTGTATTTGATAATACACTACAGTTTATATTACTGGGACACACACACACACACAATAGCACACTCTCAGATGTACTCTACTCAAATGCACACGTATTCACATTCAAGCACACACGGACCTTCTTCAGCAATTACACTGCAGTCCATGTCCCACAATACCCACCCACATGGGCCCCCTCAATGTTTAGCTACACATACAGTGTGACTTAGATTCACTCACACCAAATCATTTTCGTTCTGCTTGTCTCTCTTTGGTGGATGTTTGAATTATACCCAGGTCGTGGGGTATGATAAGGCCTTTACTACTTTACGTTTTGGGACTGGAGTGAGTACGCACAAGGACTATTTGGCAGCTAGCCAAGTGGGTCAGTATGCTTTTCTCCATGACATGCATGTACTGTTATTCGAATGAAAGGCACACATATTCTCCAACATTGGACTATATGGAGCGAGAGAGAGAGAGAGATGACCACATTAGAGACACACATTTCCCACAGATCACACAGACCCACAAAGAATTTGAAAACAAATCAAACATTGATAAACTCCCATATCTGTTATGCGAAATACCGCAGTGTGCAATCACAGCAGCAAGATGTGTGGCCCGTTGCCATGAGAAAAAGGCAACCAGTGGAGCACAAACAACATTCTAAATACAACCTATATTTATCTGTTTATTTATTTACTACTTATTTACATACTTCAACTACTTGCACAATGTACATAGCCAATAATGTAACATTTGGAATGTCTATATTCTTTTACAACTTTTGTGAGTGTAATGTTTACTAATGTTTCCCTTGTTTATTTCCCTTTTGTTTATTGTCTATTCCATTTGCTTAGACAATGTAAACATATGTTTCCCATGTCAATAAAGCCCTTTGAATTGAACTGAATTGAGAGAGAGAGAGACAGAGAGAGAGAGACCAACCTTCTGAGATACTCGCACTTAATAACATTACTATATCACATTCTATACATCTATACTAGTATAGGCCTACACCAAATGTGATAACATTGTGCTTTTAGGCCTTCTGACCAACATTCCCCATATCTACAGTGCCGGCTGGTTTTTTCCAAGCTCTTTTATCACCAATGTTACGTTATGTATTTATTATACACACACACACACACACACAGACGCAATCACGGTATCAGCAAGCACTGACAGAGCGACAGGGAATGCTTTTTCTCTCTCTCATTCCCTCCCTCCCTCCTCTCCTGTCTTCTCCCTCCCCCTCGCCTGTTCTCTTGATCAATGAGTAAGTTCCAGAGCCAGTACTATTAATCAGAGCCTATCGGCTATCTGTCTCCCACAACAACCAATCACAGCAGCCCGACAGCTGGCCCCATGACAAATGGAGCTGGGGTGGGGGGGTGCACTTTATCTGATCTTAGTCAGGTCACAGCACATCTGCACTTACAGTTGATTCAAGATGATGATTGAAAACGCACACACTAGTGCACAGACAAGTGTACGCTCAACCACCTATAAGCGCGCATGCATGCACGTATTTGGACACAAACAAAGGGACACAGCAAACACATTAACTCACATACATTAGGTGCTTGCATAAAGGAACATCCATGTATGTAGCTGTAAAAGGACGTTTACTAGTTTGCATTCCACTGCATTCTCTGGTGTTGTTGTTGACACGTTGTCCTTGAAAAATGAATCTGGCACTTGAGGAAGAACTGATAAATTATTCCATGTTCAGCTTGTCTGTTGTTAGGGGTAAACAAACCATGGTCTGTTTCCATGCTGACAGTTCTGAAAACATTCTCAAACAAAACACAGACAGACTGATAGACATGCACCCCCCCTTGGCTAAGCCCAACTGTAAATAGTATGATCTATCTTCTGCTTCTGCTATGGCCTCAATCCTCACACCTGAGCCTTGATCAAAACAAATGCAAATGTTCCTTTGCATAATGACCCATCGCCAAGGATCCATTCAGATATTATTGCTAAGATTAGATTGCATCTCTTGCCATTACTTACATTTCTAGCCTGGGTTACCATGGCTCTGGGAGATCTTATTAATGTGTGATGCAGACCAGGTCCCCGATCAGATTTATGGACCTCTTGACTTCACTTCTCTCCTTTGCCCCTCTCTTTCTTCTCCCCTCCCTTCATTTTCCCCCACATCTGCCCATCTATCATTCCCATGGCCAACGGAAGAGAATGAATCCCTCCATCCCATACCTCACTCTCCTGGACAGATGAGAATGAGGAGGGGAGAGAGAGAGGAGAGGCTTGGATTAGCTTTCATAATATTTATCATGCGCTTCTCTTAAGGTGGTCGCTTCTTTGATACCACCAACAGGTGTGTGTTGGTCACGGGCCATAGCACAATGTGTGATGGTGTGATGTGAGTGTGTATGTGTGTGCATGTGTGTCCGGGTGCGTGCGCTTAATTGTGTGTGTTTGCACGTGTGTACTGGTTATTTGAAACATGTAGATGCACTGTGCTAACAAGGTGCATTAAATTATCTCAATGTTAAAAAAAATCCCTTCGAACCAAACAAATGACATTCTAGAGGCTTCGTCTCCTGACCTACATTTGAAGTCAGAGGTTTACATACACCTTAGCCAAATACATTTAAACTCAGTTTTTCACAATTCCTGACATTTAATCCTAGTAAACGTTCCCTGTCTTTGGTCAGTTAGGATCACCACTTTATTTTAAGAATGTGAAATGTCAGAATAATAGTAGAGAGAATGATTTATTTCAGCTTTTATTTATTTCATCACATTCCCAGTGGATCCGAAGTTTACATACACTCAATTAGTATATGGTAGCATTGCCTTTAAATTGTTTAACTTAGGTCAAACGTTTCAGGTAGCTTTCCACAAGATTCCCACAATAAGTTGGGTGAATTTTGGCCCATTCCTCCTGACAGAGCTGGTGTAACTGAGTCTGGTTTGTAGGCCTCCTTGCTTGCACACACTTTTTCAGTTCTGCCCACAAATGTTCTATAGGATTGAGGTCAGGGCTTTGTGATGGCCACTCCAATACCTTGACTTTGTTGTCCTTAAGCCATTTTGCCACAACTTTGGAAGTATGCTTGGGGTCATTGTCCATTTGGAAGACCCATTTGCGACCAAGCTTTAACTTCCTGAATGATGTCTTGAGATGTTGCTTCAATATATCCACATCATTTTCCTTCCTCATGATGCCATCTATTTTGTGAAGTGCACCAGTCCCTCCTGCAGCAAAGCAACCCCACAGCATGATGCTGCCACCCCCGTGCTTCACGGTTGGGATGGTGTTCTTCGGCTTGCAAGCCTTCCCCTTTTTCCTCCAAACATAACGATGGTCATTATGGCCAAACAGTTCTATTTTTGTTTCATCAGACCAGAGGACATTTCTCCAAAAAGTACGATCTTTGTCCGCATGTGCAGTTGCAAATCGTAGTCTGGCTTTTTTATGGCGGTTTTGGAGCAGTGGCTTCTTCCTTGCTGAGCGGCTTTTCAGGTTATGTCCATATAGGACTCGTTTTACTGTGGATATAGATACTTTTGTACCTGTTTCCTCCAGCATTTTCACAAGGTCCTTTGCTGTTGTTCTGGGATTGATTTGGACTTTTCGCACCAAAGTATGTTCATCTCTAGGAGACAGAACGCGTCTCCTTCCTGAGCGGTATGATGGCTGCGTGGTCCCATGGTGTTTATACTTGCGTACTATTGTTTGTACAGATAAACGTGGTACCTTCAGGCATTTGGAAATTGCTCCCAAGGATGAACCAGACTTGTGGAGGTCTACAATATTTTTTTTTCTGAGGTCTTGGCTGATTTATTTAGATTTTTCCATGATGTCAAGCAAAGAGGCACGAGTTTGAAGGTAGGCCTTGAAATACATCCACAGGTACACCTCCAATTGACTCAAATGATGTCAATTAGCCTATCAGAAGCTTCTAAAGCCATGACATCATTTTCTGGAATTTTCCAAGCTGTTTAAAGGCACAGTCAATTTAGTGTATGTAAACTTCTGACCAACTGGAATTGTGATACAGTGAATTATAAGTGAAATAATCTGTCTGTAAACAATTGTTGGAAAAATTACTTGTGTCATGCACAAAGTAGATGTCCTAACCGACTTTCCAAAACTATAGTTTGTTAACAAGAAATTTGTGGAGTGGTTGAAAAACTAGTTTTAATGACTCCAACCTAAGTGTATGTAAACTTCAGACTTCAACTGTATAAATAAAATAAGTTGTGACCCATCAACAGCACACATCCACATAACAACGTAACAGCATACAGTATCTGATGCAACACTGTTAAGCAGCCAGACACACACTGGCACACAAACACCCAGAATTCAATACGAAATTAAATCTCAAGACAATCAATTAGTTAATGAGGACATTTAATTACTGTAGTACTGGAGGGCGTATTTTCATGTAATTGTTTGGGGGAAGGACAGAGCAAAAGAAGGATATGAAACCTTTAACCAATAGTAACGGCGCTGTATTGGCCAGGCCTCATCTCGTCCATCCTCACACCCACCTCACCCCAGGCCCAGCCTCCTTCCCCAGCCTTCCTCCAGCAGTGACAGGTAGATTAAAGGGTGTGATAGATGCCCCTCTCTCTATCTCCCTCTCTCCATCTCCTCCCTCGCTCCCTCTCGCTCTTTCTCCATCTATCACTGGACCTGCTGTAATTGCGGCTGTGTCGAGCTGGCACTGCAAACCTCCATCCATCTCCTTAATAACAAACAGTCAGGGAAATGGATGGGGCTCCAGCCCAGACTTAATCTCCATCTATAAGGAGAGTGGAGGAGGGATGGAGAGAGAGAGAGAGAGAGAGAGAGAGAGAGAGAGAGAGAGAGAGAGAGAGAGAGAGAGAGAGAGAGAGAGAGAGAGAGAGAGAGAGAGAGAGAGAGAGAGAGAGAGAGAGAGAGAGAGAGAGAGAGGGAACTAGGGAGCGAAACAAGGGGAGAAAATGAGAGAATGGCGAAAGGCAGTGATGACTTCTCCAAAGGAAGGGAAACATGAAATGGTGAAGGGATTGAGAGGAGGAATGTACGGCTTGAGTGGGAGAGAGAGGGGTTAAGTGTAGTGAATGAAGTATACAGTGTCAAAGCAGGTGGAGACAGAAATGCAGACAGGCTGAGAGAGAATAAGTTAATAATAATAATATACCATTTAGCAGACGCTTTTATCCAAAGCGACTTAAAGTCATGTGTGCATACGTTTTTACGTATGGGTGGTCCCGGGGATCGTTCCCACTACCCTGGCGTTACAAGCGCCATGCTCTACCAATTGAGCTACAGAGGACCACAGTACAAGTTCACAGACAATATTTTCATGGTGATGAAAATGGGCTGGTAGGCTGAGAGAGAGAGAGAGAAATAGAGACAGAGCGAGAAAGAGAGAGAGAGAGGACCACAAATACAAATGCCACGACCACAAATTCCATCTAGACACCGTTGCCCTAGAGCACACAAAAAACTATACATACCTCGGCCTAAACATCAGCGCCACAGGTAACTTCCACAAAGCTGTGAACGATCTGAGAGACAAGGCAAGAAGGGTCTTCTATGCCATCAAAAGGAACATAAAATTCGACATACCAATTAGGATCTGGCTAAGAATACTTGAATCAGTTATAAAACCCATTGCCCTTTATGGTTGTGAGGTCTGGGGTCCGCTCACCAACCAAGAATTCACAAAATGGGACAAACATCAAATTGAGACTCTGCATGCAGAATTCTGCAAAAATATCCTCTGTGTACAACGAAAAACAGCAAATAATGCATGCAGAGCAGAATTAGGCCGATACCTGCTAATTATCCAAATCCAGAAAAGAGCCATTAAATTCTATAACCACTTAAAAGGAAGCGATTCCCAAACCTTCCATAACAAAGCCATCAACTACAGAGAGATTAACTTGGAGAAAAGTCCCCTAAGTAAGTTCCTGGGGCTCTGTTCACAAACACAAACAGACCCCACAGAGCCCCAGGACAACAACAACAACACAATTAGACCCAACCAAATCATGAGAAAACAAAAAGAGAATTACTTGACACATTGGAAAGAATTAACAAAAAAACAGAACAAACTAGAATGCTATTTGGCCCTAAACAGAGATTACACAGTGGCAGAATACCTGACCACTGTGACTGACCCAAACTTAAGGAAAGCTTTGACAATGTACAGACTCAGTGAGCATAGCCTTGCTATTGAGAAAGGCTGCCGTAGGCAGACCTGGCTCTCAAGAGAAGACAGGCTATGTGCACACTGCCCACAAAATGAGGTGGAGACTGAGCTGCACTTCCTAACCTCCTGCCAAATGTATGACCATATTAGAGACACATATTTCCCTCAGATTACAGAGATCCACAAAGAATTCGAAAACAAACCCAATTTTGATAAACTCCCTTATCTACTGGGTGAAAAACCACAGTGTGCAATCACAGTAGCAAGATTTGATACCTGTTCCACAAGAAAAGGGCAACCAGTGAAGAACAAACACCATTGTAAATACAACCCATATTTATGTTTATTTATTTTCCCATTTGTACTTTAACTATTTGCACATTGTTACAACACTGTATATAGACATAATATGACATTTGAAATGTCTTTATTCTTTTTGAACTTCTGAGTGTAATGTTTAATGTTAATATTTATTGTTTATTTCACTTTTGTTTACTATCTACTTTACTTGCTTTGGCAATGTTAACATACGTTTCCCATGCTAATAAAGCCCTTAAATTGAAATTGAATTGAATTGAAATTGAATTGAGAGAAAGAGAGAGAGAGAGAGAGAGAGAGAGAGAGAGAGAGAGAGAGAGAGAGAGAGAGAGAGAGAGAGAGAGAGAGAGAGAGAGAGAGAGAGAGAGAGAGAGAGAGAGAGAGAGAGAGAGAGAGAGAGAGAGAGAGAGAGAGAGAGAGAGAGAGAGAGAGAGAGAGAGAGAGAGAGAGAGAGATAATTTATGTCCATGCGGCCAGACGACCCAGAAACTGGAGAGGCACATGCTCATAAAAAAGCACTCTGCCCCTCCCCTCCGTGGTTTCACCCCTCTCTCTCCCACCTCTTACCCCCTTCTCCCCTTTGGAAAGTGCCGCTCTTTGACTGGCGGGTCACCCCACTCTGATGTTCCCGCTGGACCATGGGTACCGCAGGGTCACGGCAACCATATTCCCTTTATAGCGGAGTCAACCGTGTCAACTAGCCTGGTTTTCCAAGGTTGCCAAACCAAGGGCAATCGGTAGTGTTTATCCCAGGGTGTCCCTCCTCTTCCACAAGCAACTATGTCAACGGCCCACCGTTTTACCGTTAACATGCTGGACACGAGACACAGTCTATGTCAGAGATGGGTAACTGATGGGGTTGGGGCACCCCTCTTGACAGCAGACAGAAAATGTTGAAGTTTTAGAGTTAATTTCCTGCAATTCTGCACATTTTGCCAAAGGGTGTAGAGAAATGTTTGCAGTTTTTAATATGATATCTGAGTGAGAGTGACTAACAAAATCAATAGGGACCCCTCCGGTCGATAATTAGATAATTCAACCATGATTATTACAAGTTTAGCTGATGCACAACCAAATTTCGATATTGTACCTTGTGTAGTCTACTATTCTAACTCTCAACAGTAATTTCTTCTAGATCCGTGGGCCTACAAAAGGTGGGCAGCCGCCATTTGCCCATCCCTGGTCTATGTTGTCATGTTCACTAACAACAAGAGCATTATACAGCTGATATTTCCTAATGTATATAGAGTGCATTCGGAAAGTTTTTGCACATTTTGTTACATTACAGACTTATTCTAAAATTGATTAATTTAATTGTTTTCATTATCAATTTACACACAATACCCCATAATGACAAAGTGAAAACAGGTTTTTAGAAATGTTTGCAAATGTATTAAAAATAAAAAACCGAATACTTATTTACATAAGTATTCAGACCCATTGCTATGCGACTCGAATTGAGCTCAGGTGCATCCTGTTTCCATTGATCATCATTGAGATGTTTCTACAACTTGATTGGAGTCCACCTGTGGTAAATTAAATTGATTGGACATGATTTGGAAAGGCACACACCTGTCTATATAAGGTCCCACAGTTGACAGTACATGTCAGAGCAAAAACCAAGCCATGAGGTCGAAGGAATTGTCCGTAGAGCTCAGAGACAGGATTGTGTCGAGGCACAGATCTGGGGAAGGGTACCAAAAAATGTCTGCAGCATTGAAGGTCCCCAAGAACACAGTGGCCTCCATCATTAAATGGAAGAAGTTTGGAACCACTAAGACTCTTCCTAGAGCTGGCCGCCCAGCCAAACTGAGCAATCGGGGGAGAAGGGCCTTAGTCAGGGAGGTGACCAAGAACTCTGACATAGCTCCAGAGTTCCTCTGTGGAGATGGGAGAACCATCCAGAAGGACAACCATCTCTGCAGCACACCACCAATCAGGCCTTTATGGTAGAGTGGCCAGACGGAAGCCACTCCTCAGTAAAAGGCACATGACAGCCCACTTGGAGTTTGCCAAAAGGCATCTAAAGGGCTCTCAGACCATGCGAAACAAGATTCTCTGGTCTGATGAAACCAAGATTGAACTCTTTGGCCTGAATGCCAAGCGTCACGTCTGGAGGAAACCTGGCACCATCCCTACGGTGAAGCATGGTGGTGGCAGCATCATGCTGTGGGGATGTTTTTCAGCGGCAGGGAATGGGAGACTAGTCAGGATCGATGGAAAGATGAATGGAGCAAAGTACAGAGTGATCCTTGATGAAAACCTGCTCCAGAGCGCTCAGGACCTCAGACTGGGGCAAAGGTTCGCCTTCCAACAGGACAACAACCCTAAGCACACAGCCAAGACAGCACAGGAGTGGCTTCGGGACAAGTCCTTGAGTGGCCCAGCCAGAGCCTGGACTTGAACCCGATCGAACATCTCTGGAGAGACCTGAAAATAGCTGTGCAGCGACGCTCCCCATCCAACCTGATAGAGCTTAAGAGGATCTGCAGAGAAGAATGGGAGAAACTCCCCAAATACAGGTGTGCCAAGCTTGTAATGTCATACCCAAGAAGACTTGAGGCTTTAATCGCTGCCAAAGGTGCTTCAACAAAGTACTTATGCAAATGTCATATTTCCGTTTTTGTAATATACATTTGCAAAAAATTCTTAAAACCTGTTTTCGCTTTGTCATTATGGGGTATTGTGTGTAGATTGATGAGGGAAAAAGACAATTTAATCAATTTTAGAATAAGGCTGTAACGTAACAAATTGTGGAAAAAGTCAAGGGGTCTGAATACTTACCGAATGCACTGTACGTGTACCTGTGCTATCTACGTGATCTAGAAGCAATGATAATATCTATATAAACACTCAAAGTGAAGGCTAAATCATGACTATATGGACCGCTGAGGTTTTGTATTGCCATGGATGTAGAGGGAGAGAGTCCAGCTAGAGATAGGCCTAGTGTTAATAATGAGGAAATGCTGAGTGTTTCTACCTCTGGATACAGCAGGAGTGTATTCATTAGTGCACATCGCAGTAAACTTGAGAAAGAATGTTTGTAACGGAAAATGTTTTGCAACGAAAACAAGCGTTTCTTATTGGACAAGTTCAGGTTAGTACCTCCCCGTTTCAGCCCGTTTGCTTCCGTTTGGTTCCTAGTGAATACACAACAGTAGACCAGGAGGTCTCCCAATGGGCTGGCTGATGTACAGGTCCAGTAGGAGCGGAGGGTTTGCACAATGTCCCTAAAAAGCTATTTGATCAATGTAATGTATGGGCTAATTTTAATCAGTCTGGCAGAAAATGTTGATATTTGGTTAAGAAACAATTCTGAAATGACTTAGTTTGGACACGCAAACAGGTACACATACACACCCAAGCACACACTCACACACACAAACACATAAACACACACACACCTTTTTCATCATCTCCTGTTGTTGTTTCCTGCTCAGCCTCTCTCTGCTCTTTAGCCTTGGGCAATGCCTGCAGTAAGGCCTAACTTTGAATCACGAGCACCTTGACATTGACCCCCACACACACAAATGCACAGCAGCAGCCGCTCCAACCCTGACAGGGCCTGACAAACAACTGCATCAGCCTTGCCATATAGGCTACTCAGAACTACTCCTTCTAACATCCTCTCCATACACTGAAAATACCGTATATAGTGTGACGTCCTTAGTACACCAGCATCCTTGTCAAAAGATTAATTACATAGGTGGGTTGGACTTAAGCCTTGTTCACACTGCAGGCCTTTATGCTTAAATCAGCTTTGTCTTTCAAATCCGTTTTGGAATATTGACTGTCCAAACAGCAAGTTACAAGTGGCCAAATCGGATTTGTGTGTGTTCAGACAGCAGTCATTTGCTGACATGGCTACGCAAGTTGTCATAGTAACGACTGATGTGTGCGCAGTGGTGTAGGCTGATTGGTTGTGGTGCTCATGCTGCCTATCACTCAGAAGTTATGTAGCAAGCTAAGGTGACAACAATGCCTGCCATGGACGTTTCCCAGTTGCTTTGCATGTTCGAAATCATTGTGTAAGAACACTTTTTAAAGCGTCAAAGGATAAGATGATCCAACTTTCAAAATGAGTCCTTTTTGGCTAGCCACAGCAGTCAACTAGCTAGCTAGGTAGCTGTTTAGCTTTCTAGCACATTAACTCATTTGTTTGTAAACAATTAACAAGCTAGTTAGCTACCATATGTTCTTGTCAAACTGTCAACAGAGTAGCTAGCAAGCAACTAAATATGCCATATAACAGTCTAAAAACCACTTGAGGGCAAATAAATCAGATTAGACTGTTCATGGCCAGGAAGTCGCATGGCAGGAATCAGATTTGTATCTGATTTCAAACTACTTACTAAGGTGGTTTGAAATGTGTATTGAAATATCTGATTCCATGTGTTTTTGGGCTGTTCAGACTGCAGGAAAAAGAACAGATTTGGATCGGATAAGCAATTTTTGGGGGATTTGAGTCACTTCAAACTGTCAGTGTGAACAAGGCTTATGAGATGCTAGACTGAGGGTATAAAGGGTCAATCTGCGATTGCTACATCCATTTTTGGACCTTTAAATTAATTATATACAGTGGGGAAAAAAAGTATTTAGTCAGCCACCAATTGTGCAAGTTCTCCCACTTAAAAAGATGAGAGGCCTGTAATTTTCATCATAGGTACACGTCAACTATGACAGACAAAATGAGAATTTTTTTTCCAGAAAATCACATTGTAGGATGTTTAATGAATTTATTTGCAAATTATGGTGGAAAATAAGTATTTGGTCAATAACAAAAGTTTCTCAATACTTTGTTATATACCCTTTGTTGGCAATGACACAGGTCAAACGTTTTCTGTAAGTCTTCACAAGGTTTTCACACACTGTTGCTGGTATTTTGGCCCATTCCTCCATGCAGATCTCCTCTAGAGCAGTGATGTTTTGGGGCTGTTGCTGGGCAACACAGACTTTCAACTCCCTCCAATGATTTTCTATGGGGTTGAGATCTGGAGACTGGCTAGGCCACTCCAGGACCTTGAAATGCTTCTTACGAAGCCCCTCCTTCGTTGCCCGGGCGGTGGGTTTGGGATCATTGTCATGCTGAAAGACCCAGCCACGTTTCATCTTCAATGCCCTTGCTGATGGAAGGAGGTTTTCACTCAAAATCTCACGATACATGGCCCCATTCATTCTTTCCTTTATACGGATCAGTCGTCCTGGTCCCTTTGCAGAAAAACAGCCCCAAAGCATGATGTTTCCACCCCCATGCTTCACAGTAGGTATGGTGTTCTTTGGATGCAACTCAGCATTCTTTGTCCTCCAAACACGACGAGTTGAGTTTTTACCAAAAAGTTATATTTTGGTTTCATCTGACCATATGACATTCTCCCAATCCTCTTCTGGATCATCCACATGCACTCTAGCAAACTTCTGACGGGCCTGGACATGTACTGGCTTAAGCAGGGGGACACGTCTTGCACTGCAGGATTTGAGTCCCTGGCGGCGTAGTGTGTTACTGATGGTAGGCTTTGTTACTTTGGTCCCAGCTCTCTGCAGGTCATTCACTAGGTCCCCCCGTGTGGTTCTGGGATTTTTGCTCACCGTTCTTGTGATCATTTTGACCCCACAGGGTGAGATCTTGCGTGGAGCCCCAGATTGAGGGAGATTATCAGTGGTCTTGTATGTCTTCCATTTCCTAATAATTGCTCCCACAGTTGATTTCTTCAAACCAAGCTGCTTACCTATTGCAGATTCAGTCTTCCCAGCCTGGTGCAGGTCTACAATTTTGTTTCTGGTGTCCTTTGACAGCTCTTTGGTCTTGGCCATAGTGGAGTTTGGAGTGTGACTGTTTGAGGTTGTGGACAGGTGTCTTTTATACTGATAACAAGTTCAAACAGGTGCCATTAATACAGGTAACGAGTGGAGGACAGAGGAGCCTCTTAAAGAAGAAGTTACAGGTCTGTGAGAGCCAGAAATCTTGCTTGTTTGTAGGTGACCAAATACTTATTTTCCAGCATAATTTGCAAATAAATTCATTAATAATCCTACAATGTGATTTTCTGGATTTTTTTCTCTCAATTTGTCTGTCATAGTTGACGTGTACCTATGATGAAAATTACAGGCCTCTCTCATCTTTTTAAGTGGGAGAACTTGCACAATTGTTGGCTGACTAAATACTTTTTTCCCCCACTGTTTAGGCTACCCATTTATTCTTGAAGAATATATCTTATTAATGCCTCATGACCTGAGTTCAACTGTCGTACCCCAACAGAACCCAAAATATATATTTTTTAAACTATATTGTTTGTAAACAATGTAATTGTAAAAAAAACACTGTATTGCCTCAAAACATGGCTAAAACTATCATTTAGATCTCATGGATGGTCAGTCCTTGCATTCATAGCTCTTTCTATTAATTTAAGAGTGTACATTTCTTCAGCCCCATCTCTCAGCTGTTGACCAAATCAGTGGCAGGGTGTCCGCTTTGTTGTTGATTCAATTGCAGATTCCCCCTTTAAGTCCTGAGGCTTTACCTCTAAAGTCACTACATTGGTGTCAGAAATGGGATGACATGGACTTCATTGAAGGACAAGGGTGTGCTTCTGGAAGGAAAGGGATAGTCTAGTGTTGCATCCCTATAACACCAGCAACCTCATCAAGATGTTTGGATCTTGCACAATAATGGTTTGGATGTTGGACTGACAAAGATAAGGGTAAAAGTCCCAGGCTACCCCCGAATTTGCTGCAGTAGGCTACTATACACAAGTAATCTCTTCATGAAGCCCTACACACAATATTGAAACACACCATACATGCATAGATTATATTTATGTTTGTAAAATGTAGCCTATTAAATGTAGAAATTATTTCAACCCATGATGACAAACATAAAACAATCAGAATAGGACTTTCATTGATGCTATGGATTTGATGTTAGAGGGGTCTAAAGGCTATGATCATCGCTATTGGGAATTAACCTCCCACGGTGTTAAAAGGCCGCGGGTTGGTTGATGTTACGGCGCTTGCTGGCTGCACCTCAAGTCATGCCCCACGCCGCCCGCGGTGAAGCCTTGCCCCGGCCCATGTGCCCGCAACTGCGCTGCCGATTGAAGTTTGGCCGCCTGTTGGTCCCTCGCCGCGGGAGAGGGGAAAGAGAACCGTTTTGAATAATTATTATGTTACTTTGGAGTAATTTACAACACAAGACGAGGCCCACGGAGCTGTGAAAGTTTCCCCTCCAGTTAGAAGGAGAAAAAACTATTTAGAGAAAGGTAGCCTGGTTTTTACACATCTTCAGAACAAGACAATGGCCTGCTGTTCCAAGCAAAGTGGGGATATTTGGGCACTGTAATGAAGTCGACATATCTATTACATTGTCAACAAAAACCCACTAATATAGTCATTATCCGCCAATAAATGTATTGTCATAGGCCTATCCTATTGAAAATGATTTATGACCTGATTTGTCATCATAAAATAATGTTATCATGCGTAAAACCTATAGGACATCTTGCGTAGAACCAATGTATGAGACATTTAATAGTCTATTATATAATTACTTTTATGATACCAAAATGCACTGTGGTGGGTTGTTCCAGGGTTGTTGAATGAACCTGGCTATACAGAAATGTACCAGAATTCTGAATTGTGCGGCCAATAACCAACATGGTAATATAGGAAGAATCATCAGCATTTTCTGTGAATTGTACTTAATTTGACATGCTACTAAAAACAACAAATGCAGTTCCTGAGAGTTGGGATACCCCAGATGCTTAAGGCAAGTGTTGGAAACAAAACTAACATTATTTTCAGTAGCAATAACGATTGTATGGCGCCCATTAATAAATGCGCGCACTATCCTGCAGATTATGGAATATAAAGACCACGAGATAATATTAAGAAAATGTTGTGTTCGACCTCAAATCTTGTAGTTATCAGATATGATCTTGTCATTGCTCAGCAACGGTGAAAGGGCGCGAATAAACTGTGCTAATGCATGCTATGTGAGTGTAGAGCGTGCCATTGGAATAAAACGAGGGGATCCTGCGTTTGTAATGCGCGAGTGTATGTGATAAGAAGGTGGGGGTGAGAGACCCCGTCGTGTTTTGACCCCCCAAACAACTCCCAACCACCATCTCTCCCCATATCATCTTTGCCTCTCTCAATGTTCAAAGCAACATCGCTCATGTCGCTGTGACATTTCCCAGCCTGTCGCGACAGTCCATGGACAGCGAGAACGACCAAAAAGGACGCTATTTCTCCTAACCAAGGATCTCGCCTGCGAGCCGGACCCAAAGACATAACGTGCGGACCTACCAGAGCGCTCTCGAAACCGAAGCCCATGCAGAATACCACGCCTGAGAGTGACTATAACCTATACGTCAAATCTAGATTTCGGTGGGATATTTTATGGAATCATATTTTTCTAAAATAGTGTATTGTATTTATGTAATCTTTGATGCCTGCATGTAACATAGCCTAATGGTTTATATATTCTTATTAGTGATAGCTATTGAATACACATCGCTGTTATGGTCGTGCACTTCTAAGTTTGGATCATAAAGCTGCTTGATGGCAATAAAAGTAACGATTCGATTTACTTCGGAATTATATGTAGCCTATTGTAGCCTTTAGTAGTCTAGGCTATTGCTGTAGCCTAATTATGGTCTACACTCTGGGTCAGCTCTTGTTTTTTCTAACCAACCCCCTTCTTAATAATGATGAGACTAAGTGTTTGATGCTGCAACTGTTATAATTTCACCTCTATTAGTTTATTAAAGAGCGCATTATTTTCATCAGATAATCTGGATACAGGAGGCAGAACGCCTGCGCTGGACAGCCGGCTGGTCTCATCCTTCCTGGAGTAGGATTGGCTTCCGTGTCGCATGGATAAGAGGGTAGGATAGCTGTTTACTCTATTCTACTACATACTTTACACTCACTCATCATTTGTAATATCACGGCACTGCGTATCCTTCTCTCCAGATAATAATCTTGCTAGTTTGGTTAATATGTAGCATTTTGCCTCTTTGCTCGGTCCTTACGTTTTGACGTAGCGCCCCTCGCTGCCTGTCTCGCCTCCCTTCCTATCCTCCCTCGCGTAGGCCACAGCTCCCAGCTATACAGGGCCAATGAAGGCAGCAGCAATGTGGAAAGGAGTTCACATCAAGCTATAAGAAAGAATAACCTTATTGACATAATTGTGCATGCTCTGAATATTCCTAAATAGACTAACCTGACCTAAATCATTACGGTCGTGTCGATATAATGTCAAGTAGCTTAGTTTGAAATGTGGAAATAGCCTATACATTTCATATAGGCTACATAGGGGCCTATACATTTAATATATTATCTTGCTTATAAATTAGCAGTTCATCTTTCTTTATATTTCAATATAGGGTCACGTATAAATGAACAACTGTCAGAATTATACTATTCTCATTATTTTACAAGGGCTTTAGGACTATAAACATATAGCTCTTATATAGTGTGTAAAACCTCTCCCTTGATAGTCATAAACATTTATCTGGGTTTCAATAATAATATGCCATTTAGCAGACGCTTTTATCCAAAGCGACTTACAGTCATGTGCGCATACATTTTAACGTTTGGGTGGTCCCGGGGATCGAACCCACTACCCTGGCGTTACAAGTGCCATGCTCTACCAGCGGAGCTACAGAGGACCACAATATGTTTCAATATGTATAGTGTAATATTTGAAATATAGGCTGAGAATGTGTGTTTCCTGCAGCAATTAACAGTCGATTATAGGACCAATAAAAGTGGTTGTGAAAGTGGAAAGACATGATATGTCCATATACAGTATGAGGTGAAGTGAGTAGGTCGAGGAAAAAGAGAGACAGGGTGAGGCAGACCAAGTCTAAGTAGGTCATCTCTTTTGCTACAGTGAGTCGGCGGCTCGCGGATCCCGTTGCTATGTGCACTATGCAGTCAGTGGCCACTCTTTTCCATTCCTAAAGATAATTGCCATAGTAGGCTACTCATGACATTGTAACACACACACACCACACACACACCAATAACCTGCTGAATATCTAAGGCTGCAGACATAGGCTACCATATTTTTAAAATAACTTGTCAAACTCCCATGCAGTGAACTGTTGCTCTTTTCTGTATCTGTCTTTTATGTTTAATTAAAATAAAAAAAGGTAATAGGTCAGATGAAATTTAGGCTATTTGTTATCTGTGTTTTAATAACACGTTCGGCTTGCAGTTGAGTGAGGAAATTAAGAAATGTTGATATGTCATATAGCCTGAGTGTCAACGGCTTCGGGTCGTGTAAATCAAAGTAACTTTTCCGGATAGGATTTTTCGGTTTACTGTAATTAGGCCTACAGATGACAATTACGCAGTCGCTTTTCATTTACATTTTACATTTGCTTTTCGTTATATTAGTGTAATCCTGTTAATAATTTCGTAATTTACGCTAATTAAAGTCAACAAAACAGGTACTTTCTTTGTCCAATTTGATTACAATTCAGACATAGCTTATAGGCCTATAGGCTACTTTAGTTCACTGAAACAAGGTCAAGAAAGTGTGTTAGTCAATTATCCATAATTAGCCTAATTCCAGTTATATGCACCAAAGGGAAGTGAATTTGATAAATTATATATGTTGTCCCATGCACTGTAAAATATACAGTCTATCCCACTGTTTACAATTGGTGGCATTAGTCTGTCATTCGAGCATATGGCTATTAGGCGAGCTTCAATAACGGAAAGAAAATGCATCCGTTTGGAAACCTGTAGACCATTCTGTTTTTACATAACTACCTACAGTACGTGTATTAGGCCTACATGTATGCTAAATAAAAAAACTATTGTCACAAACTCTATCACTTTTGATTGGAATAAGCAGGGTGTTGTGACAACATAGGATACAAATTGAAATTTACGTTCCCATTGTTGCTTTTTATTATGAACATAGGCTACTCGAATGAAATACATTGTATTTGTCTGACAAAAACATATTTTCTCCGTGAGAATAATGACACTGTGGAGTGGCTTTGGAAATACAGGCTTATAGTCGAATGTTTGCAAACTTTGTTTTTGCCAACAGGCAATCTGGTGGAAAGTGATTTGTATTTATTGAATATATTGCACATTGCAAGTTCAAACAAGTATTTTTTATAGTTTATTCTAACTGTTTTATTACGTAAAACAACTGCATTAACAAAATATGAAGGATGCGCATGCTGCTATGTTATCCATCCACTTGTCTGTGGTTAATTGTTGGCGTTAATATTTCAAATATATGTAATAGCCTATGTAGTGAAACATATGTTCAACTTAATTGCTGAGAAAATAAAAAAATATAGCCTATGCCTATATATTCGTATAGCAAGCTAAACTCTCTCTTTGAACTATCCTGTTAATGATGAGGATTGCAGTAAATTATAATCGTATTAACACTGTAAGTGTTTCTCACATATGAAGCCCTTCTCTCAGCCTCATGCCTTTTAGGAAAATGTGAAGAATTCGTCATCTTGGTTTTGGTGCTTTGATCCGTTGACGCACAGCCGCTACAGTCGCACTGTAATCCGAGAGCTCGTGCATACAGAAAGGCGCGGAATCTGATAGTGGTGATTGTGTTAATAGCGAGTATCCATAAAACAAAAGGTGGCCCGACAAAACCGCAAAGCAGGTGCACGCTGTGATCACGCAGCCATATGGGACTGTGATTGGCCATACTTTAATCCAGAAGAAAACCACTGGTTTTTGCTGACAGAAGAAAAGCCTTGGAGACTGAAGTCAGCTACAGTTTAACACACATCTGCTCTGTAATGTTGAGAGAGATATGAGACTGACAGAATGTGTGAAAGATAGTGAGCATAGGCTCATGTTTATGTATGAATCTCTGTGTATTTGTTTATCTCATGTCAATTGTCCCAGTGTGGATGTCGCTTTTCCCTCTGAAAAACTGCTCAGCAAAGAGCCTCTAGTCAGTGTTTATGAAAGAGGAGAGAAAATTAGCTACAGCTTGGAAGTGATTTGCTTCCATATTCACAGGGGGCCTCATCTCCTAATTTCTCTCTCTATCTCTCTCTCTCTCTCTCTCTCTCTCTCTCTCTCTCTCTCTCTCGCCCTCTCTCGCTCTCGCTCTCTCTCTCCTCTCCCGCTTTCGTTCTTGCTCTTACACACACACACACACACACACAAACTTTCTCAATTTCTCTCCACAACTCCTAGGTGTAAAACCAAAAACAACAAAATGCAGATGATTGAAATACACCCCAACACACATGTTGAATATGTTATCTCTCTCCCCCCTGTTCCTCAGTATGAAGACCTGGTGCACTACTCAGGGTCAGAGGGCATGCCTGTGGGGGCGTATGGAGAGGCCATGAGGTCACTGCCCCCCCCTCACTATGGCCACACTGTCCCAGATTCCCTCAAACACCACAGGGACCAGATCTATGGGTGAGCAGAAAATAACTATTTCACTGCAGTTTGTGTGTGTGTGTGGGTTTGTTAGATTTCATTCTAACAGTATGCATGTATATTTACTATCAGTGTGCACTGTGCCTATATGCATTTTCCTGGATGTGTGTTTGTATGTATTGTGTACATGCATGTGTGTGAGGAGAGAGAGAGAGAGAGAGTGTGTGTGTGTGTGTGTGCATAAAGTGTTAACACTGTGTGTGTTCTGTGTGCACAGTCATCCCCTGTTTCCACTTCTGGCCCTGGTGTTTGAGAAGTGTGAGCTGGCCACCTGCTCCCCGCGGGACGTCACAGCCCTCTCAGTCCCACTCCACCTCCAAGGCCTGACCAATCACAGTGATGTATGCTCCTCAGACTCATTCAACGATGACATCGCAGCCTTCGCCAAACAGGTGAGTTACAGGGTACAGTGACAATCTTAAGCTCAGAGCTCCAACCATTATCCAAATAACCATGGATGTCGTTCCTTGTGTGTTTCAGATTCGCTCAGAGAAGCCCATTTTTTCTACAAATCCTGAACTGGACAACCTGGTATGAAAATAAATACTGTAACAGCAAAATAACCAAATGCTTATAGCCTACATGTAGGGACACACACAGTAACTTAGAGATCGATTAGGAATAACTCATACACATTGTGTTCATAGCTACCAATCTGTTCTTCTCCTCAGATGATCCAGGCCATCCAGGTACTACGTTTCCACCTGTTGGAGCTGGAAAAGGTGTGCTTCTTCACTCATCTAAAATCGACTATCTATCTATCTATCTATCTATCTATCTATCTATCTATCTATCTATCTATCTATCTATCTATCTATCTATCTATCTATCTATCTATCTATCTATCTATCTATCTATCTATCTATCTATCTATCTATCTATCTATCTATCTATCTATCTATCTATCTATCTATCTATCTATCTATCTATCTATCTATCTATCTATCTATCTATCTATCTATCTAATCTATCTATCTATCTATTAATCTCTCTCTCTCTCTCTCTCTCTCTCTCTCTCTCTCTCTCTCTCTCTCTCTCTCTCTCTCTCCTCTTACCCTTTATGATTCAGACTAGTGACTGCTGAATGCAGGCAAACCAGATATGATCAGCCGTCACACACCTAAACCATTACAGTACTATGCTATATCCTGACACCATCTCTTCTCCCTCTTCCTCCTCTTCTATTCTCCAGGTTCATGACCTGTGTGATAACTTCTGCAATCGCTACATCACCTGCCTGAAGGGCAAGATGCCCACAGACCTGATTCTGGATGACAGGGAGGGCGGGTCAAAGTCCGACGTGGAGGATTTCACTGGCTCCTGCACCAGTCTGTCAGAGCAGGTAGGTGACACCTGAATGACGATTGGCTAGACCAAGGAGAGCATGAAAAATGAGCACAAAAGTAGCAGATTTCTCAGTATATCTCTCTCAATATGTCTCTGAAAAAAACACAGATGAAGCCCTGGCGGGCAAAACACTTGTCACTAAAGAGGGAATAAATGTTACTTTCTTTCACTACAAATACTGAGTGCGGACCTTCTTCATTTCCCTGTTCATATCAATATGTTTCTATCTCTTTCCTTCCCTCGCTCTCTGTAGAATCCGTCGTGGTTGCGGGACCCAGATGACTGTGCGTCCACTCCACTAGGGACCCCTGGCATGTCGTGTGGCCTGCCTTCACACAGCACAGACAACTGCAGCGATACGGGTACCTCTAACACACTAACTCATACACACACCTGCACAAACACACACTCGTCTTTTCAATCACTCACGCTAACAACATAATCGACATACACACATAAACCTGACATCAATTGGACATGTTAACACACACACACACACACACACACACACACACACACACACACACACACACACACACACACTGTGCTAATGCCATATCTCTATTGTCCTCTGGCAGGGGATGGTTTGGATGGGGGCGTGGCCTCCCCCAGTACGGGAGAGGAGGACGAGACGGACCGAGACAGAAGGAACAACAAGAAGAGGGGCATTTTCCCCAAACTGGCAACCAACATCATGAGGGCATGGCTCTTCCAGCATTTATCGGTGAGAAAAGAGAGACAGAAGAAATAATACTGAGAGAAGAATGACAGATAGAAGCAGAGAAAAGCAGAGGCGAGGAGAGGAGAGGAAAGAGTGACGGGAGGAAAGGAGGAAGGGGATAATGCAAAAAAAATTAGTTCAAAATTGAATTAAATGACAGAGAGATAATGTGTGAATAAGAGGTTCAATATTAAATAGTTCTGAACAGAGAGAGAACAATTGATGGTGAAATGTAGTAATTCTTATAATTAGCAGTTATACTTAAAAACTCTAAAGTCATTCTCACTAATTATGCCTGTAAGAGAGAGAGAGAGAGAGAGAGAGAGAGAGAGAGAGAGAGGCAGGGGAAAGAGGCTGCTGCACTTTAGGGGTCACGTCAGTTCATAGAATTTGACTTGAATTTAGATGTAATGTCAGTCATTAGTATTCATCTAATGGTTGTAGGTCTCCCTTATTTATTTCATACATGCTTTGGGTTTTTAATTCTACATAGATACTTGTGGAGCCATTTGTGTGTGGTGTATGTGTGAGCAAAAAATATACATTTGATGGTGTATGGAATGATAATGTATGCCAAAAGCAAAGGCTAAACATGCTCTTGCTGAATCTCAACCAGTTTTGCAAATCCATAATGCAGTTGTTCTGAATGTTCCTTCCCAGCACCCATACCCCTCGGAGGAGCAGAAGAAGCAGCTGGCACAGGACACAGGACTGACCATCCTGCAGGTCAACAACTGGTCCGTACCCCCCTGATCAATAACCAATGATCAGCTCTGTGTTTTACTACTGTACTGTGTCCCTTGTCGCCCGGTCCTTAGCGTGACCTTCACTGACCCCATCAATACTGATCAATCCATTATAACCCAGAGATCCATACTCCCTCTGTCCTATTGTGACTTGACGGTGAACCATGAAGGGGTTAAGTAGTTGAAAAGTGAAAGGTTAATATTCCACAAGTTAGTCTTTATCTCCATTAACTGGTGTTCTCACCCGACTCTCCTTCCATTCAATTCTCCTCCTATTTGTGTTCTCTGGTCCTATTCTCCCTATTTCCTCTCCAGGTTTATCAATGCAAGACGGAGAATAGTACAGCCCATGATTGACCAGTCAAATCGCTCAGGTAATATTACCATGTTATTACCACCGTATTCCCTGCTCTAATGTATTGCTACTGATGTATCTATAAATTCATAGGTTGTATTAATGCTATAGATGTGTATTTTGAATGAATATGTGTGTAGCTGATCTATATGGACATTCAGGCTAGGTGAATGATGTGGGTGTGTGTTTGGTTGACCAGGTCAAGGTGGTCCTTACAGCCCAGAGGGAGCAACCCTGGGGGGCTACGGACTGGACGGCCAAGCCCACCTGGCTCTCAGGGCAGCAGGTAAGAGACAGAGATGAGGACGACTGGGCCATGTTCATTAGGCAACAAAGAGAAGAAAACAGACTCCTTTCCGTTTTCCCGTTTTAAAAGGTTTTGCTATGGTGTGCCCTACTGAACATGACCCTAGTGTTTTTACCACGTTCGGTGGTATACTGTTGTACCTCCTAATATAAATTCCTCTCTCTCTCTCTCTCTCTCTCTCTCTCTCTCTCTCTCTCTCTCTCTCTCTCTCTCTCTCTCTCTCTCTCTCTCTCTCTCTCTCTCTCTCTCTCTCTCTCTCTCTCTCTCTCTCTCTCTCTCTCTCTCTCTCTCTCTCTCTCTCTCTCTCTCTCTCTCTCTCTCTCTCTCTCTCTCTCTCTCTCTCTCTCTCTCTCTCTCTCTCTCTCTCTCTCTCTCTCTCTCTCTCTCTCTCTCTCTCTCTCTCTCTCTCTCTGCAGGTCTTCAGGGGATGCCGTCTCTTCCAGGAGAGTACCCCGGGGCCCTGCTGTCCCAGTCTGGCTACCCCCACGCCGGCCCATCCCTGCACCCCTACCCCGGCCCCCACCCCGCCATGCTGTTGCACCCGCCGCCCCACCCCCACCCCTCCGATCCCCTCATAGGCCAGGGCCTGGACATACACGCCCACTAA